>NW_026047583.1:27386343-27738843 GCF_023864345.2 Schistocerca serialis cubense | reverse complement strand
AATAACTTCGTTGCTCATCGGTTGGTTGCACCTCTTAAGCCTCGAAATACCTTTTATTATAAATGAAGTATCCGTTTAATCAAAGCGTCGGTGTAACATCACAGAGCCATTCCTAGCGTACGCTGCCCCTCATAAGCGATCTCCCTGAGGGCCTCTGGAGGTTTGTCGTGTTGAGGACCTGCACGCCGTTTACATACAGACAGTTAACGATATGCTTCTGTGTGCTCCGCCAATCCGTTTTGTGTAAGATATTTTGACGACCGACCAGATCATTTTCATAGGGTTGTGTCGGGGTGGCGAGGACGTGAGACGACTAAACTCGTGACACTGGGAGGGGACGATCATGTCGGTCGTTGAAATATTGTGCACGAATTGGAAATGACTCATCTGAACACGCGGAAGTGAACTGTCGATGGCTTGTGTGGAGGAAACCTGACAAATCGAGCAGTAGATTAATTCACATAAATGGATGGCACTGTGGAAGGCTCGAAACATGCTGTTTACATCTTTGTTTACTGCAAAGCGGCGATTTTGTGGGCTGGAGTAAGCAAGACTCGCTAGTGTGTAAGCAAGCTGCAAACGTCTGCGAAATCCAAAAATACATTTATGGTGTTTATTCGGAGTCTTGACAAGAGAACAAGAGGATGAAAATTTAGGTGCTTGGTTACTTATAGTGAGGCAATTCTGGTCGAGAACGCGAGTCATCCATAGTTCCCTTCTGTCATGTTCGCCATCTGTCTTAGATTTAGATGGGAACCTCCCCTTGTAAGCTTGTCCGCTCGTGTGTGGTGATATACATTTGTAAGATTTGCTAATTCATTCAGAGAAGGACTTTTCGTATGTCTGACGTCAATTAAGTTTTCACACGCAACCTCAGTTTTGTACAGAATCTCACGTTTGGTGAAAGGAACGAGTACAGTATTCTACAAACATTACTAATAGACTGTTAACGGTCAGAGCATGTGCAATAGGTTCCTAGGTATCCGAGTGGCACGAAGACTTCGTAAGTAAAAGAGCCCAGTACATTGTTCTCGACGGCGAGTGTTCATCAGAGACAAGGTTAACGTCAGCAGTGCTCCAGGAAAGCAAAATAGGGCCGCTGTTGTCTATACACAGAAATGATATGGCGGACAGGGAGCAGCAATCTACTGTTTGCTGATGATGCTTTGGAGTATGGGAGGAGTGTGAGTAGTGCTCTGCTTCACACAGTCACGTCATTTAAATATCTCTGCATAACGTTGCAAAGGTACGTGAAATGGAATGAGCACATGAGGATTGTGGCAGGGAAAGCGAATGGTCAATTTCGGTTTATTGGGAAAATTATTGGGAAAGTGTGGTTCATCTGTAAAGGAGACGACATACAGGGCACTGATGCAGCCTGCTCTTCAATACTGTTAGTGTCTGTGATCTGCACCAGGTCAGATTAAAGGAAGATATCGAAGCAATTCAGAAGCGGTTTGCTCATTCGTTGCGGGTAGGTTTGAACAACACAAGAATATTAGAGATTCTTTGGGAACTCAAACAGGAATCACTGGAGAGAAGGCGACGTTCTTTTCGAGAAACTTACGAGGAAATGTAGGGAACTGGAATTTGTAACTGACTGCAGAACGATTCTACTCCTGCCAAATATACATGTTGCGTAAGAATCATGTAGTTAAGACAGGTGAAATTCGGGCTCATATGCAAGCAAATTGTCGGTTTCAGCTCCCTCTGTTTGCAAGTGAAACAGCCTGGAAATGACAAGAAGTGATACTGGGTACCCTCCGCCACGCACTGTACAGTGGCTTGCTGTGTATGTACGTGTGTGTAGGTAGTTTTTCGGTAAGGAGACGATTTCTTGCCTTCACAGAAAAAGGGTATTTTTGATATAAATGCACCAATTGTACGTCACTATCCGTTTTATGTCCGTATACTTTGTGCATTTTTCCAGTGAGGAGATCCCATTCCCCAAGTGTGGCTGTAAGATTTCCGAACCTATCCTTGGCGGGAATAACAACGTTGTTCATCTAGAGGACAACAGCCAGGGGATGCAAGTGTCTCGAGCTAGCCTGGTGGTGGTGGTGGTGGTGGTGGTGGTGACTCGGCCCCTTAGATGTTGGAATACGTGGTTGTCATTGTGTACCAAATCTGTTTCGAACTGCCACAACAGCTTCATGTGCAGGTACATTTTCCTGATAAGATGACTTCTTTCCGTTTGTAATCCAATCTTCCTCCCGCATGTTTGTCGCCACTAGGTTGGCAACCAAAACTTGCATAGTATTTTTTTCCCCATTGCGAGTTGAACTGTGAATAAAAATCATAATTTTTTTTCTTGCAGAGAAAAAAAATCACAATGCTTTCGACATAAACCTTTCAATCTCTTGTGCATGCCACCTGTGTACCAGTTACTATGATGCTACTGATTTCCTCGCACGAAGCAATGTACCCTGTCATTGCAGCAAATTATCAAACAAAAACTCGGTTGAATTTTTTGATATGCTCCAAAATTTAGTGAACTACTTTTTGCACTTCATTTGAGTACTAAACGAACATGATGTACACCTTGAATAAGACTTACTCTTCATGGCCAAAGTACGACGCCTCGTCATGATCAATGAACGACGTCTCTTGATAAAATTCCGGAACTTTTTCCACAAAAGTTTCTGCGCTTACCTTTTACTAATTGTGCTTGGTCTCCTTCTAAATACTCTCTTGCACAATTGATACACCGCTCCAAATGCTGTTTCTACTTCCAGAAGCAGTCTTGGTATGCCTTTTGCTGGTTCGCGTGAAGTGTCGTCCTCGAATTTTCTTGCCTTGCCTATCATTGCAAATCTTCGTTGTTTTAACGTCTCAATATCATAAACGTAGATCCACGTCTCATCATCAGTTAAGATTATCTCAACGAACATCTGGTTCCCATTTGCGCCATACAAAAGCTCTTCACAGATTCAGAGGTGAAGGTCTTTCTGGTCTTGACTCCATAGCCGTGTGACCAACCTGGCGGCAACACGATGCAGTGTCGGGGTTTTGTGACATGATCCAACTGAAATATTACATTCTTCTGCAGTCTCTCGGACATTCTGTCTTAGATTGGCACGCACAGTTTCGTTGACGTTCCTGACATGAGCGTCATCGGTAGACGTCGAAGGGCGTCCTGAACGGGCGTCATCATAAACTTCCGTCTTCGCATATTTAAACCGCGTGATACACAGAATACGGCTTTGGCGCTCAACAACGTAGAAGTTCTGCATCTTGTGCGTGTCTGTAAATGTTTTCTAGAGTTTCACGCAAAATGTAACTCAACGTGTTGCTCCTCTAACTCTGCCATCTCGAAATTCACAAACTGTGCGACAAAACATTATACTCGGTGAAGCTCTGAGCAATAACTTACGGACCTACAGCAATGATACTTTAGACAGTTACACATTAAATACAGGTGTGTACAAGGATGACACCACTTGGTTCCAACACACCACTAGCGCAATTACGAATGTTTACGAAATTTTGAAAAGACAATATTCTTTCTTATGATATTTCTATGGCATCTCCTATTTTCAACACCTTGAATTGTTAATTGTGTAGTAGATCACTCTGCACTTTGTCGATATGTTAATGAATGACTGCAACTTCGGAATCCCCTTCAATTGACCATTTCTAAACTGTTGTTAGTGTCGCAGTGGATATTTCGTAATCTTGCACCAGTTTCGGACGTATTTTCGTCAGTGTTAAACTGTTTTAAACTTTCTGGTGGTGTGATATTGAGAGTTATTGTTTGAGTGGAATGTATACGACATGCCTGAGTAAAAAGAAGTGGTTAGATCTAATGTGTGGAACTATTGAAACCTATTTCACTGTGGAGCGTTACAACACTACCTCCATTCAGATCATTCATTGTCAGTTCTCTGCAAGGCCAGGAAATTTTCTTCCTGTAACCATAATGGGATCATTCACCAGTCACAGTTTTTTATTTAGAGAGGACTATTCTTGGTTTTCATTCAGATGGCTTGCTGGTTCATTTAACGCAATAGGTAGCTAAATTATTGTCTGATGACTTAGTTATGTAACAGTTTGTTCCATAAAAATCAGTTAAATACAGCAGCATACTCGGTTGGCAAGGCACTGTGAAGGACTGGTTATCTGACCCTCCAGGGGGTTCACAGAACTAGTGAATAAGTGCACGGCTGTCATGGGTCCCCAGCCTTTGCAGCATTACTTCCTTTCCATGCTACAAGCTTGTACTTCCACTATTCCCCCCGTCTGCCTACCCATCAGATGGTTTTCTTGGTGCACACCTTGTTGGGATCTGTTTTATGGCAAGGAATCGAGTTTTCACTTCAGACATTTTCTGTAACTTCTCATTAAATAAAAACATAGTCCCCATTCTTGGGTTTGACTAGCCACCTATTTCCAAAGTTCTCCGGAAGTGCATATCGTGCAGAGGAGGTCACCCAATGCAGTGGATGCTCCAAATTTTGTGCGTTTCCATCATTGCACCCTTCACAATGCATTACTGGCCAGGTAGTTATTGGTGAGGCTTGGTGGCGTGTATGGGAAAAGTTCCAATTCAGAGTGGTGTCACAACAGCAGATGAGCTGCAAATGTAGTAGATGAAGTTACCTTCCACTGGCAGTCATACAGCCCAGCAGTCTCTATGGAAGGGAAGACCCCTCTTAATCCAGAGAGATACAACCTTAAAATGTTCCCTTCCTTGGCTATGCCATGGGAGAACCATAGGGTTAAGTGGCAAGCAGAGAAAGATGCTCTCCACAACATGGTTTGCATAAGGACTGGTGGGGATTCCTTGTTGGCCACAAAAAGAACTTACAAGACAAGTTTGTGGAAGTGGCAATCATCTGTATAATGAAAAGTGGGTCAGTTTTGATCAAAGCAGCATCCCCTGCCCAGTCACAGGTGCTGCTTGCTTACAACACGCTGGGTGACATACAGGTGACTGTCACTCCTCCATTGTTGTTGTTGTTGTTGTGGTCTTCAGTCCTGAGACTGGTTTGATGCAGCTCTCCATGCTACTCTATCCTGTGCAAGCTTCTTCATCTCCCAGTATCTACTGCAACCTACATCCTTCTGAATCTGCTTAGTGTATTCATCTCTTGGTCTCCCTCTACGATTTTTACCAACCACACTGCCCTCCAATGCTAAATTTGTGATCCCTTGATGCCTCAAAACATGTCCTACCAACCAATCCCTTCTTCTAGTCAAGTTGTGCCACAAACTTCTCTTCTCCCCAATCCTATTCAATACCTCCTCATTAGTTACGTGATCTACCCACCTTATCTTCAGCATTCTTCTGGAGCACCACATTTCGAAAGCTTCTATTCTCTTCTTGTCCAAACTAGTTATCGTCCATGTTTCACTTCCATACATGGCTACACTCCATACAAATACTTTCAGAAACGACTTCCTGACACTTAAATCTATACTCGATGTTAACAAATTCCTCTTCTTGAGAAACGCTTTCCTTGCCATTGCCAGTCTACATTTTATATCCTCTCTACTTCGACCATCATCGGTTATTTTACTCCCTAGATAGCAAGACTCCTTTACTACTTTAAGTGTCTCACTTCCTAATCTAATTCCCTCAGCATCACCCGACTTAATTTGACTACATTCCATTATCCTCGTTTTGCTTTTGTTGATGTTCATCTTATATCCTCCTTTCAAGACACTGTCCATTCCGTTCAACTGCTCTTCCAAGTCCTTTGCTGTCTCTGACAGAATTACAATGTCGTCGGCGAACCTCAAAGTTTTTACTACTTCTCCATGAATTTTAATACCTACACCGAATTTTTCTTTTGTTTCCTTTACTGCTTGCTCAATATACAGAATGAATAACATCGGGGAGAGGCTACAACCCTGTCTTACTCCTTTCTCAACCACTGCTTCCCTTTCATGCCCCTCGACTCTTATAACTGCCATCTGGTTTCTGTACAAACTGCAAATAGCCTTTCGCTCCCTGTATTTTACCCCTGCCACCTTCAGAATTTGAAAGAGAGTATTCCAGTTAACATTGTCAAAAGCTTTCTCTAAGTCTACAAATGCTAGAAATGTAGGTTTGCCTTTTCTTAATCTTTCTTCTAAGATAAGTCGTAAGGTCAGTATTGCCTCACGTGTTCCAACATTTCTACGGAATCCAAACTGATCTTCCCCGGGGTCGGCTTCTACCAGTTTTTCCATTCGTCTGTAAAGAATTCGCGTTAGTATTTTGCAGCTGTGACTTATTAAACTGATAGTTCGGTAATTTTCACATCTGTCAACACCTGCTTTCTTTGGGATTGGAATTATTATATTCTTCTTGAAGTCTGAGGGTATTTCGCCTGTCTCATACATCGTGCTCACCAGATGGTAGAGTTTTGTCATGACTGGCTCTCCCGAGGCCATCAGTAGTTCAAATGGAATGTTGTCTACTCCCGGGGCCTTGTTTCGACTCAGGTCTTTCAGTGCTCTGTCAAACTCTTCACGCAGTATCTTATCTCCCATTTCGTCTTCATCTACATCCTCTTCCATTTCCATAATATTGTCCTCAAGTACATCGCCCTTGTATAAACCCTCTATATACTCCTTCCACCTTTCTGCCTTCCCTTCTTTGCTTAGAACTGGGTTGCCATCTGAGCTCTTGATATTCATACAAGTGGTTCTCTTCTCTCCAAAGGTCTCTTTAATTTTCCTGTAGGCAGTATCTATCTTACCCCTAGTGAGACAAGCCTCTACATCCTTACATTTGTCCTCTAGCCATCCCTGCTTAGCCATTTTGCACTTCCTGTCGATATCATTTTTGAGACGTCTGTATTCCTTTTTGCCTGCTTCATTTACTGCATTTTTGTATTTTCTCCTTTCATCAATTAAATTCAATATTTCTTCTGTTACCCAAGGATTTCTATTAGCCCTCGTCTTTTTACCTACTTGATCCTCTGCTGCCTTCACTACTTCATCCCTCAGAGCTACCCATTCTTCTTCTACTGTATTTCTTTCCCCCATTCATGTCAATTATTCCCTTATGCTCTCCCTGAAACTCTGTACAACCTCTGGTTCTTTCAGTTTATCCAGGTCCTATCTCCTTAAATTCCCGCCTTTTTGCAGTTTCTTCAGATTCAATCTGCAGTTCATAACCAATAGATTGTGGTCAGAATCCACATCTGCCCCAGGAAATGTCTTAATTTAAAACCTGGTTCCTAAATCTCTGTCTTACCATTATATAATCTATCTGATACCTACTAGTGTCTCCAGGATTCTTCCAGGTATACAACCTTCTTTTATGATTCTTGAACCAAGTGTTGGCTATGATTAAGTTATGCTCTGTGCAAAATTCTACAAGGCGGCTTCCTCTTTCATTTCTTCCCCCCAATCCATATTCACCTACTATGTTTCCTTCTCTCCCTTTTCCTACTGACGAATTCCAGTCACCCATGACTATTAAATTTTCATCTCCCTTCACTACCTGAATAATTTCTTTTATCTCGTCATACATTTCATCTAATTCTTCATCATCTGCAGAGGTAGTTGGCATATAAACTTGTACTACTGTAGTAGGCATGGGCTTTGTGTCTATCTTGGCCACAATAATGCATTCACTATGCTGTTTGTAGTAGCTAACCCGCACTCCTATTTTTTTATTCATTATTAAACCTACTCCTGCATTACCCCTATTTGATTTTGTATTTATAACCCTGTAATCACCTGACCAAAAGTCTTGTTCCTCCTGCCACCGAACTTCACTAATTCCCACTATATCTAACTTTAACCTATCCATTTCCCTTTTTAAATTTTCTAACCTACCTGCCCGATTAAGGGATCTGACATTCCATGCTCCGATCTGTAGGACGCCAGTTTTCTTTCTCCTGATAACGACGTCCTCCTGAGTAGTCCCCGCCCGGAGATCCGAATGGGGGACTATTTTACCTCCGGAATATTTTACCCAAAAGGACGCCATCATCATTTAATCATACAGTAGAGCTGCATGTCCTCGGTAAAAATTACGGCTGTAGTTTCCCCTTGCTTTCAGCCGTTCGCAGTACCAGCACAGCAAGGCCGTTTTGGTTAATGTTACAAGGCCAGATCAGTCAATCATCGAGACTGTTGCCCCTGCAACTACTGAAAAGGCTGCTGCCCCTCTTCAGGAACCACATGTTTGTCTGGCCTCTCAACAGATACCCCTCCGTTTTGGTTGCACCTACAGTACGGCCATCTGTATCGCTGAGGCACGCAAGCCTCCCCACCAGCAGCAAGGTCCATGGTTCATGGGGGGGCACTCCTCCATAACATTCTAAATATAATTCAGGGCATCATTTGCCGCCAAGTTCTGCTCTTGCAATCTGATGAGCTGTGCACCAGTTTGGAGTGAGGGGTGTACACTGTGTTCATCATGAACATGGGGGACTAACGGACAATGGGTTGCTATAGGTGCCTTCATCTTGGCCTGTGAGGGCAATTAATTGCCTGAAAAGGTCAAGGTGATTATATACTGATATGTGATGTGAAACTGTATGCCCCCCCCCCCTTTCCACGATGCAGTGCTTAAAATGTCAACTGTGGAATGCACCATTCCCCCCTGCCCACCAGGATGCACCATTTTCCAGAGTGAAGATAAGAATACGAGACCCTGGATGATCTAACTTGTCAAGAGCCAAACAAGTATGAGTGGTTGCACCCAGCACGTATAAATGTCATATGCTGCAGCTGTCATGACCTTGCCTGCTTTGGCAACAGTACTCTCACCAGCTACATCTCCGACAGTGGGGCTTCAGGGCTGCTTGACCAAGCCCCCCCCCCCCCCCCTTCCCCATAGTTGGCAACTCTCCTCCTGTTACTTCCACCTCACCTACTTGAAAATCATGGACTTCCCACCCATCAGGGACATTGGTCCCCCACCTCCCAGCCAGACAAGTCATGTTCCTCTGGCTTGCCTAGCCAGAAAGAGGTCCCTTGGAACATGGGACACTTGCTTCCAGGGTTTCCACTGGTCTGCAAACACTCTAAGAAGAAGAAGTATCAAAAGTCCTCAAACAAGAAAATTCTGGTAGCCCCCACACCACCAAATCGCGCCTGTTCCATTCCTGTGACCAAGGAAGAGATTCTGGTGTCCCATGAGGCCCAGTTGGTACCACGTAGTGGAACCCAGAACCTGTGTATATTGATGCTATAGCCCCTCAAGCTATGGCAGCACGTGACCCTAAGGCATAGCCACCTCCTTGGTCGCTTTACGGCCCCACAGTACTTCAACATTATTATTCTCCAGTGGATCTATAGCAGTTTTTTCCACCTCCAGGCTGAGCTATGACATCTTTCAAACACTTCCCCTGCCTTCCATATTGCCCTTCAGGAGGCTCGTTTTCCACCAATGCAGACCCTGGCCCTTCATTGATAGGGTGGGTATTATAAGACTTGTGCTACCTATGACAGGGTGTCAGGCAGAGTTCGCACATATATTCAGGACACTCTTTGTAGTGAACTTGTGCCTCTTAATACACCTTTAGAGGTTGTGGCTGTTTGAGTAAGGGCATTTCAGAATATCACCTACTGCAGTGTTAACCTCCCCCGCCCCCAACGGTAAAGTGTGTCAGAATATACTGTAATCATTGGTTTCTCAGCTTCCCCCACCTTTTTGGGGATTTCAATGCCCATAACTTTTTTGGGGTGGCACTACAATCATTGGCCGTGGCAAAGACCATGAAAGTGTACAGCCACAACCTGACCCTTGCCTACTGATTTCTGGTAGCCCCACAAACTTCAGCTTGGTGCATGCAACTTTCTTGGTTATTGACCTTCGTATCTGCATTCCTTGTCTTCTCCCATCCATCCATCCATCCATCCATCCCTCCCCAAGAGAGTCCACGATGACATGTGGTGACCACTTCCTGATGTCTTCTCTGCCGAGATGGGCTCTCAAACAGTGTTGACCAGGGTACTTTCACATCTCCTGTCACCCTTGGCTTCCTGCTGCATGGAGATATTGATGAGGCAGCTGAGAATATGAATGCACTCAATCTTTGGCAGCTGAATTGGAGATCCCCTGTCTGTGGACCTGCCCCAAAAGAAGACAGTACCTTGGTGGTCATAAAATGCTACAGAGGCCATTAGAGATTGTATGTTGGCTCTCCAATGCTCTAAGCAGCACTCACAAAGCACCTTATCACCTGTAAGCAGCTTCATGTTCGGGCCTGCCACCTAACAAAACAAAGGAAATAAGTTTGCTGGAAATGGAATCATTAAACCATAAGACTATGTACCTCTCCTGTCAGGTTTGGGCTAAGATCAGAGATCTCTATGGATACCAGACACCTACAGATGAGCCTCGTATTACCTTGAATGGCACTGTCTGCACCGACCCAGGTGCCATTACTGAACATTCTGCTCTTCTTTATGCCCGGGCATCTGCATCTGAGCATTATCAACCTGCCATTTGTCTCCTGAAAGAGTGGATGGAGAAAAAGCAATTATCTTTCACTACACACCACTGGAGCCATGTAATGCTCCATTGAGCAAGTGGGAATTTGTCGGTGTCTTAGTCCACTGCCCTGATACAGCCCTAACACGAGACCACATCCGCATCCAAGTGATTAAACATCTATCAGGGTACTGTTGGTGTCATAGCTTTACCATCTTTAACAGCATCAGGAGTGAGGGCAAGTTCATATCACAATGGCAAGAAAGTATATTTGTCCCAGTACTGAAACCGCGTGAGCACCTTCTAGAGATGGGCCATTATAGCCCAGTTAGTATCACAAATGCTCTCTGTAATTTTCATGAATGCAGGGTGAGCCAGCAGTTGTGTTGGCTCTTTGGGTCTCGGGATGTTCTTGCTTCGTCCCAGAGTGGAAGCAAATTTTGTGTAGAGGTTTATGAATTCTTATGCCAGATAGGTACCACTGCAGCAAAGTGAGGGAGATCTAGCAATGAAGTGGATCAAAAATCCAAGCAAAGAACAGTAGAGTACCAACAGCCCATGTGCCACCAAAGGATATAAGACTGGACCACGTCTGTCACTTGGAAGTAAGGCAGAGATGCAAATTTCCTGAATATAATGAATCTATGTGGGTTTATTGTGAAAAGTATGTAGTCCCATTGTGCAGTAACAAAAATGAAGTGCTTTAACACTAGAACCACTGATACTTGGACGTACCTACAGTAGAACCACAGCTGGGTCACTAATGACCCGCGATCTTTTCCTTTATTTCCCCTATGTCAGTGGGTTATTGTTACTGCTAATCAATCTATTGTTAGAAGCACTATGATATTTAGAATGAAATTAATAAAAATAAACCATGTTTACACAAATTATAACTTAATATTTTAAAACTTACATGTATATGCTGAGTGTTTTTACTGGCTACCGTTACATAATGAACACAAATAATAGTCTTTTGATGTACATTTGTTGCACACAGTTTTCTGGCAGATGTGACACTTTACAAATGATTTGTTTCCTTTACAGTTAGACTTTACAAGGCAACGTTCACTTTTTTTGTCTGTCAGGATCATCTTCAGGTCTGACAGGGACGCTAGTTTTTCTAGTCGCTGCGTACTTCTCAGCAAGCTCCTCCACCAGCTGCAGGATGAAATCCCTGCATTTCAATTTTTTATCATTTAGAGAATTGAACAATACCCACGCATTTATCCCAGCCAAATCCAGCAAGTTGTAAAATGTGTGAACAGGCCAATGTCTCGATGGTGCTTTGACAGACTATTTGCGAGCCATTTGGTCAACCACGTCCACTCCATATTTAGAGCAGTTATAAAACGTAACAGTATCTGGCTTCTTTTTATACCATCCTCAATCGTCACATAAGGATGCATAGTGCTCAGAATCAGGACATTCTTGTTGCTCTTACAATGATAAACAGTCAAGTGTGGTATCATCTTTTTTTCAACAATACTGTGCTTTATAACTGTTCTCTTGCCTTTTTGATATAGACTGGTATTTCCCTGCGAGATAGATATATTGTTCCCACAAGACTCATAGAATTAGCTTTCAGTGTGTCAGAGAGTGCTAAGGAGGTGAAAAAATTGTCACATGTGACATTTATTCCTTTTTTGAGGTAAGGTTGCATAAATTTTTTTTAGAACAAAGCCACCAAGACGCTCATTACTCCACCTAGTATCATCCTTTCCTATATAAGGGATAGCATTCACAATATATTTTAAGTCTTTATCTACCGCCATCCAATACTCTTGCCCGTATTTGTCCGGATTTGAGGCCATAAACTGCGTGACTCTGCAACGGCACTTTGAAGGAAAAAGCTGTTCATTGATTGTTATATATGGACCCGGTATGTAGCTAGACTGCGCATTCGCAACGAACTCACTCCAGATTTCTGATACCAAAGCAAACTTGTCTTCTCTTAGTCGTTCTGATCTTGTGGATCTATTGTCAAATCTGAGATAACGCATTGTATCTCTGAATCTGTCACAAGCCGTTGTTGATTTCACAAAATTATTTCCCCACTTCACTGACCACTTGTGTCCAGTTCTAAGCTCTTAGCTCCAATAGCACCATGGACGTACAATTTAGCTATAAAAGCTTCCAGTTCTTTAATTTTTATAGTCCATTCATCTGAGCTCAGTACACGAGGTGCTTCAGTTTCTGTACATTTTAGAATATGTTTCAAAACTTTGTCCATTATCATTAGATGCTGTGCACTCTAACAGGTCTCACTCACGTTTTGTTTTGCATGTGGAGATGGTCCTGTCCTATCTTTGAAAACATTCTGTTGTCAATATCTTCCAGATGAACAGTCACCTAATACTCCAACTTTCCAGGTTGTTCCATCGGGTGCTACAATATCTCTACCTGAAGGAAACTGAAGTAGTCCAGAACCCTGGGCAGTTTGTTGTCCACACTGACCTTCAGGACATCCACTTCCTTGAGTTGACTTAGTCTCTGTGGCAGCTGTTCCTGTAATAGTAGTTATACATATTAGAACGTGATTTAATATTGAATATATTGTGTAATATTAGAACAAAAAAACACCTTCATAAATGTAACATATAACTTGAAAAATTTCAACAGGAAACAATGTATAAACATAAGTGTTGCAATTCAAATTACTGTCTATGCAACATATACATAAACAAAAATCATTATAAAACACACACACAAAAAAGCATACCTTTCTCATCAGCATACAGTAGAACCTTCTCAGGAGTAAGATATGGAAATTCTTCCTCAGATAGAGACTCCAGTGGTTCACCCTCAGATTCATTATTTAAAATCTCATTTAGAGCATTTATAATGTCCGTTATGTGCATAGAAATATGGCCATAACATATTCGTAAGGTCAGACTTGTTTGAACCTGTCTTTCTCATCCCCTGCTGAAAACTGGAACATCAGCCAGAAGAGAAGTAAAAATGAGTTTTGCGATTATTGACCAAACACACTCTAACAATAGGCATGAAACTACATGAAAAATGAGATTGTTATAGCGACTGCGCTGGGCGGGTCAAAACTGACCCATCCACAGTTCTAGGTGAATCTTCATATTTCTCTTTTATGTTATCACCATAAAATGTGAAATGAAGTATAATCACTAATTACATTATTTCATAAAAGTCACAGAAATGTAACACTCTAGGCAATAATACAAAAGAGTGACAAACAAAAAAATTATCAAGTGGGTCACTCGTGGTTCTAGTGTTACGGCATTTCATATGCAAGAGGACGAAATGGTTAGTACTGAAATAAGCTGAAAAATGTAGGATTAATTCTGTCTTGTATTTAAATAATTTTTCTTCGTATAATCTCCTGAGACTTAAGTACTTTATTTTATTTTTCCTCTCTTCTAATATCAGTTAAGAAGTGTGTGTGTGTGTGCATAAATATTTGTGTTTGCATAAATATTCCTCAAACTACTCTGAAATGTATTTCAGAGGGTATTTTGGAAGGCACCATGTGTTAGGATTTCTCCTCATTGCAATTGCATATGGACTGAGTGAATAACGGATGATTAACTGCCTTTATGTATACAGAAAATAGCCTAATTTGGTCTTCAGAGTTTCTAAGAGAGCTAAATGCATGAGGCTGAAGAATATTTCTAGATTCTTCACTAATACTGGTTCTTGTATTCTTATAAGGTGACTTTTGTGGGATAATTTGTATCTGTTTTCTCAGGATTATTGTTCCCATCAGTCAAGCAAACCTGTAACCATCCGTGACATCCTCCTTTGTATACATTCAGTCAGTTGAACAAATGGTCTGATCCCTCACACTTTTAACAGTTATCTAAATTTGGCCACACGGATGAATTGGAGTCATCCATCTGTTATGGACCTTGTAAAACTGTTCCATTTTGAATTCCTGATAATTATTATTGTCTTAGTTTACTGTAAAATTATTTTGAATCATTGATAATATAGTACAAGTATGACATTTTTTTTCATTTTGTGAAATCCAGAGTTTTACCTTTCTATGCATCAAATCAAGTTACCAATCTTTGCCCCACTTTGAATTTTTTTAAATATATGATTCATTATTTCTGCAAATCTTTCCTGACAATAATTCATTATTGGTAAGTATCATTTGTGAAAAGTCTGAGGTAGCTATTAGTACTGTTGGTCAGCTCATTAACATAAAATAAGAATGACTAGAATTCCAGCACTGTCCTCTGGTCCAAGTCAGAAGCTATTCTTACTTGGTTTGATGAGTCTCCATCCAAAATTTCATACTTCATTTATCTAGTGTGTCACTTTATCAAATGATTGAATGTTCATACAGTTTTTTCTTTTTTTAAACTCATGGTCCTGAGTTCCACAGACATTATTGTGGAAGAGCCTCCCTTCCAACAGGCAGGTAATAAATTTCTTGGTTTCCCTTGTAGTGCTTGACCCAGGTTTGCTTGAACCAACAGTGCTGACCTATGGAATGCGGTGACACACACTTCCTATTTCCACATCTGTCAAAGGGTGTTAACCATCTCTCCCAACCAGTGTGAATGGTGTTGACAAAATGGAAATGGGGTGAGAGGACAGAGGCAAGTGAAAGAAGAGACTTTGTATACTGTCCAAACACTGTCTTTGGTTGCTCCAGCACTAGTAAAGGATATAGTTTTTGCACATCTGCCTATTATTTGACACTTTATCTCCATGGTAAAACTTCTTCTCCCATAACCCTACCAAATAGTATAGTGAGAGGAGCCCTCCTCTATTCTTATTACAGTGGTTTGCAGAGTATATATGTAGACATATTGCAGTCTTTGTAATAGTGATTTACACTCAAATTTTGTTGATTTACATTTATTTAAGTGATGAACTTTATTTTCTTTCAGGAAAGAAAATCTGATGGTGATAGCGATTCATCAGTCTCTCCTAGAAAGCGAAGACGAAGTGATAATGCAGGTAAGCTGTTTACACGCTACTGCAATGTCTCTGTTATGAGAATTTTGTGAAATGTGATCTACCATACTCAGCAAATGGGAAGTGATTCTCCATTACATAGGTGGCATTTGTCACCCACTTGATAATTCATATTCCTATCCCAGGAAAAAGCAAACAAAAATGTTGTTCATGGTTCATTTTGGGAATTTCTCTTAGAGCTGTCTGCATTCCTGAAATCAGAGGTCATTAGAAGTAAAAATAAATTTCTGTATTTTCTAGAATGTAAAAATTCTCTTCCATGTTTGGCATTTATTCATTACTTCATTCACCTCAAGCCACCTGTGTTAGACTATATATTTGCTGGTGGTTACTTGACACCATGCTGTTTGTTGATCTGCCCATCTAATAACATTATCTACACTCTGCAAACAACTATACAGTTCATAACAGGGGGTACACCTCACTGCCCGTTATTAGGGTTTCTTCCCCTGTTCCATTCGTGTATGGGGTGCAAGAAGAATGATTGTTTTAATGGCTCCACGCAAGCTGTAATTAATCTAACCACCTCCTCAGAATTCCTGTGGAATTGGTATATACGGGGTTGTAATATGTTCTGAGTGGCATAATTTGAATCCAGTTCCTAATACTTAGTAAGCAGGCTTTCTTGGAATAATTCATGTCCATCTTAAAGAGTGTGCTAGCTCATTTTATTAGCAGTTCTGTGATACTCTCCCATGGATCAAACAAACCTGTGACCATTAGTGCCACCCTTCTCTGTACATGTTTAGTATCACCTGTTGGGTCCTATTTGATATGGGTCCCATACACTTCAGCAGTATTTTAGGATGGGTGATTTACAAGCAATCTCCTTTGTAGACTGACTGGATTTCCCTAGTATACTACCAATAAATTGAAGTCTGCTGCGAGCTTTACCCATGACAGAACTTCAACATATTTATATGATAATATTGTATTGCTAAGTTTTTCATTTTGTGAAGTGCACAGTTTTTAATTTCTCAACATTTAAAACAAGGTGCCATTCTTTGCACCAGTTTTAAATCTCATCAGGCTGTAACTGAACATTGATGTCACTTGTGTCACACTGTACTTCTTTACTCTGAGGTGACGAAAGTTGTGGGGTAGCGATAAGCACATATAAAAATGGCATTAGTATTGCATATGCAAGGCATAAAAGGCCAGTACACTGGTGGAGCTGTCATTTGTACGAAGGTCATTCACGTTAAACAGTATCAAGCGTGATTCTGGCAACATGATGGGAATTAAGACTTTGAACATGGGAGGGTAGTTAGAATTAGATGTATGGAGCACCCATTTCTGAAATTGTTAAGGAATTAAATAGCCGGCAAACTCGCACCAGGGAAGAACAGCATCTTTTATTTGTTTTTTGTGAAGATGTGAAACCTATTGAAATTCATCAATGAATGAAGGTCCAGTAAGGGGCTGCATGTTTGTCACAGCAGCAAGGCTTCGAATGTAGTAGGAAGTTCACAAATGGTGTGACTTCAGTGGAAGATGCTCCTCGTCTAGGTCAGGCAGGTACAACGATTTGTGACTCCGCCGAACATTGCAGCAGTTGAAGCCATAGTGAAGTGACACTAAATGACAATGCAGCATGTTTAAAGATTAATGGGTCAGTACACCACATTATGCATGATGTTCTCCAGTTTCACAAAGTGTCTGCAAGATGGGTCCCACGGCAGCTGACTCCTGAAATGAGGGAATGACATGTTGATGCTTGTGAAGATCTTCTTGAGCCCTTTGAACAAGAAGGTGATGGCTTCCTTGCAAGAATCATTACTGGGAACAAAACCTGGGTTCACTTCCACCAATGGGAAACGAAGAAAGCCAGCAAGGAATGGTGCCATTCCTCATCACCAAGTGATTTCCATATGTTCAGACTACTGAAAGGCGCGATGGGAGGAAAGAAGTTCTGTTCTGATGAAGTGATGCACCATGCGGTGCATGAATGGGTTGCGTGGACTACCAAAGAATTTTTTTCTAAAGGAATTTATACACTTTGTAAGTGCTGGAGGACTTGCGTTGAGCGTGGGTGAGATTATATTGAAAAGTGATACAGCTTTGTACCATTTCTGCACAGTAAAAAATATAAAAAAAATATTTAAGGTTTTCATTTGACTCACCCTCATACTTACTTTACTCATCTTTTCAGTGGTAAGCAGAGAGTGATTCTTTCCAGATGAAAGGCAAGGCCTTTCATAAAAATCAGTCATGTTGTATACCAGCTGTGCTGTAATTTCCATGTCACGTTTAACCTGAACGTGATCACCAAACAGCTGTTCAGAGACCATCTCAAATTGCCGCAAAGAGCAAAATTGACTACGCAGTTGCAGAATATGCTGCCAAGAAAGTGATACTCAGCTATTACCTCACTTCATAATCCATGGCATCAGAGTTCCCAAGCATTCTCGCCTCATCATTTCCCTCAGCTCCTATATCAGATTCCCTGACATAAGTAGAGGGTTTTGCCTTGTCATTGCTTTCAGTCTCAGAATCCTCCATGTGTCAGTCTTCACTAGCTCCTATCCCAGACACATGTCCACCTCTGCCCATGTCCTGTGCCTTGTCTTTCTCTCTCTTCACTTTCAATTCCTCTCCAACGCAATACTTTTCTGTCCCGCACTTACTCCCATCACACTAAATTGCACACTACATGCAACTTCTTCTTTTCTGCCAATGGCTGGGCCATGTACAGGCTGTTACATTTGAATTCAGACTGCAGGAAGCATTGTTCTTTCTGTGGGAGTTCATTTTTATGTTGCCTAATGTGGACATGCATTAATATCTCCCACAAATGCACAACTGTGATAAGAAAGGACTTCCAGTCTCTTTAAGAGTCACAGTTGCTATAATTAAAAAACTGCCTGATTCTAAGACTTATCTTGGGATCCATTCAAAGTAAAATTCTCAAACACAGTTCAAAATGAAGGTAATGCCATATACTTTTTTGTGGTAGTTTTGTGCTATTTTAAGGACTTACGTATATCATAATTTTCATCATGATTAACATTTTTTCCAATAACACAATTTTAAATGGAATAAAAAGTGTTTTATATAATTCAGCATTGATTTAAAAACAATGTTAGTAAACTTTCTATGGTACCTTCAATGAAGGGTTATAGACAAAATAAAAAGGAATCGAAATAGTGGCAAATGCTGCTGAGTGCACTATGGTGTATTACACAACCTCCATGAATCATGATGACACCATCATTGATAGACTGCTGTTCGTTTCACTGTGGGAGGATGCTGAGAAGTGGCACCTGAAGAAACGACCTTCTTTTTGTTCCCATGATCAATGACCAGATGGCATGAGAAGGAAAGAGGCTTTCCTTCTCATTCTGTCTGGTAAGCCTCCCATTATCTGGGGTTCAGGCTGACTTTTCTGAACTCTGCGTCTTTTCCTAAATCTCTCTCTAGTCCTTATCCTTCACAACACATCCTTCCCCTTGAACACTTCTGCCAGGAGGAGGAGCCACTGGCTCCAAAAACTAGCAAAAATAATACCTTTATTGAAACTTCCTGACAGATTAAAACTGTGCGCTGGATCAAGACTCGAACTCGGGACCTTTGCCTTTCACTGAAAAGTGCTCTACCATCTGAGCTATGCAAGCATGACTGACACCCCGTTCTCACAGCTTTACTTCCGCCAGTATCTCGTCTCCAGTAAAGCTGTGAGAATGGCCTGGATTCCTGCCCTCCTCCCTCCCCTTTCCCCTACACGTTGTCTGGTTCTTTGTGCCATTTTGTTTCACCTTTCCACATGTCTTCTTCCACTGGTGTTGTCACAGTCATACTGTGGTGTGGGGACAGGGATGGGTTGGCAGCAGGGCTGGGGCATCATCATGTCTAGCACCTTAGAGATTCCACCTGCTGTCACCTTCTACAACATCCCTCATGTTCTTCAATTTCCCTACCATCTCATCATTTGTTTCATCTCTTTCTTTGCGTGTTTTCCTTTAGCATTTATTGCCCTGTGTCATTTGTGTTGTTTTTTGTAACCCAAACAGACCTTCCCTGAGGTTGGATTCAAACAGCTTTTCCATTCTTCTGCTAAGAATTAGTGTTAGTATTTTGCAGCCATGAAATACTCTCACTTGTCAGTACCTGCTTTCTTTGAAAATGGAATCATTACACTCTTCTTGTAGTCTCAGGGTATTTCACCTGTCTCGTACACCTTGCTCATCAGATGGAATAGTTCTATTTTGTCAAGGCTGCTCTCCCAATTCTATCAGTAATTCTGATTGGATGTTGTGTACCCCAGGGACCTTGGTTTGACCCGGGTCCTTCATTGCTCTGTCAAATTCCTCCTGCTGTATCATATCTCCCATACCATCTTCTGTCTACTGTTTCCATAAAGTTGCTTACAGCTTCACCTCCTATGTATAGACCCTCTATTATACTCCTTGCAGTATTACCTTCTTTATTTAGTAGTTTCTGTCTATCTCAGTTCTTGATATTCATACAGCTGCTAATGTTACCTCCAAAGACCTCTTAAATTTTCCTGTTGGCAGTGTTTATCTCTCACCTTGTGATATATGCTTCTAAATCCTTAAATTTGAACTCTAGCCTTTCCTGCTTAGCAATTTTATACTGCCTGTCACTCCTTTGTAGATGTCTGTGTTCACTTTTATATGCTTCATTTGCTGCATTTTTATATTTCCTTTCTTTTATCAATTAAATTCTGTTCTCTTCTGTTGTCCAAAGATTTCTACTAAGCCTTGTCTTGTTACATAACTGATCTTCTGCTGCCTTCACCATTTCATATCCCATATTCATTTGTTCTGCTGCTGCAGGGATGGGCAATAACTTTGGCTTGGAGCCATTCTTATGTAGGCAGAGGTTAGCAGAAGGTCACACCTTTTAAAATGATGGCATGCAGTAGCCCACTTTGCAGTTCAGAAAAGTTATAAATTGTTGCAAAAAATTCTGCCTTGGGAGGCCAGACAAAAACCACTAGTGGGCCACTGTTTGTCCACACCTGTTCTGTGTTCCTTTCCCCAGTCCTATTGTGTTCCTTTCCTCTGTCCTAGTCAGTAATTACCTAATGCTCTGTCCATAACTTACAATGACCTCTGGCTCTTTCAGCTTATTCACATACCATCTCCATAATTTCGTACCTTTTTGCCATTTCTTCAGTTACAATCTACGGTATATAATCAGTATATTCTGGTCAATCTGCATGTGCACCTTGATATATCTTAAAATCTGGACCCATAATTCAGTCTCTCTCTCAAAATTATATAATCAATCTGAAACCTGATGGTGTCTGCAACTCTTCAGTGTCTGTAACCTTCTTTCATGATTCTTAAACCAAGTTTTAGTGATGATTAAATTGTGGTCTGTGCAACAATCTACCAGGCAGCTTCCTCTTTCATTTCTTTCCCTAGTTCACATTTTCCTTCTATTTTTCCTACTGTTGTATTCCCATCCACCATCACAATTAAATTTCTGTATCACTTAACTGTCCAAATAAGTTCGTTTGTTTCACCACACATTTCTTCAATTGCTCCATCTGCAGAGCTAGTGGGATTGTAAGCTTCGGATACAGCGATGGGTTTTGGCTTCATGTATCTTGTCTACAGTAATCTGTTAACAATGTTGTTCATAGTGGCTTGCTTGAATTGTTGTTTGTTGTTTTCTTATTCATTATTACATCTACTCCTACATTACTTTATTTGATTTATATTTCCAGCCCTGTATTCATCTGGCTAGAAGTCCTGTTCCTCTCGCCACTGAACTTCAATAATTCCCATTATATTCTAATTTTAAGCTATACATTTACTTCCTTAAATTTTCAGGCATCCCTCCCAGCTTAGGGACACAATTTACCATCCTCCAACATGTAGAATATCAGTTGTGTTTCTCCTGACAACATTCTCCAAAGCAGTCCCTACTTAGAAATCCACATGGGGGATCATTTACATGTGTGGGATGTTTTACTCAAGAAGATGCCATCGTTTAACTGTAGAGTAAAGTTGCATGGCCTAAGGACAAATTACGGCTGTAGTTTCCTTTTGCATGATGCTGTTCACTGTACCAGCACTGCAAGGCCATGTAAGTTGGTGTCACAAGGCCAGAACAGTCACTTGCCCAGACTGTTGCACCTTCAAATACCAAAAAGGGTGCTGCACTCCCCTTCAGCAACCACACTTTCGTCTAATCTCTGAGCAAATACTCCTTCGTGGTTGCATCTATGGTACGGCTGCCTGATACCACTGAGGCATGCAAAATCCCAAAGAAAATGTACTTGGCGACTCTTAGAATGGATCATGTTTGTTTTGTCACACACACACACACACACACACACACACACACACACACACACACACACACACACACACACGCTTATGTTCATTCAGGTGGACACAAGAAAGTCTTTTCATTGTGCCTGTCTGCAGCTCAACAAGTCATCTTTATGGTGGATAGCAATCCATCTTCTTCAGAATATTGTTAATATTCCAACTTGGGTTTTCTGCTGTTCAATTAGTGCCATTTTATTCCATGATGAGACATACTTAGTTTGTCTTTCATTTGTCATGTATTTTTGCCTAAATTTTGACAGTATCTCAAAATTGATCAGTTTTTTTCCCCGATGATCAGGAGCCCAACAACCAGCCAGAGAGGAGACTGGTGGTGAGAGAGGAGAGGAAGAAGAAAAAGAAGAATTAGGAGAAAAAGAAGCAGTAATGGTGAGTTTTGTCAATAGCATATGGTTACCCCCACAATCATTCCTGTTTTCCTTTCAGGGCACTCAGTTTTCATGTGCATGGAGCTCCAAGCGATGACAATAGACCTTCATTTTGTGTGCTGATATCCATTTCTCTAACTATTTTTTTCATCTGAGACTAAATGTCCCCCTGCAGAAGTGCATTATTTCTGGTAAGTCACAATTTATGTCATCAATTAATTTCCTTTCTACATACACCACCCACCTTCTGAACTAATAGTGGTGTTCAATATGTGTTTTTGTACACTGGTAACTACAAACTACAGTCCCTGCCAAATGTATGCAGCACATTTACTGTGGAGCCAATGGAACCAATGACAATTAGAAGTTCCTGTCTTGGTGTGCCTCATTGTGCTACCTCCAAGTTATTTGCCAGCACTACCCCATTGTGACGTTTGCCTGCTTTATTTCTTCTTTGATAGTTCTTGGAGTCAAAGTATTGCGTTGTTACACTGGCTGAGAAATTGGGGATGGAAGTTAAACACTGAGTACTGTAAATGATGTAGCCTACAGTTGCACAGTTGCCTTTCACAGTGCACTGTTCACAACCCCCTAATATTACACAGTTCATATGTCCAGTTTGCTATTGGTTACCTTTTGATAAGCTTCACTAATAGTTTGCAGGCAGACATCAGCATACTGCTACAATAGTTCACCACTGAACATCTATGAGCAGTAAAAACCCAACCACACAGTTCATGCAGAATAATATGGTATGTGTGACACTATTGAACAGACACTGTCATTATTTTAACACATGCCTATTTGTGTTGCACTAATTTCATGGTTAAGATAATGCATTGTTGTTGATCTAACCAATATAAGTGTCTCGTTTAAAAATCGGCCATGGTCTGATTGTCTCGGGACTAAAAATTGGGTCTTTATATATCCTCACAATAATAGATACTATAAGTATACTTAGTTTGAGGTTTGTTACAGAAATGACAATTAAAACCTAACTCATTCAATTAACTGAGTCTATTCAAAAATTCCAGGTTTTTTAACAATTTCTTCTACCAGAAAGGTCAGGCCAAATTATTTTTTATATAATGAAATTAACAGAAATAATTATAGAAACAATACTTTTGGCAAACCTGGTAATTGCTTGGGAAACAATTAAGGGCTGGCTTTGCTAATATGTTATCGAATGATGACTGAGACACATCAGTATACCAGGAATGAGTTCACTGACCAACTTACTGAGGAAATGGGTAAGAGTGAATTAATAGATGTCAGAATAGTTGGTACTGACATAAGAAACAAGGAAGCTTGTAATGCTGAAGGCTTGGGATAGGGATTGCTAAACTTCTACTGCCCCTTATAGTTTGAGAATGGATGCAAAAAGCACTACCAACCTTTGTGGAAAATATGTTATCACTTTATGCAGATTGGAATGTCCACACTGGGTTTGCTCTTGATTTTATCTTACAGTGAGAGAACACTCCTCACCCTGGCTCATACATTGACAAGTTATTCTATTGTGTCTGACCCGAGGAGAGAGACCACAATAGGTCCTTGTGGGTTCTCTGTCTGGAACTTCCCTACACAGCAGACACTCACAAACAGTATCCCAGTTTCATAAAAAATTAACTTTTGTTTAAGGAAAAATAAACCAAGAGAGCATGTTAAATATCAGGATATTTGTACCTACCTGATATTAGTCAATTAATGAATTACAGTAATTTTATTGTGCATGTTGTTACCTGAAACAAATCTGAACGAGTCTCATGTAGGGATTTTGTACTGTTTGATGTTCAATGGTAGATTTGACCACTGTTTTCTTCCAAGATCTCAATTCCAGCTGTCCTCAGGCAGAGTGTCAGTCAACCTGTTGCCCACTCTCTATGGACCACGATTTCTCTGTCAGCATGTGAGCCCCATAGCCTTTGATTTCCCCCCTGCGGGTCCGGGGATTAGAATAGGCCCGCGGTATTCCTGCCTGTCGTAAGAGGCGACTAAAAGGAGTCCATCCCCCTCACGGGGGTAGTTCGCGCCTGCGTCCGGAGACGGACGGTTCCACGACCTATCATCGTGGTCCTTTTGGTTTTTTCACTTCTCGTTTCTTCCTTCCTTTTGTTGGTTCCTTTCTTTGCTCTTCTCCACCTCACTGTCTTCCTTACTCTTTCCCTTGCCTTCTCCTTGCCTTCTCCTTGCCTTCTCATTGCCTTTTTCTCCTTGCCTTCTCATTGCCTTTTTCTCCTTGCCTTCTCATTGCCTTTTTCTCCTTGCCTTCTCATTGCCTTTTTCTCCTTGCCTTCTCATTGCCTTTTTCTCCTTGCCTTCTCATTGCCTTCTTCTCCTTGCCTTCTCATTGCCTTCTTCTCCTTGCCTTCTCATTGCCTTCTTCCCCTTGCTTTCTCATTGCCTTCTTCTCCTTGCCTTCTCTGGTCTCCGCCTCGGCGTTTGAGACAGTCTGTCCTCTTTCTCCCTCTCTCTCTTCTTTTTCCTCTTCTTCCTTCCTCCCTGTGCGTGCCTGAAGGCCGACCCACGCGTTCGCACGCGTAGCCGGTGACGGGGTAACGCGTAAGTCCCCGCCCTGGGTAGACATGTAAGGCACGCGCGTACCCCCTGGTAAAGGCCAGGCCCGGGGAGGGGTGATTGCCTGAGCTGATACCTTCTGACCATGCCAATTGGTCCCTCCGTCTGTTTCTCGGGAGGTGTGACCTGAGGTGTAAACATTCACCTAAGGCGGGAGTGCCCTCTGAGAGGGTCCCCACAAGGAAGGAGCGCGCCATCGGAGACGCTGGCAATCATGGGGGATTCCTCCGCAATGGATTCTACTCCATCTCTTTCGACTTCGACCCAAAAACGGAAACGTGACCAGCCAACAGTGACAAAAGTACTACCGCCTGCCCCACAGTTCCTCGTAGTTTCTCGAACTGAGGACGGAAAGGATTTTTCCTCTGTCAACCCTTTCGTTATTCAGAAGGGCGTAGATGCCATAGCCGGATCTGTCAAATCCTGTACCAGGTTGCGTAACGGCACCTTATTACTAGAAACTGAGAATGCCTTTCAGGCACAAAAACTGCTTCGGGCCACCCTCCTGTACACGTTCCCTGTCCGGGTGGAGGCCCACCGAACTTTGAATTCGTCTCGTGGTGTGGTCTATACTGGCTCCCTCGACGGATTGACTGACGAGGAGCTTCAATCATTCCTCGCTGAGCAGGGCGTGACGGCTGTCCATAGGGTCATGAAAAAGGTCAACAATGACCTTGTACCGACCCGGACAATTTTCTTGACCTTCGATAGTGTTAAGCTGCCATCACGCATCAAGGCGGGCTACGAGGTTATTTCTGTTCGCCCCTATATCCCGACACCTACGCGCTGCTACCAGTGTCAGCGTTTCAATCACACTCGACAGTCTTGTTCCAATGCGGCTAAATGTGTCACCTGTGGCAGGGATGCCCATGAGGGTGACTGTCCACCTCCGTCTCCTCGTTGTGTGAACTGTCAGGGTGACCATGCCGCATCCTCCCGCGACTGTCCTGTCTATAAGGAAGAACGCTGTATCCAGGAAATTCGGGTCAAAGAGAAAGTGTCCACCTCGGCTGCTCGCAAGCTATTGGCTAGTAGGAAGCCCACGCTGCTCCCAGCGGGGAAATACAGTACTGTCCTCGCCTCTCCTCGGACTACCCGGGAGGTAGCAACCCAGACATGCGATCTGACCTTCAGCACCACGGTCGTCCGTTCGGCCAGTGCTAAGATCGCGCGGTCGACGTCTCCTCTTACTCCCATCACCCCACAGACACGAGCACCTTCCTCAGCTTCTGCTAAGACGAAGACATCGAAGTCAGATGCACGGGCCTTCAAGAAGGAACCATCCCGTGCAGACTTCCTCCGTACCTCGACCTCCCAGCCTTCGGCTGGTACTTCCACTACACGTCCTTCCAAAAAGGCGCATAGGAAGCACAGTTCTCCTTCCCCGCCACGGCGCATTTCTTCTCTTGCGCCACCCAGCGGCTGCCGTCCCAGGCCGTCATCCGTTTCGCCTGGCCGCACCGCTGGTCGCCGTACATCTGGCCGTTCACTGGCGGAGGAAGCTCCCCCTCCCGGCCATCCTCCCGAGATGGCCGATGACCCTATAGACCCAATGGACGATGACTGTCCGCCTACTGATAGCGGCGGCAGTGCTCGCTCGAAGCCAGGCCCTAAGCGGCCTTCGAGGTGACCACTTCTCTCATCTTTCCTTTCTTACGATGGCACTTATTCACTGGAATATTCGCAGCATTCGCTCCAACCGAGAGGACTTGAAGTTGCTGCTCCGCTTGCACCGTCCGCTTGTCGTAGCCCTCCAGGAAACGAAGCTACGCCCATGCGATCAAATTGCCTTGGCACACTACACCTCTGTGCGTTTTGACCTACCCCCTGTGGTAGGTATCCCAGCTCATGGAGGGGTTATGTTGCTGGTCCGGGATGATATTTACTACGATCCCATCACGTTGCACACCGGAGTGCAGGCAGTTGCCATCCGCATTACTCTCCCCACTTTTACGTTTTCCTTTTGTACCGTTTACACTCCATCATCTGCCGTTACCAGGGCAGACGTGATGCAACTTATTGCTCAGCTACCTGCACCATTTTTGTTAACTGGAGACTTCAATGCCCACCATCCCCTTTGGGGCTCTCCAGCATCTGGCCCAAGGGGCTCCTTGTTAGCAGACCTTTTCAACCAGCTCGATCTTGTCTGCCTCAATACTGGCGCCCCTACTTTTCTTTCGGACACATCTCACACCTATTCCCATTTAGACCTCTCTATATGTACTCCCCAACTTGCACGCCGGTTTGAGTGGTATGCACTTTCTGATACATATTCGAGCGACCACTTCCCGTGTGTTATCCATCTCCTGCAGCATACCCCCTCTCCGTGCTTCTCTAATTGGACCATCTCCAAGGCAGACTGGGGGCTCTTCTCTTCCAGGGCGACCTTTCAGGATCAAACCTTTACAAGCTGCGATCGTCAGGTCGCACACCTCACGGAAGTCATTCTCGCTGCTGCTGAATATTCCATCCCTCACCCTCCTTCTTCTCCACGTCGCGTACCGGTCCCCTGGTGGACCGCAGCATGTAGAGACGCTTTACGTGCTCGTCGACGTACTTTACGCACTTTTAAACGCCACCCTACAGTGGCGAATTGTATCAATTATAAACGATTACGTGCTCAGTGTCGTCGTATTATCAAAGAAAGCAAGAAAGCCAGCTGGGCTGCTTTCACAAGCACCTTCAACAGTTTTACTCCTTCTTCTGTTGTCTGGGGTAGCCTGCGCCGGCTATCTGGCACTAAGGTCCACTCACCAGTTTCTGGCTTGAAGGTCGCGAATGACGTCCTTGTGGCCCCTGAAGCTGTCTCCAATGCCTTCGGCCGCTTTTTCGCAGAGGTTTCGAGCTCCGCTCATTACCACCCTGCCTTCCTCCCCCGCAAACAGGCAGAGGAGGCTAGGCCACCTAACTTCCGCTCCTCGAATTATGAAAGTTATAATGCCCCATTCACCATGCGGGAACTCGAAAACGCACTTGGCCGATCACGGTCCTCTGCTCCAGGGCCAGATTCTATTCATATTCAGATGCTGAAGAACCTTTCTCCTGCGGGTAAAGGTTTTCTTCTTCGTACATACAATCGCATCTGGATTGAGGGACATGTTCCCGCATGCTGGCGCGAGTCTATTGTTGTCCCGATTCCTAAGCCGGGGAAGGACAAGCACTTGCCTTCCAGTTATCGACCTATCTCGCTTACCAGCTGTGTCTGTAAAGTGATGGAGCGAATGGTTAACTCTCGATTGGTTTGGCTGCTCGAGTCTCGACGCCTACTTACCAATGTACAATGTGGATTTCGTAGGCGCCGCTCTGCTGTTGACCATCTGGTTACCTTGTCGACCTTCATTATGAATAACTTCTTGCGGAAGCGCCCGACCGCGGCTGTGTTCTTTGATTTGGAGAAGGCTTACGACACCTGTTGGAAGGCGGGCATCCTCCGCACCATGCATACATGGGGCCTTCGCGGTCGCCTCCCTCTTTTTATTCGTTCCTTTTTAATGGATCGACAGTTCAGGGTACGTGTGGGTTCTGTCCTGTCCGACACCTTTCGCCAGGAGAATGGGGTGCCACAGGGCTCAGTTTTGAGCGTCGCTCTCTTCGCCATCGCGATCAATCCAATAATGGATTGCCTCCCAGCTGATGTATCAGGCTCCCTTTTCGTGGACGATTTTACCATCTATTGCAGCGCGCAGTGTACACGTGTCCTGGAGCGCTGTCTTCAGCGTTCTCTTGACCGTCTTTACTCCTGGAGTGTCGCCAATGGCTTCCGTTTCTCTGCCGAGAAGACGGTCTGTATTAACTTCTGGCGATACAAAGAGTTTCTCCCACCGTCCTTAAGACTCGGTCCCGTTGCTCTCCCAATCGTGGAGACAACCAAATTTTTAGGCCTTACATTTGACAGGAAACTTAGCTGGTCTCCACATGTGTCATATTTGGCCGCCCGTTGTACCCGTTCTTTAAATGTCCTCCGTGTTCTCAGTGGTCTGTCGTGGGGAGCGGATCGAACCGTCCTACTTCGTCTATATCGGTCGATCGTCCGTTCCAAGCTGGATTATGGGAGCTTCGTATACTCCTCTGCACGGCCATCCATCTTAAGCCACCTCAACTCCATGCAACATCGGGGTTTACGACTTGCGATCGGAGCATTTTATACCAGTCCCGTAGAGAGTCTTCATGCTGACGCTGGCGAATTGCCACTCACCTACCGGCGCGATATACTGCTTTGTCGGTATGCCTGTCGGCTACTGTCAATGCCCGACCATCCGTCTTATCGTTCCTTTTTTGACGACTCTCTTGACCGTCAATACGGGTTGTATGTCTCTGCCCTGCTACCCCCTGGCGTTCGCTTTCGTCGCCTCCTTCAACACCTTACTTTTTCCCTCCCTGCAACCTTTCGAGTGGGCGAGAGCCGCACGCCACCTTGGCTCCAGGCTCAGGTCCGCGTTCACCTTGACCTCAGCTCGCTCCCAAAAGAGGTCACCCCCGGTTCGGTCTACCACTTCCGTTTTTTGGAACTTCGTTCGAAGTTCATCGACATGACTTTCATTTATACAGATGGCTCTAAGACCAATGACGGGGTCGGGTGTTCCTTTATTGTCGAGGCACAAAGTTTCAAATACCGGCTCCATGGCCATTGTTCGGTCTTCACAGCTGAGCTCTTTGCCCTCTACCAGGCTGTTCTTTACATCTGCCGCCACCGACATTCTGCTTATGTCATCTGCTCAGATTCCCTGAGCGCCATCCAGAGCCTCAGTGATCCGTACCCGGTTCACCCTTTCGTACACCGGATCCAACGCTCTCTTCAGCAGCTGGTGGACGTCGGTTCTCCAGTTAGCTTTATGTGGGTTCCGGGCCATGTCGGTATCCCTGGGAACGAAGCTGCAGATGCCGCGGCCAAGGCTGCGGTCCTCCAGCCTCGAACAGCTTCTTGTTTCGTCCCTTCGTCCGATTTTAGTAGGGTGATTTGTCGGCGCATCTTATCTCTGTGGCATGCCGATTGGGCTGCACTTACCGACAACAAGCTTCGGGCCTTAAAACCTCTTCCCGTGGCTTGGACGTCCTCCTCACGCCCTTCTCGGCGGGAGGAGGTCGTTTTAGCCCGGTTAAGAATTGGACACTGCCGGTTCAGCCATCGCCATCTGCTGACGGCTGCGCCGGCGCCGTTCTGCCCAGGTGGGCACTTGCTGACGGTTAGACACATTTTAATGTCCTGTCCAGATCTTAACACACTGCGCCTCGATCTTAACCTGCCAAATACTTTCGATGCCATTTTAGCGGATGACCCACGAGCAGCTGCTCGTGTTCTTCGTTTTATCAATTTGACACACCTCGCTAAGGACATTTGATGATGCTGTTTTTTAATCCTATGCCTGTCAGTCTGTCTTTTATCGTGTTTTCCCTTTTAGTTGTTGTGGTCAACTTGTGCCTCGCGGTGCATTCTTAGAGTAGTCAGGGCGCTAATGACCATTGAAATTGTGCGCCCTAAAACCACAAAAAAAAAAAAAAAAAAAAAAAAAAATAGCCTTTGATTTGGGCACCACCTGAAACAGTATCCTCAACAACAGAGTTCTTCAAATAATCATTATTTCTTCTGTTGTAAGAAGAAAGTAACCCTGGCAAAGTTTTCCAGTTTTGTGGTAATTCTTCCTGTCTATTCTTCATTAATATAGAATGCCAAAGGAAAATGTTGCACCTCAGAAGAATGTTGTTATTGCCAAGTTACTACTGTTTGTAATATTCCACAGATGCTGCAAATGCTCAGTTGTTTTAAATTGCATTTTCACTGTATTTACTTTTACTTCCATCAATGAAATCTGTGTATACACACTCAGCAATACTTCCATGAATGGCACTATCTACTAAAAGAAGTCCTTTGGTCAATATTTATCACATTAGAAACTTTTATCTCAGATGGACATTATCTTTTACACTAGAAAATACTGGAAAATTGCTTTTTAACAAATTAACCATGTACTGGTAACTAATTTTTCACTCAACTGCAGTTATCATTGTCCAGTCCCCAAAACTGTTTCAGCTTAACTTCAGTTATTCTTTCTTATTAAATGTTTTTTGAACACCAAAATTCTGATACTAATACTGCTGATTTTGAGGTGACAGGGAAATGTACAGTAAGAGAGAAAAAATGCAACAGTAATGGCAGGTTGCCCAGTTATGTTCAGAGATTTCTTTTAAATCACTGATTTTGTTTGTTGTGACCCATGAAGCAGTGTGTAAAACAGTCAAGAAGGCCAGTGGAGAAATAGCAGGTAAGTAGCTGTTAGTATATCACTTGGCAATGAATTGACATTGCTTATTTTCCTTATGATGGTTGTAGAGGTATTACAGGCAAAGTTTAAACAGATTGCTAGTTGTGCTCTGGAGAAATAGGTGCCTATTAAGTGAATTAAAGTTGGGAAAGACCTACTGGGCTTTAATAACGAAATCAGGAAAATACTGAAGCAAAGATTAGTCGAAAGATTCATGTGTCTATGAAAAGATGTGTGTGTGAAGTGTGCAACTACTACCACAGTCACATTGTAGCAAAAAAGATGTCAGGGGATCTAAGAAAATACTGGTTCTATGTAAAATCAGTGTCTAGGGTTAAAGCTTCTTTGCAGTCATTCATTGACCAGTTCGGTGTGGCAGTGTTAGATAGCAAAATAAAAGCTGAAATTTTGAATTTTGTGTTGAAGTAAGCATTCATGCAGTAGAATTGTACAAACACACCATTGCTTGATCATCACACAATGTCCCATATGGATAACATAGTAGTAAGCATCCCAAGTGTAGATAAACAACTGAAAGGGTTGAAAACAAAGAAGTCATCAGGTCGAGGTTGAATCCCAATTTGGTTTTACAAAGAGTATATTATGGAATTGGCACTTTGCTTAGCTTAGCTATGATTTGTCATGAATTTTTCGCTCAGTTCAAAGTCCCAAGTGACTGGCAAACAGCACAGGTGACTCTTTTATATATACAGGGTGAAAGAATGGATCCACGAAATTACAGACTAATATCCTTATCAGTTTGATGCAGAATCCATGAACACATTCTCAATTCAAATATCATGAACTTTCTTGAGACTGAGAAGCTTATGTCAACAAATCAGCATGATATTTAGAAAGCATTGCTCGTTTTAAATGTCACAGTATATTGTGTGAGAAAACATGAACTATGGATGATGAAGGCCAGAAAACAGTTGACAAATTAATATTGTTCTTCTTAAAAATGTATGCTTTTTAATTTCAACTCTCATTATTTACAGATGTAGCTCATGGAAGATACTTAATATAACAACGAACACAATTCATTTGTAAAGTTTGACACAAAAATGCTTTGTGTGTTAACAGTGGAAACATTTTGACTCTGTAATTCAGTGTTGTAACATTATGACTGATCTGGATATCCACTCAAAATTCACATTGTGGCACTGCACTACAGACAATGCCAGTGTCATCAAACTTTTTATCTTCAAAGAATTAATATCATCTTCAATGATACTAAGCTCAAGTACCACTGATCCAGTCATAAGTGTTTCCTTCCTCACTGCACAAATTTATCTCTGATGATGCTTGAAAGTCAAAATGTGTAACATCACAACTGTTGGATGATGTGGTTGTTTGTTGTTGTGGTCTTCAGTCATGAGACTGGTTTGATGCAGCTCTCCACGCTACTCTGTCCTGTGCAAGCTGCTTCATCTCCCAGTACGTACTCCAGCAGCTTACATCCTTCTGAATCTGCTTAGTGTATTCATCTCTTGGTCTCCCTCTACGATTTTTACCCTCCATGCTGCCCTCCAATACTAAATTTGTGATGCCTTGATGCCTCAGAACATGTCCTACCAACTGATCCCTTCTTCTAGTAAAGTTGTGCCACAAGCTCCTCTTCTCCCCAATTCTATTCAATACCTCCTCATTAGTTATGTGATCTACCCATCTAATCATCAGCATTCTTCTGTAGCACCACATTTCGAAAGCTTCTATTCTCTTCTTGTCCAAACTATTTACCATCCATGTTTCACTTCCATACATGGCTACACTCCACATAAATACTTTCACAAATGACTTCCTGACACTTAAATCTATACTCAATGTTAACAAATTTCTCTTTTTCAGAAACACTTTCCTTGCCATTGCCAGTCTACATTTTGTATCCTCTCTACTTTGACCATCATCAGTTATTTTGCTCCCCAAATAGCAAAACTCCTTTGCTACTTTAAGTGTCTCATTTCTTAATCTAATTCCCTCAGCATCACCCGATTTAATTCGACTACATTCCATTATCCTTGTTTTTCTTTTGTTGATGTTCATCTTATACCCTCCTTAATGACACTGTCCATTCTGTTCAACTGCTCTTCCAAGTCCTTGGCTGTCTCTGAAAGAATTACAATGTCATCATTGAACCTCATAGTTTTTATTTCTTCTCCACAGATTTTAATACCTACTCCTTTTTTTAGTTTTCTTTAGTTTCCTTTACTGCTTGATCAATATATATAGATTAAATAACATTGAGGAGAGGCTACAACCCTGTCTCACTCCCTTCCCAACCACTGCTTCCCTTACGTGCCTCTCAACTCTCATAACTGCCACGTGGTTTCTGTACAAATTGTAAATAGCCTTTTGCTCCCTGTACTTTACCCCTGCCACATTTAGAATCTAATAACAGATATTTAATAACAATATTGTCACCAATAGAGAGGGGCTAAGTAATATTTTTAATGACTACTTCATACACATTGCAGAATCTGACTTCTGTACTACAGATAAAGTAAATGTTGGAAATCACACCAAGGCGAGGCCCACGAGAAAGAGGCCATGGCACGTACATCCCGAAGGTAGGCCGAGCTCGCTCAACTTGGCACACAAACTGCATTTATATACCTATTAACTAGTAACTAGACATGTATGTATAAACATGAATTGGATCTTCTACTGGAAGTAACTACTATGAAGTCTTACTGTTACTAGTCCTACAATGATAGTAAGTCCACAAGGTTACTGATAATTTGTTATGGCTGTAATGTGATATAATAAAATTAAAATCATGCCTAAATTATTATCTGTTGCATAAGGCTCTACATCTTGTATGAAATGAGGACTGTTAATCAGATGAGACTAAATGCTATAAACAAACCGTTTTGCTGTTTATGATGAGAATTGATCTTCAATTTCACTGTATGACGAGTAATAAGTGAGACCTCACAATAGCAGATTCCAGTAGAAAATGCAATTCTCGTTAGTACACATACACCCAGTTGAGAGCTAACATGTCTAAAAATACAGTTTGTCTGCTGAGTTGAGTGAGTGAGGGCACTCAGGCCTACATTAGTGATTTTTGTGCCGCGGCCTGTCTTTCTCATGGGCCTCGACTGAGGTCAACTCAAAGTTAGTTCTCTTTGCTGATGATACAAGTATAGTAATCACACTTGACAAACAAGAATTAACTGATGAAATTGTCAATAATGTCTGTCAGAAAATTACTAAGTGTTTCCTTGTAAACGGACTCTCACTGAATTTTGATAAGACACAGTACATACAGTTCCGTACAGTAAATGGTATGATGCCATTAATAAATATAGACCTTAATCAGAAGCATATAGCTAAGGTAGACTATTCAAAATTTTTAGGTGTGTCCATTGATGAGAGATTTAATTGGAAGAAACACATTGATGATCTGCTGAAACGTTTGAGTTCAGCTACTTGTGCAATAAGGGTCATTTCAAATTTTGGTGATAAACATCTTAGTAAATTAGCTTACTACACCTATTTTCACTTATTGCTTGAATATGGCATCATATTTTGGGGTAATTCATCACTGAGGAACAAAGTATTTATTGCACCAAAGCTTGTAATCAGAATAATAGCTGGAGTCCACCCAAGATCATCCTGCAGACATTTATTTAAGGATCTAGGGATATTCACAGTAGCTTCTCAGTATATATACTCTTATGAAATTTGTTATTAACAACCAAACACAATTCAAAAGTAATAGCAGTGTGCATAACTACAATACTAGGAGAAAGGATGATCTTCACTATTGAAGAAATCTAACTTCGGCACAGAAAGGGGTGAATTATACTGCCACTAAAGTCTTTGGTCACTTACCAAATAGTATCAAAAGTCTGACAGATAACCAACAAGTATTTAAGAAGTAATTAAAAGAATTTCTGAAACACAACTCCTTCTACTTCATAGAGGAATTTTTAGATATAAATTAAGAAGAAAGAAAAAAAAAACAAATAAAAAAATTATAAAAAAATATAAAAAAATAAAAAAAATATATAAGTTGTTATATTAACTTAATTATTTAATGTATTGGAAAATCATTACGAAATATTGTATTCATGATTCATGGAACTAGTATTAATCTAATCTAAACCTGATCAACTCCCTGAACTTTAATTCAAGCACACTTTGCAGCTCATCAGAGAATGTAAAAACATGAAATCTGCTGGCTGGGATGAAATTTCTCCATTTTTACTTATGCAGTGCCAATATAATCTAGCATATCATTTGATGGCTCTCGTTGTGAGGAGTGGTCTGTGATAGACTAAAATCACCCATCATTAAACCTCCCCACAGAAAAGGTGATAAACAGTTAGTAGAAAATTAGACCACTCACTTCAACTTCTGTTTTTAGTAAGTCAATCAACAAAATCATTCTGAAATGTGTTAGAGTAGTATAATATGCACAAACATCTGAGAGATTTTCAGCAGGACTTTGCAAGTGGTCGCAGGACCATGACAGCAGCACTACAATTTATGCTGAAATTTCTTGAGAAAATCAATGAAGGCATGCAAGGAGCTTGGGTTTTCCTAGATCTATCACAGACTTTTGATAGGGTTGATAAAGAGGTACTCTGGTCAAAACTGGCCAGAGATGGCATCAGTGGAAAACTTTTGCACCTTAATACATCATATTAGAAAACAGAGGACTGTGTACCAAAATCCCACACAATAATGGAGAAACATTAAAAAGCTACACATCAAGGGCCAGAAATATTAAATTCTGTGAACATGAGGGATTGATAATTGCCGTCCTCCTTTGTGTAAGATATGCCAGTGAGTTCCCAAATAAATTCAAAACTAGTATCTTCATTACAATGTATGCAGATGACGGTTCAGAATTTATTGAGGAAATTGTGTGTTTAATCTTGTCATGAAGGTAAAAAATTTTATAGATATGGCAAAGTCACAGTTAGGAAATAAAATTATAAGTCAATTTACAAAAAAGAAGTATAATTTCCTTCAATGTTGGGTACTTGCAAAATTGTACCAATTGTCAAGATATAATGTGTTACGGAAAATCTGCAGTGAGTGTAAGTTTGTAGGTATATGTGTAGACAGGAAACGGTTATGGACACAAGAAGTTGGCAATGTGTGTTTGTTAGGCTAATATCCAGCTTACATGTTTCAAGAAGAATAACTCCATATGTCAACACCCAACAATGAGGGTAGGCCTAATGCATTTCAGTTTAATGCAGCGCTTTCTTCCAAATGCTTCAGTATTATTGGTTGGGGCTTCAATACCTCATTTGGGCAGAGTTTTTAAGCTGCACAAATGAGCTTTGAGAATATTAGGTAAGAAAGATGAAAGAACATCTTTCAGGGGATTAATACATCTTAAAATAATGACTGTCTGTTCTATGTTTGTATTTGAAGCAATAGTACTGGCTGTAGAAGACAAGAAATATACACGTCATAAAACAGAAAGTCATGAACAAAACTCTGTACGAGTAGAATATTACCATGTGGCAGACAAAGGCTGAAAAAGAATTGCAAATGGTCCATACACTAAAGGAGCAAAATATTTCAATGCCTGTATTTACTCGAATCTAAGCCGCACTCGAATCTAAGCCGCACCTGAAAAATGAGACTCGAAATAAAGGACAAAAAAATTCCCGAATCTAAGCCGCACCTGTAATTTGGGACTCAAAATTCAAGGGGAGAGAAAAGTTTTAGGCCAAGCAGTTAAGCTTTACCAGGTAGCCATTGCTATGCGTCAGGCGCTCCGTCCGTATTTATACGAGTACCCTTCCTTTTTCACGTGCTCCGTCTGGTTTGAATCGATTGCTTATTTTGCTTTGATCTGATAAGTTCTGATTTCTTTGTTATAGGTGTTCACGTCACTCTAAGCAGAAAATGCATTACTGTACTGTGTCATGCATTGTTTGTCGCATTCTGATAGTGCGTGTTTACGGCCTGTCGCCGCTCGCGCCACGGCTTGCTTTTGTGCGCGCTACCGCCGCTTTTTTAAAAAGAGGAATCGTCTCATTAGCGAAACAATGGCAAGAGACTGCTATTTGTTGTTACATACAGTGCTGCTTTCTTTGATAATGATCAACAAGAACCAAATAATAGACTGTGTATGATAGAACATGTTCTGTACGAGAGTTAGGCGAAAATTTTTCTCCGTTTGAACATCTTTGCGGCCGCTTCTTTAGTACATCAAATTATGCACAGAAATTAGTCATCTTAGAGTTACGAATCTAGTCAGTAGGCGTGCTTCATTTCTGATTGTATCACTATTAGGCATAAGAATAATACGAATATAAACATGGCACGATGGTATATTCTTCTGCATTTGCTGTTGTCTCACTCTAGTTTCGTAGTTTATTAGGCAGACAGGATTTAAATGAGATAGCAGCAAACGTGAAAGAATACATGGCAAAATGTTTATATTCGTATTATTCTTATGGTGAAGAGAATACTGCATGTGATTCACATTTCATCAGGTTCCTATTAGCAACCATCTCTTCTCACAGGTAGGAAAAAACTCAGAACGTAGAGTTGGCCATGTTGACAAACATCCTAAACAGCCTTGCTAGTCGGATTTTCGTAGTACATTGAAATTCTGCTACATTCGAAGATGAACAATACGGAATTTGTATTTACTTTGTTGGATAATGTATGAAAATGCAGTGGTCGAAACTCGGGGCGGAGAAAAGCAGCTCGTCCTCCACCTTTCTTTCTTTCTTTTTTTTTTTTTTTTTTTTTTAACTGACACAGAGGTTTTGGCGCCAGTATTTATCTTTGTGTCTACAAAGCATGCCTGTGTAGCGCTACATATATTAGACAGCAGAAGTTAGTTGTAGTGGCACCTACCAACATTTTTCAGAACTTCCGCTTGCTTTGCACTCGATTCTAAGCTGCAGGCGGTTTTTTGGATTACAAAAACCGGAAAAAAAGTGTGGCTTAGATTTGAGTAAATACGGTAACTACTCAAAAATTCTAAATGCATTGAAAATCATAGCTCACTGAGCAATGCTACTAGAGCCTACCTTAGACACAAAAATTTAATATTATTATGTAAAATAATTTAGTGTATACTTCAGTACCTTTTATAACATAGATTGTATACTGCTGTGTTTGTTGTACTACCAAATGCAATGCATGTGATCAGATGTTTCACACAAATAAATTACAAATTTTCCAGCAATGGAACATCAGCTGTTTTAAAATGTACTACATTTTTTCCCAGGCATATCAGTTTTATCTTCAACATCCACTGGTGCGTCATCAAAGTTTTCAAAACCTTATCTCTTACCTTGCTACTGTGTCATCACTGAAATTATTTTCTACTGAGACATGATGATGAACTGATATACCTCATCTTACTTCATTTGAGAAAGTCAGAAGGATATTTGATGTCCCTTGCCCAACACTAACTCTGCCATCCATAAATGATACTTTTATCTTTAGTTTCACTTACTGTGATACACAGCAGTTCCCACATTATATACATTATGAATCACTTTGTCCCAAGAGGATTTAAACTTCTCCAAAGTTACAGTTTTCATTGTTTTGACATTATCTGTGGTATGTAATTCTTCACTGTGTCCACATAATATTTGACTTTGTATGAAGATTGAACTTCAGATGTTTCAGTATGGTGAATGATTTTGTGTTTTAGTAATTTCTCCAAATTGCACGCAGAAACTCAATACCCTCAGATTTTTTAGCAGCACTACCTGGAGCCCCAACAGCACAGCTCTCCTACAATTTTGCAGAGCTTTGGTTTTATCCCACCTGATCTATGGATGTGTTGCTTGTGAGTCAATACCACATCAATACTGAGTTTGTTAGACCCTATCCACTTCAATGGTGTGCAGTTGGCAGCTGGTGCTTTCTGTGAAGAGTCCCACACGCAAAATACTGCTGGAAATTGGTATCCCACAATTGAGGGTCAAGTGCCAGCAACTCTTGGTGAAGAATTCAATCTAAATTTGCCACATGCCTAAACATCTATGTTAGTCAACTCTGTTCCACAACTACCTGTTCATACTCATTCTGAATCCTCCAAAAATGGTTAGACTAGTTTAGATACGATTGAAAACAGTATGCGCGGACCGGGCCCCACTTGTCTGTGTACGTAATTCCTTCTCAGCATCTCCTGCGATATGCCTCCAGCCTTATGATTCAAGTGGATCTCTTTTGTGGCCATAAGAAAAATGCAGATGCACCACCCTCAGGTAACTGATGTTCAGTTCCTCACAACTATCCTAATTCGACGAGCATGTACATGGACAGACTGAAAGTTAATGGCAGGTTTGGTTGTGCTTTTTCATATGCAAAATGTATTTTCTGCTTCACGCATACAGTGTACACACTGGAGAGTTGGTCATGGCCAGGCTCTGCAGTTTGTTGAAAAAATCACCACAAAGGACAACTGGTTTGTAGGAACTACGTGAACTGCTTACAAAGGACATATCACCCTGTGTACATTTCAGAAGTGAACATCCAAGGCTTAGTAGATGACCTACACAGCTACAGAATACTAACATTCATCTGGACACAGGGCAATGTGGTTTTTCTGTGAAATGAACTGACAAATCGGCTAAAGAGGCAACCGCAAGAGGCAAGCTTGAATATGTGTACTGGAGAGAGAGAGACCTAAGATCTCAGCTGCAACATAACATTTTGAAAGCCTAGGATATGAATGGCAGACTACAACAACCATCAGCAAGCTGAGAATAACTGAAGGGACCGCTGTGGTAGGGGATATGTCACTCCTGGCCACTCAGAAAGGTGCAATTTTACTGTTGACTGCATAGTGACCTCTACAGTTTCCCACAGGTTCCTTATTAATAGAGGACACCCCTTGATGCAGCTGTGCTGATCATCTTATGCCAACTCATATTTCTGTAGAATCTGCCCTGCGAGTTGATGTGAGATGAGCCATCAACTTGTCTACCACACTACCCGAAATATGTGGGATGATGAGATAGTAGCTAAGCCAGCCATACATTTCCTGAAGGAAGGTGGATTTTACAGTACACACTTTACATATGATGCATATTGTAGACGCATTTCAAATTTTCATTATTTAATTATTTCCTTGTTGTGGGTGCCAGTGTACCCCCTAGTTCTCTGGTTGCCTCAGTCCAGTTATGCCCTGCTCACCATAGTGATTTGCCTGGACAAAATGTGAAGAAGCCTTAAAATTGTACAGAGAAACTGCTCTAGCAGCTTCTGTATTACGTGCTTAAATGCGCCAACAATGGAGAATTCATCCATTGATGGTAGCTCTGTTGAGCTTCACTCTTACACATTAACTTTGAGCCCTCAGTTTTGATGTCATGTTTCCCTTTCTATATTCTGCAAACCACTATGAGGTGCACGGCAGAGGGTACACCCCATTTTACCCATTATTAAGGTATCTTCCGGTTCCATCCATGTATCGAATGTGAGAAGAAAGATTGTGGGAATGCCTCTGAGCATGTGATAATTGTCATCTTATCCTCACAACCCCTGTTTGAACAGTACATAGATGTTAGTAGTATATTCGTAGAGTAACCATTTAAAGCTGGTTCTCGCAACTTTGTTAATAGTCTATCTCAGGGTAGTTTGTCTGCTTTAAAAGTTTGCCATTTCAGTTCCTTCAGTATCTCTGACACTCCCTCATGAATTAAACAAACCTGTGACCATTTGTGCTGCCGTTCTCTGTATACTTTCAATATCCCCTGTTAGTCCCATCTGGTATAAGTCACACACACCTGAACAGTATTCTTGAATTGATTGCACGAGTGATTTGTAAGCAGTATGTTTTGTAGAGTGATTGCACGTCTCCAGTATTCTTCCATTAAACTGAAGTCTACCACCTACTTCACCCTCTGATCATTCCATTTCATACCCCAACAAAGTGTTACATGCAGGTATTTGTATAAGTTGGCTGATTCTAGTTGTGACTCATTGATATTGTCATCCAAGAATACCATGTTTTCTCGTTTTGTAAAGTGCAAAATTGTACATTTGTGAACATTTAGAGCAATTTGTCAATCTCTGCACCATGTTGAAAACTTGTCAGGATCTGACTGAATATTTCTGCAGCTTCTCTCAGATAGTGCTTCATTATAGATAACTGCATCTTATGGAAAAAGCCGGGTTTTACTATTAATGTTGCCTGTGAGGTCATTAATATACAGCAAGAACAGCCAGGGTCCCAACACACTACCCTGGGGCACACCCCAAGTTACTTCTACATCTGATGATGAGTCTCCACCCAAGGTAACATGCTGTGCCATTCCTACCAAAAAGTCCTCAATACAGTCAAAAATTTCACTTTGTACCCCATATGATCATACTTATGACAATAAACATAGCCGAATCAAATGCTTCTTGAAAATCAAGAAACATGGCATCTAAATGATTGACTTGATCCAAAGCTTTCAGTACGGCATGTGGGCGAAGTGTGAGTTGGTTTACACATGATCAGTGTTTTCGAAAACCGAGCTGGTTGGCATCGAGGAGGTCTTTCTGTTCAAGGTACATTATCATGTTTGAGGTCAGAGTATGTTCTAAGAGTCTACATCAAATTAACATCAAGGATGTTGGATGGTAGTTCTGTGGGTCACGTCTACTACCCTTCTCATAGACAGGTGTGACCTGTGCCATTCTCCAATTAGTGGGCATGGTTTTTTGCTCGGGGCAGATATGGTAGTGTAGTGAGAATAGGGGCTAACTCAGCTGCAAATTCAGTATAGAATATGATGGGGATTCTGTGGTGTCACCACCAGACACTACACTTGCTAGGTGGTAGCCTTTAAATCGGCCGCGGTCCGTTTGTATACGTCGGAACCGTGTGTCGCCACTGTCAGTGATTGCAGACCAAGCGCCGCCACACGGCAGGTCTAGAGACTTCTGAGCACTCGACCCAATTGTACAGATGACTTTGCTAGCAATGCTATACTGACAAACTATGCTCTCATTTGCCGAGATGATAGTTAGCATAGCCTTCAGCTACGTCATTTGCTACAACCTAGCAAGGCGCCTTTACCAGTTTATATTGAGATTGTAATTAATGTATCAACAAGAGCGATGTTATCCAATTATGGATTGAAGTTAAGTATTCCTGCAACTACATTCTTTTCTTACTAGACTCAACTACTTTACCTTGTTCCAGACCTCACGCCAGTCTGCATGAACTTAAACGCGTGCATTTCGGCCTCCTCTAGCAACACGGTTTTGTCTCTTCTGCCAACACATCAGATTCCATCTGGCTTGAAGTACTGTTCATTTAATTCATCTTTTCAATGGTACAAGGACTAAATTGGGGCAATTCTCCTGGGTTTTGAAAATGGAGTTAAGCATTTCAGCTTTTGCTTTGCTACCATGAGTTTCAGATCCCGTCTCATTCTCTAGGGAATGGACCTGAACTTCAGTGCCACTTACAGCCTTTACATATGAGCAGAATTACTTTGGATTTTTTAAATGTCATTTGACAATATGATGCTATGGTGGTCATTGAAGGTAATATACATTGCTCTCTTGACAGCCAAACATGTTCATTCAGCATATCTCTGTCTATACTCCATCAACTTGAAAGGAGGCAAAAAATCAAAACGAGAATTGGTACCTGGAATGTCAGAACTCTGCTACAAGCAGGAAAACTAGAAAACCTTAAAAGAAAAATGGAAAAGAATCATATGGACCTCGTAGGAGTTGCTGAGGTAAGATGGAATGGACATGGAGAGTTGCAGTCAGATGAATATGTATTCTACTACTCAGGAGGAGAAGTAAAAGGAATTAATGGAGTAGGAATGATTATGACAAAGGAATTGGATAAATGTGTGGAATATGTAGACTATGCAAATGACCGGGTTATTGGTGTAAGGCCGAAAGGAGCACAAAAAGATTTACTTATTGTCCAGGTGAATATGTCAACTTCAGAACATGATGACCAAATTGTAGAGGAAACGTACAATGTAATAGAGAGAATAATGGACGAAAATAAAAACCCTGCAAAATAGTATTGGGAGACTGGAACGCCATTGTGGTAGAAGGGAAAGAGGGAAAGATAGTAGGCAGTCATGGTCTTGGAAAGAGAAATGACAGAGGTGAATGGTTAATTGACTTCTGCAGGGAAAGGCAGCTGATAGTGACAAACACATGGTTCAAGAACCATAAGAGGAGGCTCTACACTTGGAAATCACCAGGGGATAAATATAGAAACCAAATCGATTTTATACTGGTAGATGAAAGATACAGGAATGGAATCAACAAGGTGCACACATTACCAGGTGCAGATATTAATAGTGACCACAACTTACTTATGGCAGAAATAGAAATAAGAATGAAAAAACTGAAAAAGGTGACAATGGTGAAGAAGTGGGATTTAGAGAAGATAAGGTCCAACAAAGAACAAATTACAGAAATGCTGTCTCGGGACTTTCTAAACACATTACGAGACAAAGAAGCACCTGATAATGCCAACGAGTACTGGAATATGCTGAAATAAGGAATCATTAATGCAGGGCAGCAAAATATAGGATATGTAAAAGGGAAAAGGTAAAAAAACCATGGGTCACACGAGAAATGATTTCCAAGATGGAGGAGAGAAGAAAATTGAAAAACAAGAACACTGAAGATGCAAGAAAGATATACCGGAGGTTAAATAACGAACTGCGAAGAGGAACAGAGCAGGCTAGGAAAAAATGGCTAAAAGAGGAATGTGATGAAATTGAAGAACTGGACAGGAAGGGAAGATATGACTTACTATACAACAGAGTAAAGACTATGACATGGGAACCAAACAGAGCAGGAAGTGCTACTATGGAAATTTTGAGTAAAGACGAAGAGGTAGTGTACAAAGATCATGATGATGTCCTCCAGAGATGGGAAGAATATATAAAAGAGCTATATGACACAAATAGCAAACCAGAAACTCTGGAACTTGAATCACACAACAGTGTAAGTGATGAAGAGAAAGGACCGACCATCATAATGGAAGAAGTAAAGTCTGCCATTGCTGCAATGAAAAATGGCAAAGCAGTAGGTACAGATACAATACCGGGAGAAATACTAAAATGTTTGAACCACAATGGAATAAGAGAAATATTGAGGTTATGTAATAAAATATGACAGTGGTGAATGGCCTGAGGACTTTTTGACAACAATAATGATTCCATTACTGAAAAAACAAGGAACCAAGAAATGCAGTGAGCACAGAACAATCAGCCTCATTTCACATGCAGTCAAAGTGATGTTAAGAATAATTAATAAAAGACTTGAAAAAGTAATAGAGGAGAATCTCGGTGAGGAGCAGTTTGGCTTTAGATGGAATACGGGCACAAGAGATGCAATAGGGCTCCTACGAAATTTGGGAGAAAGGTTTATTGAAAAAGGAAGAGACCTATATATGTGCTTCATCGATTTAGAAAAGGAATTTGACAATGTGGTTTGGGACACGCTGGCGACTATTATGAGGGAAAAGAGTGGACTGGAGAACCAGAAGACTTATAAACTCATTGTACCTTAATCAAAAAGTCTCAGTTAAAGTGAGAGGAGAAAGTGCAAACTGGATCAGACTAGGGAAAGGAGTAAGACAAGGATGCTGTTTATCACCTACTCTTTTCAACCTGTACTTGGAAAATATGATTGATTAATGCTCATTAGATGACAAAGGAGTAGAAATTGGAGGAAGAAGAGTAGGGTGCATGAGATTTGCTGATGACATGGTCCTTCTAGACACAGGGGAAAAAGAATTACAGGATTTGGTGGACATCATTGCAACTAACGGAAAAAAATATGGAATAAAAATTAACACAAATAAAACAAAAGTATTGGCAATAGGAGGAAATAAGGAAATAAAAATTGTGCTGAATGGAGAAACACTAGAACAGGTGAAAAATTTTAAGTATCTTGGAAGCAGGATAGACACCGACTGGAAGTGCACCACAGAAATTAAAACAAGGATAGCAATGGCAAAACAGGTGTTTTATAACAAAAGGAGAATCTTCTGCAGTGGTCTGGACAGAGAACTCAGAAAGAGACTCATAAAATGTCTCGTGTGGAGTGTTCTTCTATATGGCACTGAAACATGGACTATGAGGAAAAAAGACAGAGAAAGGCTGGAGGCTTTTGAGATCTGGACATGGCAGAAGATGGAAAGAATAAGTTGGATGGACAGAGTAAAAAATAAAGAGGTACTGAGAAGAGTGGTAGAGAAAAGACAGTTACTAGATGTAATAAAGAGAAGAAAAAGAAATTGGATTGGGCATATATTAAGAAAGAATGACGGACTGATAAAAACAGTTTTAGAAGGTTATGTAGAAGGGAAAAGGAAGCGAGGAAGGAAGAGATTCCAGATACTGGATGACATGATGGACGGTACAACATACAGCAGCCTTAAGAAGGAAGCATTGGATCGCAGAAAATGGAGAGGCAAAGGACCTGCTAATATAGCAGATAACTGATGATGATGATGATGATGACGATGATGAACACTTTCATTGTAATCTACATCTACATCTACATTGATACTCCGCAAGCCACCCAACGGTGTGTGGCGGAGGGCACTTTACGTGCCACTGTCATTACCTCCCTTTCCTGTTCCAGTCCCGTATGGTTCGCGGGAAGAACGACTGTCTGAAAGCCTCCGTGGGCGCTCTAATCTCTCTAATTTTACATTCGTGATCTCCTCGGGAAGTATAAGTAGGGGGAAGCAATATATTCGAAACCTCATCCAGAAACGCACCCTCTCGAAACCTGGCGAGCAAGCTACACCGCGATGCAGAGCGCCTCTCTTGCAGAGTCTGCCACTTGAGTTTATTAAACATCTCCGTAATGCTATCACGGTTACCAAATAACCCAGTGACGAAACGCGCCGCTCTTCTTTGGATCTTCTCTATCTCCTCCGTCAACCCGACCTGGTACGGATCCCACACTGATGAGCAATACTCAAGTATAGGTCGAACGAGTGTTTTGTAAGCCACCTCCTTTGTTGATGGACTACATTTTCTAAGCACTCTCCCAATGAATCTCAACCTGGTACCCGCCTTACCAACAATTAGTTTTATATGATCATTCCACTTCAAATCGTTCCGTACGCATACTCCCAGATATTTTACAGAAGTAACTGCTACCAGTGGTTGTTCCGCTATCATATAATCATACAATAAAGGATCCTTCTTTCTATGTATTCGCAATACATTACATTTGTCTATGTTAAGGGTCAGTTGCCACTCCCTGCACCAAGTGCCTATCTGCTGCAGATCTTCCTGTATTTCGCTACAATTTTCTAATGCAGCAACTTCTCTGTATACTACAGCATCATCCGTGAAAAGCCGCATGGAACTTCCGACACTATCTACTAAGTCATTTATATATATTGTGAAAAGCAATGGTCCCATAACACTCCCCTGTGGCACGCCAGAGGTTACTTTAACGTCTGTAGACGTCTCTCCATTGATAACAACATGCTGTGTTCTGTTTGCTAAAAACTCTTCAATCCAGCCACACAGCTGGTCTGATATTCCGTAGGCTCTTACTTTGTTTATCAGGCGACAGTGCGGAACTGTATCGAACGCCTTCCGGAAGTCAAGAAAAATAGCATCTACCTGGGAGCCTGTATCTAATATTTTCTGGGTCTCATGAACAAATAAGGCGAGTTGGGTCTCACACGATCGCTGTTTCCAGAATCCATGTTGATTCCTACATAGTAGATTCTGGGTTTCCAGAAATGACATGATACGCGAGCAAAAAACATGTTCTAAAATTCTACAAGAGATCGACGTAAGAGATATAGGTCTATAGTTTTGCGCATCTGCTCGACGACCCTTCTTGAAGACTGGGACTATCTGTGCTCTTTTCCAATCATTTGGAACCCTCCGTTCCTCTAGAGACTTGCGGTACACGGCTGTTAGAAGGGGGGCAAGTTCTTTCGCGTACTCTGTGTAGAATCGAATTGGTATCCCGTCAGGTCCAGTGGACTTTCCTCTATTGAGTGATTCCAGTTGCTTTTCTATTCCTTGGACACTTATTTCGATGTCAGCCATTTTTTCGTTTGTGCGAGGATTTAGAGAAGGAACTGCAGTGCGGTCTTCCTCTGTGAAACAGCTTTGGAAAAAGGTGTTTAGTATTTCAGCTTTACGCGAGTCATCCTCTGTTTCAATGCCATCATCATCCCGTAGTGTCTGGATATGCTGTTTCGAGCCACTTACTGATTTAACGTAAGACCAGAACTTCCTAGGATTTTCTGTCAAGTCGGTACATAGAATTTTACTTTCGAATTCAATGAACGCTTCACGCATAGCCCTCCTTACGCTAACTTTGACATCGTTTAGCTTCTGTTTGTCTGAGAGGTTTTGGCTGCGTTTAAACTTGGAGTGGAGCTCTCTTTGCTTTTGCAGTAGTTTCCTAACTTTGTTGTTGTACCACGGTGGGTTTTTCCCGTCCCTCACAGTTTTACTCGGCACGTACCTGTCTAAAACGCATTTTACGATTGCCTTGAACTTTTTCCATAAACACTCAACATTGTCAGTGTCGGAACAGAAATTTTCGTTTTGATCTGTTAGGTAGTCTGAAATCTGCCTTCTATTACTCTTGCTAAACAGATAAACCTTCCTCCCTTTTTTTATATTCCTATTAACTTCCATATTCAGGGATGCTGCAACGGCCTTATGATCACTGATTCCCTGCTCTGTACATACAGATTCGAAAAGTTCGGGTCTGTTTGTTATCAGTAGGTCCAATATGTTATCTCCACGAGTCGGTTCTCTGTTTAATTGCTCGAGGTAATTTTCGGATAGTGCACTCAGTATAATGTCACTCGATGCTCTGTCCCTACCACCCGTCCTAAACATCTGAGTGTCCCAGTCTATATCTGGTAAATTGAAATCTCCACCTAAGACTATAACATGCTGAGAAAATTTATGTGACATGTACTCCAAATTTTCTCTCAGTTGTTCTGCAACTAATGCTGCTGAGTCGGGAGGTCGGTAAAAGGAGCCAATTATTAACCTAGTTCGGTTGTTTAGTGTAACCTCCACCCATAATAATTCACAGGAACTATCCACTTCTACTTCACTACAGGATAAACTACTACTAACAGCGATGAACACTCCACCACCGGTTGCATGCAATCTATCCTTTCTAAACACCGTCTGTACCTTTGTAAAAGTTTCGGCAGAATTTATCTCTGGCTTAAGCCAGCTTTCTGTACCTATAACGATTTCAGCTTCGGTGCTTTCTATCAGCGCTTGAAGTTCCGGTACTTTACCAACGCAGCTTCGACAGTTGACAATTAGAATACCGATTGCTGCTTGTTCCCCGCATGTCCTGACTTTGCCCCGCACCCGTTGAGGCTGTTGCCCTTTCTGTACTTGCCCAAGGCCATCTAACCTAAAAAACCGCCCAGCCCACGCCACACAACCCCTGCTACCCGTGTAGCCGCTTGTTGCGTGTAGTGGACTCCTGACCTATCCAGCGGAACCCGAAACCCCACCACCCTATGGCGCAAGTCGAGGAATCTGCAGCCCACACGGTCGCAGAACCGCCTCAGCCTCTGATTCAGACCCTCCACTCGGCTCTGTACCAAAGGTCCACAGTCAGTCCTGTCGACGATGCTGCAGATGGTGAGCTCTGCTGTCATCCCGCTAGCGAGACTGGCAGTCTTCACCAAATCAGATAGCCACCGGAAGCCAGAGAGGATTTCCTCCGATCCATAGCGACACACATCATTGGTGCCGACATGAGCGACCACCTGCAGATGGGTGCACCCTGTACCCTTCATGGCATCCGGAAGGACCCTTTCCACATCTGGAATGACTCCCCCCCGGTATGCACACGGAGTGCACATTGGTTTTCTTCCCTTCTCTTGCTGCCATTTCCCTAAGGGGCCCCATTACGCGCCTGACGTTGGAGCTCCCTACTACCAGTAAGCCCACCCTCTGCGACTGCCCGGATCTTGCAGACTGAGGGGCAACCTCTGGAACAGGAGAACAGGAGGAAACTTTGAGAAGGCCTTCCCTTTCCATATTCTCAAGGCATGGAAAGGTATTGCTTGGTCCCAAAAAAGAGTCAAATAACTATGTAATGGAACACTTCTAGTTGAAACTGCTAATTCAACCCAGGTATCTAAGCTTCCGGGATCTAAGGACTTAGATGAATACCCACTAGAGGCCTTAACTTTAGTGAGGGTGTTGTTACTAGCTCCAATATGCTATATCTGTCTCGAGGTTTGTCCATTTGTTCCTAACCCAGAGTGATGGTAAAAATTGGAAGAATTTGGCTGTACCTCTATGGGATGTAATGGGAGTGCTACATGTGGCCATTGCTGAGGCTCAGCTCACAAAACAGGCAATTATTGTATACTTCTTGCAAAATATATGAACTGCTCCTAGGATCACCCAGTGTGGAGCAAGAAGTGCGAGGTTTTACAACAAGGAATGGAAAATTCAGGAGTTGAAAGTCAAGCTATGGTGAAGCTATAAAAGCTTTCAGAGCTACGCAATCTCACGTTCTTGCTAGTTCTTTCACATGAGCCCTTAAGACGCCAATTGCTGAGCGTGATGCCTCTGCACAATCTCAGACCACAGATTAAAGTATGAGCTATGAGCTTGTTGGAGAACCTGTGGGGGAAATGCTCCAGTTGAAACTGAAGTCTTCGAAAGCCATCAGCAGTGGGTGTCACCATCTAAGGCACATACCACTACCCACCATCAGAAACAAACTAAGCCATACCTGTAACCCATCTGTAAAGAAAAACGTCATTCAAAAAGTAATTCAAAGTCCAAGAAAGTGGTAGCTAAACCTTCAGATTGGTGAGCTTTCTCCCTCTCTGGTGGGAACTAAGCTTTGGAAGATACGGCCTTCCAGTGACAGGATCTGGAGAGCTAAGAACTGGCTAACATTCCCCCTGATCTCACCAGCAAATCACCTCTGAAGGAGAAAGAAAAGACCAACCATCACTAAACAATGGTTGCCACATGAACTTCTGCATTGCAGTTGTATTTAAATTGATACCGCTCACATTTGGAAGAATGACAGCTCCTGGTCCAGGAGAAACACTTCTGCATCTGGTGACAAGATACTCATTTTAAAGTCAGACACACCAGCATTATGAGGTTACCACCCCTACAGGAAAAATGATGACACTGGAGGTAGGGCTAAAGGTGGAGTGACTGTTTTCATTGATGACAGTCACCCCTCCTCACCTATCCCTCTTACCACGACCATGGCAGTAATAGCTGAGAAAGTTCTCACACCCTTTAATATCACAGCATGTTCTTTGTGCCTTCCACCTAATGATGATTTGGTTGTAAACATACTGACAGAACTCTTCAGGCACTCCCACACCCATTCCTCATGGGGGACTTAAGTGCACACATTGTGTTGTAGGGCTCACCTACCACTTGCTGCAGGGGTCAGATGCTCTAGCGATTCATCCGTTCTGAGAATATCTGCTTTCTGAACTTGGGTCAGATGATGCACTTTTCCACAGCTCCAATGTCTTTTTTTCAGCCACTGACCTTTGTTATTATTCCCCAGCTGTTGCAGACTGAGTTCAGTGGGAAGTGGCTACAGATTCACATTCCAGTGTCCTCTTCCCAGTGTGGATCATTCTGTCGACAGGGGCTGACAGGAGACCATGCAGATGGATGATAGAAAGGGCAAATGGGTTGCAGTATAGTTGATAGGCTATTTTTGAACAAAAGGATTGTGCACAAGACACAGTGGTCCATATCAGTTGTGAGATCCATTCAGCTGCTGCAGAGTCCATCCCCCAGTCTAGTAGCCACCTCAGATGATGGCCTGAGCCTTGGTGGAATTAAGACTAGATTGGCAATCAGGGCCAAATGAACAGTTCTGCAGAACTTCAAACACCATCCAAATACAGGAAACCTTCATGCCTACAGATCTGTGAGAGCACATGGGAGGTGAGTGATAAAAGAACAGGTCTTCCTGGAAGGAATTCTTGACGTACATTAATTGGTCCACTTCTGCTGCGCAAGTTTGGGACTCAGTAAAGTGGATTTCAGGCAAGTGCAGTACACTTCCCCTTACAGGCTTGCCAAGGAATTTGGTGTTGATAGACATGACAAGCCATGGCGCAGGTTTTAGCTGAAAACATTTTTACTGTCACCAAGTCATCCAGACAAGCTCCTGCTTTACAGGTGTTCCATAGGATTGCAGAGATTAGGAAATTCAATTTCTTGTCATGTAATGAGGAAGTCCACAACCTTCTGTTCTCCATTTGGCAACTGGAATTAGCTTTGTCTGTAGCCAGAGACACAGCTCCAGGACGTGATAAGATCCACTATGTCAGGCTTTGTCATCTGTGCTCAGAACTGAAAGGATGGCTCCTTTGTTGTTTTAGTCAGATCTGGTTTCATGGACACTACCCCATGAATTTGAAGGAGGCAATATTAATTCCATTCTGGAAACCAGGCAAAGACCTTAGTGCCCCTAACAGTTACTGGGGTGTAGTCCTTACAAGTGGTATGGGTAAGACTCGTCAACGCATGGTCAACTGCCACCTCCTCTGGTTGCTTGTGTCGTGAGGTCATGTGATCCCCTAGTGGTGTGATTTCAGCCCCTACACTAAAATTCCACTCTGGACAATCAAAATTTACTGGAGACAGCGATACAGGAATCCTTGTTATGCTGAAACCATTTGGTTTGGGGAATTTTTAGACATCCAGAAAGTATGAAACGTTTTGCAGGTACAACATCCTTTGCCAACTTCATGAATGGGGACTACATAGACATCTGCCACTTTTTATCCAGTTCTTTCTTGTGGACCAGCATTTTTGATACACATGGGAAATGCCTTGGGTGACTGATATGTTAAAGAGAATTGTCATGCTAGGCAGTGTATTCAGTGAAATTTCCTGGCAGATTAAAACTGTGTGCCGGACCGAGACTTGAACTCGAGACATTCACCTTTCGCATGCAAGTGCTCTACCATCTGAGGTACCCAAACATGACTTAAGCACTCTCTGCTGCAGAGTGAAAATCTCATTCAGTTTACTCAGTGTCACACTGTTCGCCATCACTGTCAGTGGCATTTCCTCCACAGTCAGGAGAACTGTCAAATACTCTTTGTTTGTGGATGACTTTGCAATCTTCTACTTTTCCTCTGATCTTACAACAGTGACAATGTAGCTGAAAACCTGGACCAGGACTACTGCTTTTTGGTAATCACCAGAGAAGATTACACACGCCAATTTTAACTGTCCTTGTCAAAGTTTTAACCAACCAGTATTCACAGTGAGGGACAATATTTTACGTTTTCGAGAAACTGAGCACTTTTTGGGTTTATTATTTGACTCAAAATTAACTTGAAAGACATATGAACAAAGGGCTTTCAGTCACTGAACACTTTTAACTGCCTTAGTGTACAAATAAGGGACGCTTGACAGGTCCTCCCTCTTGCAGTTTTATACGGCATTTGTTCAATCACTTTTAGTTTACGGCAGTGTGGTCTATATATCAGTCCTTATTTCCTATCTCAAGGTGTTAGGTGCTGTCCACCATGAGGACATTCTGATATTCACTGGAGCCTTTTGGACCAGTCCATTTCAGTCTCTCTGGATTTGGCTGGACAGGTGCTGAAAATCTCTCTGTCCCAACTTTGGTTTCGTCCATTTTAAGCACGTACCACAGTTTTATTGTCGTTTATACAGATGGATCACAGGACAAGAATGTCTTCAGTTTTGCTGTTTTCCCTCAATGGGTTTTCAAAGTGTGTCTTCCAGAATAATTCACAAACTATGATGCAGAGTTAAATGACATTCTAATGGCACTGAAGGGGATACAGACATCACCGTACAAGGTTTCTTGTCTGTTTCGACTTGCTTAGTTTACTACAAGAACTTCACCAATTGTATCAGGAAATCTGGAAGACCAGTTGATTCAACACATCAATGACTCACTATAGTGATGCAAACACTGTGGCAAGGAAGTGATAATTTGCTGGGTACCTGGCCACATCATGATACAAGGAAACTATATGGCCAACAAAGCCACTGAGGATTCATGTTAGAATGGTGCTGTTCATCAGTGTCCCATTTTGTTGCATGCCATCATTTCATTTTCTGACAAATGCATCATGTCAGTAGGAGACTAAATGGTTGCATGAGACACAAAACTAACCTAATTCTTGTTGTCATCTGTCTTCTGACTGGTTTTATGTGGCCCATCGGAAATTCCTCCTTGGTGCCTACCCCTTCATCTCAAAGTAGCACTTGCAAGCCATGTCCTCAATTATTTGTTGGATGTATTCCAATCTCTGCCTTCCTCTTCAGGTTTGCCCTCTACAGCTTCCTCTAGTACCATGTAAGTCATTCCCTGATGTCTTAACGTCTTATTATCCTGTCCCTTCTCCTTTTAGTGTTTCCCATGTATTCCTTTCCTCACCGATTCTGCGTAGAACCTCCTCATTCCTTACCTTATCATCCACATAATTTTCAACATTTGCCTGCAGCACCATATCTCATATGCTTTGATTCCCTTCTGTTCTGGTTTTCCCACAATCCGTGTTTCACTGACATACAACACTGCTCCAGACGTACATTCTGAAAAATTTCCTCCTCATATTAAGGCTTGTGTGTGACACTAGTAGACTTCTGTTAGCCTTTCTGACAGGGCTAGTCTGCTTTTGATTTCCTCCTTGCTCCACTGGTCATTGGTTATTTTGCTGTCTAGGTAGCAGAATTCCTTAACTTCATCTACTTCATGCCCATCAGTCTTGATGTTAAGTTTCTCACTCTTCTCATTTCTGCTACTTTTCATTACTTTCGTCTTTCTTTGATTTACACTCAGTCCATATTATGTACTCATTACATTGTTCATTCCATTCAGCTTATCATGTAATTTATCTTCACTTTCACTCAGGATAGCAATGGCATCAGTGAATCATATCATTAATATCCCTTTGCATTTTATTTTAATTCCAGTCATGAAGCATTCTTTTATTTCTATCATTGCTTCTTTGATGCACAGATTGAACAGTAGGGAGGAAAGACTACATCCTGTCTTTCACACTTTTTAATCTGAGAACTTCATTTTTGGTCGTCCTCTCTTATTATTCCTTCTTGGCTCTTGTATATATTGTATATTAGTGTCTGTCCCTATAGCTTACCCCTATTTTTCTCAGAATTTTGAACGTCTTGACCAGTTTACATTGGCGAATGCTTTTTCCAGGTCAACAAATCCTATGAATGTGTCTTGATTTTTCTTTGGTGTTCCTTCCATTATCAACTGCAATGTCAAGATTGCCTCTCTGCTCCTTTTGTAAAGCCAAACTGATCGTCATCTAGCACATCCCCAATTTTCTTTTCCACTCTTCTGTGTATAATTATTGTCAGAAACTTGGGTGCCTGAGCTGCTAAGCTGACTGTGTGATAATTCTTGCACTTGTCAACTCTTGCAGTCTTCGGAATTGAGTGGATGATATTTTCCTGAAAGTCAGATGATACGTCCCCAGACTCATACGTTCTAGACACCAATGTGAACAGTCAATTTGTTGCCACTTCTCCCAATGATTTTAGAAATTCTGATGGAATCTTATCTGTCCCTTATGCCTTACTTAATTTTAAGGCTTCCGAAGCCGTCTTAAATTGATTCTATTGATGGATACCCTATCTCTTCTAAATTGACTTGTGGTTCACCTATCACATCTGAAAAATCTTTCCCCTCATAGAGGCCTTCAATGTACCCTTTACACCTATCTGCTCTCACCTCTGCATCTAACAGTGGAATTCCCATTGCATTCTTCATATTATTACCCTTGTTTTTTGTGTCACCAAAGGTTGTTTTGACTTTCCTGTATGCTGAACTTCTTTGATTTATTCGGAATTTCCATGGAGCCTTTTTGTCTTAGCTCCCTGTGGTTCCTATTTATTTCCTTCCTCAATGACTTGTATCTCTATGTTCCTGAGTTTCCCTGAACTTTTTGTACTTCTTTCATTCATTGATCAACTAAAGTATTTCTTCTGTACTCATGGTTTCTTCACAGTTACCTTCTTTGTACCTCTGTTCTTCTTTCCAACTTCTGTGATTGCCCTTTTAAGAGATGTCCATTCCTCTTCAGCTGTATTGCCTACTGAGCTGTTCCTCACTGTGCTGTCTATAGCCTTATAGAACTTAAAAGTGCATCTCATCATCCCTTAGTATATCTGTATCCCACTTTTTTGAGTATTGATTCTTCCTGACTATTCTCTTGAACTTCAGACTACTCATCATCACTATTTCAATAGAGTCTGTACCTGCTCCTGGGTATGCCTTACAGTCCAGTATCTGATTTCCGAATCTCTGTATTGCCATGATGTAATCTACCTGAGATCTTTCCTTATCTGCATGCCTTTTCCAAGTATACCACCACCTCTTGTAATTCTTGAACAGAGTATTTGCTATTACTAGCTGAAATTTATTACAGAACTCAATTGGTCTTTCTCCTCTAACTCTCCATGTCCCAGGCCCATATTCTCCTGTATCCTTTTCTTCTACTCCATCCCCTAAAACTTCATTCCAGTCCCCCATGACTATTTTATTTTCATCTCCCTTAATGTACTGTATTGCTCTTTCAACATCCTCATGTACTTTCTCTGTATTTTCATCTTCAGCTTGTGGCATCAGCACGTACGAGGTGTGGCTAGAAAAAAAAAACGGACTAGTACTGGTGAAACAATAAAACGAATGCAATAAGGCTGAAAGTCGCGTGGCCTGTCACGTGACTCTCGCTCCACCTACTGCTCGAGTTTCATCTGCCTCCTGCACCCAGTCTCCCCGTGGCGTCTGTTTTAAGTAGTTGAGTGTACTGTGCATCGGAAAATGTTGAGTGTACAGAAAGAACAGCGTGTTAACATCAAATTTTGTTTCAAGTTACGAAAATCTGCAAGTGAAACGTTTGTAATGTTACAACAAGTGTACGGAAATGATTGTTTATCGCAAACACAAGTGTTTGAGTGGTTTAAACGATTTAAAGATGGCCACGAAGACACCAGTGATGACACTCACACTGGCAGACCATTGTCAGCAAAAACTGATGCAAACATTGAAAAAATCGGTAAACTTGTTCGACAAGATCGCCGTTTAACAATCAGAGCAGTGTCTGAGTTAACAGGAGTTGACAAGGAAAGTGTTAGGCAGATTCTTCATGAAAGTTTCAACATGAACAAAGTGTGTTCAAAAATGGTTCCAAAGTGTTTCACAATTGAACAGAAGGAACGCCGAAGAATGATTTGTTCTGACATCCTGGAAAACATTGAAAGTGATCCCACCTTCTTACAAAATGTTATTACTTGCGATGAATCGTGGTTCTTTACTTACGATCCCGAAACTAAACGCCAATCGATGCATTGGAAAACTCCTGGTTCTCCACGACAAAAAAAAGCACGAATGTCAAAATCGAAATTCAAGGCAATGATTGTTTTTTTGACATCAAAGGGATTGTGCACATTGATTGGGTACCAGAGGGACAAACAGTGAATCAGCATTACTACATTAGCGTCCTGGCTACCCTACATGAGCGAGTACGGAGAAAACGGAACGATTTGTGGAGAAAAGAGTCATGGATCCTTCACCAAGACAATGCCCGAGCTCACAGTGTGTTGTCAGTGAAGACGTTTTTGGCAAAACACAACATTCCCATCTTAGATCATCCACCCTACTCACCTGATTTGGCCCCCTGTGACTTTTTTCTTTTCCCTAAAGTCAAGTCAGCTTTGAAAGGAACTAGATTTGAGACTGTTGAAGCAGTAAAAGAAAAAGCGACGGAAGTAATGTATGGACTTACCGAAAATGATCTGCAGCATTGCTATGAACAGTGGAAAATTCCTATGGAGCGGTGTAGAGACCGAGGAGGAGAATACATTGAAGGAGATAACATGAAATTGTAAATAATTGTAAATAAATGTTTTTTCCAGCAGCAGTATGGTTTTTTCTAGCCGCACCTCGTATACCAGAACTATTGTTGCTGCTGTCAATTTGCTGTCGATTCTGACAAGAACAAACCTATCACTGAACTGTTCACTATTCCACACTCTCTGCCATACCGTCCTATTCATAATGAATCCTACACCTATTATACGATTTTCTGCCACTGTTTATAGTACCTTATACCCACCTGACCAGAAATCCTTGTCTTTCCATTTAACTTCGCTGACCACTAATATATCTAGATTGAGCCTTTGCATTTCCCATTTCAGATTTTCTAGCTTCCCTACCACATTCAAGCTTCTTACATTCCATGCCGTGGGATGCAGGATGTTATCCTTTAATTGATCATTCAATCTTTTTCTCATGGTCACCTCCCCCTTGACAGTCCCATCCTGGAGATCCGAATGGAGGACTAGTCCAGAATATTTTGGCATTGGAGAGATCATGACACTATCTCAGTTACAGGCCACATGTTCTGTGAATTCACACTACATGTATTTAATACAGAGGTTTCCATTGTCTTCTGCATCCTCATGACATTGATCATTGCTGATTCTTTCGCCTTTAGGAGCAGCTTCGTACTCAAGGACAAGAGAGTGCTCTGAAAATCTGTCAACTCCTCTGCCCACTTCGACAAGGCTGAGACAGTATCTATGACGACAGGTCGTACAAGGAATGTCAATTCTTTGGCAAGGCAGACAGGATACAAATTTCAAGATACTCAGCAGTGTGCAACAAATATTCAGTGATGAGGATGAAGAGCTGGAGAACAAATGGAAAAAAATTCAAAGGCATCATTCAATATGCCCTAGACAAGTATGTTCTGAGTAAGGTTTTAAGGGATTGGAAAGATCCACCATTGTTTAATAGCCATGTTAGAAAAGTGCTATGTAAACAAACAGCACTTCATCTCAGATTCAAGAGAAGTAAAATCCTAGCTGACAAACAAAAGCTGAATGAAGCAAAAATGAGCGTAAGGAGAGCAATGAGAGAAGTGTTCAATCATTTCAAAAGTAAGATGTTGTCAACCAACCCGAGTAAAAACCATGAGAGATTTTGGTATGTAAAATCAGTAAGTGGGTCAAAATCATCTACTATTCTCTCAGTGACCACACTGGCACCAAAACGCAAGATAACAAAGAGAAGGCCAAAATACTGAATTCAGTCTTCCAAAGTTGTTTCACCATGGAAGATCATAACACTGTCCATCCTTTCAATCATTGTGCGAACGTTGAAATGAAATGGGAGATATTGAGATAATTGATAGCGGTATTGAAAAGCGGCTACAATTGCTTAGTAGTGGAAAGGCTGCAGGACCAGGTGAGACACCTGTGAGATTCTGTAAAGATTATGCAAAAGCACTTACTCCCTTCCTAGCAGTAATTCATCATAGATCGTTTGAACAATGAAAGGTACCTAGCAACTGGAAAAAAGTGCAGCTCATTCCCGTTTAATAAGAAAGGCTGTAAGACAGATCCACATAATTATAGACCTATATCATTGATGTCAATCTGTTGTAGAATTATGGAACATGTTTTACGCTAAAAAATTGACTTCTTGGAAGAAAATCAACATGGATTCCACACAGATCGTGCAAAACTCAGCTGGCTCTGTGTCTCCACGAGATCACAGCGCAGTGGACAATGGCGCTCATGCTGATGTTATGTTCCTTGACTTCAGTAGGGCATTTCATAGCTTTCTGCATTGCCGTTTAATGAAAAGGGGGGGGGGGGGGAAATTCGAGCTTACGGAGTATCAGAACAGACCAGCCCCTCTGTGGGTCTGGGGGCTAGAATAGGCCCGAGATATTCCTGCCTGTCATATGAGGTGACTAAACGGAGTTTCACACATTTCAGCCTCTATGTGATGGTCCCCTGTAGGGTTTATTTATTTATTGTTCCATTGGACCACATTTAGGAGAAGTCTCCATGGTCATGGAACGAGTCAATACATGAAATTATAACACAATTGTAGAAACAGATAAAATGAAATATAAGAAATATATTCAGGTGACAAGTCGTTAGTTTAAATAAAGAAAATCAAGACTGTAGCACTGGAATTTGCTTAATTTTGTAGCTATTCCAGGAGCTCCTCGACAGAATAGGAGGAGTGAGCCATGAGGAAACTCGTCAGTTTAGACTTAAAAGCGTTTGGGCCACTGCTAAGATTTTTGAGTTCTTGTGGTAGCTTATTGAAAATGGATGCAGCAGAATACTGCACTCCTTTCTGCACAAGAGTCTAGGAAGTGCATTCCACATGCAGATTTGATTTCTGCCTAGTATTAACTGAGTGAAAGCTGCTAACTCTTGGGAATAAGCTAATATTGCTAACAACAAACGACATTAAAGAAAATACATACTGTGAGGGCAGTGTCAAAATTCCCAGACTATTGAATAGGGGTCGACAAGAGGTTTTCGAACTTACACCATACATAGCTCAAACAGCTCATTTTTGAACCAAAAATACCCTTTTTGAATCAGAAGAATTACCCCACAAAATAATACCATATGATATAAGCGTATGAAAATATGCGAAGTATACTACTTTTCGTGTTGAAATGTCACTTATTTCAGATACTGTTCTAATGGTAAGTAAAGCAGCATTTAGTTTCTGAACAAGATCCTGAACATGGGCTTTCCACAACAGCTTACTATCTATCCGTATGCCTAGGAACTAGAACTGTTCCGTCTCGCTTATAACATGCCCATTCTGTCTGACTAAAATGTCAGTTCTTGTTGAATTGTGAGTTAGAAACTGTAAAAACTGAGTCTTACTGTGATTTAGCATCAAATTATTTTCCACAAGCCACTAACTTATATCATGAACTACATTATTTGATAATGTTTCAATATTACACACAAGATCCTTCACTACCAAGGTGGTGTCATCAGCAAACAGAAATATTTTTGAATCACCTTGTAATACTAGAAGGCATATCATTTATATAAATAAGAAACAGCAGTGGCCCCAGCACCGACCCTTGGGGAACACCCCATTTAACAGTGCCCCATTGGGACTGAACATCATTACCACTCTCAATATTGCGGAGGATTACCTTCTGCTTTCTGTTCTTAAAGTAGGAGGCGAACCAATTGTAAGCTACTCCCCTTACTCCATAATGTTCCAACTTCTGCAGTAATATTTTGTGGTCAACACAGTCAAAAGCCTTCGTTAAATCAAAGAAAACACCTAACGTTCGCAACCTTTTATTTAATCCGTCCAAAACCTCACAGAGAAAAGAGGCTATAGCGTTTTCAGTTGTTAAGCCATTTCTAAAACCAAACTGTACATTTGACAGCAAATTATGTAAATTTAAATGCTGCAGTAACCTTGTATATACAACCCTCTCGATAACTTTAGCAAACACCGATGGCATAGAAATAGGTCTATAATTGTCAACATTATCCCTGTCTCCCGTTTTATAAAGTGGCTTCACTACCGAGTACTTTAATCGGTCAGGAAACCGACCACTCCTAAAGGAAAAGTTACAGATATGGCTAAGTACTGAGCTAACATACGTGGAACAATACTTCAGTATTCTGCTAGATACCCCGTCATATCCATGAGAGTTCTTGGTCTTTAGTGATTTAATTATTAACTCAATCTCCCTCTTGTCAGTATCATGGAGGAGCATTTCAGGTAACAGTCTCGGAACACTTTTTTCTAAGAGCGCTATATGATTCCCTGTTGGGACTAGGTTTCTATTTAGTTCACCTGCTATATTCAGAAAGTGATTATTAAGAACTGTACATATATGTGACTTATCAGTAACACGGACATCCCCACTACGCACTGATTCTATATTCTCGACCTGTCCCTGCAGACCAGCCACTTCCTTTACGACTGACCATGTCGTTTTAATGTTATCCTGAGACTTAGCTATTCTATCTGCATACCACATACTTTTTGCCTTCCAAATAACTTTTTTAAGCACCTTACAATACTGTTTGTAATGGGCTGCTGCACTTAGATTTTGACTGTTTCCAACGTTTTGATATAATTGCCACTTTGTTCTACAAGATATTCTTATCCCATTAGTCAGCCACCCAGGCTTCCTGTTTGTGCTAGTACCCTGTTTTGAACATTCTAATGGAAAGCAACTTTCAAAGAGCATGAGAAAAGTCTTGAGGAAAGCATTATATTTATCGTCTACTGTATCAGCACTATAAACATCTTGCCACTCTTGTTCCTTGATAAGGTTTACAAAAGTCTGTACAGCAACTGGATCAGCTTTCCTAAAAAGTTGGTAACTATATTTAACATGCGTTGCAGCACAAAAATCTTTTAGACTTAAAATTTGTGCATCATGATCTGAAAGGCCATTCACCTTTTTGCTAACAGAATGCCCTTCTTATAATGACGAATGAACAAAAATATTGTCTATGGTTGTTCTACTGTTCCCCTGCACTCTCATTGGAAAGAATATGGTTTGCATAAGATTATATGAATTAAGGAGGTCTACCTGCATCCTTTTCCTTGCACCATCACTTATACAATTAATATTGAAGTCACCACATATAACTAACTTCTTGTATTTCCTATAAAGTGAACCAAGAACCTCCTCTAGCTTTAGCAAAAATGTTGTGAAATCTGAGTCTGGGGATCTATAAATAACAGTAGCAAGAAGTTTAGCTCCACTAAATTTAACCACACCTGCACAACATTCAAACACCTTTTCAGTGCAGTACTTTGAAACATCAATTGACTCAAATGAGATACCGTTTTTTACATACATGGCTACTCCCCCACACCGCAAAGAGCTCCTAGAAAAGCTGCCAGCCAACCTGTATACTGGTAAAGGAAGCCTCTGAATTATCTCCTTATTTAAGAAGTGTTCAGATATACCAATAATTTCAGAGTCAACATCTATAAGCAGTTCACTAACTTCATCTCTAATACCTTGTATATTTTGATGAAATATACTAATTCCCTCATTAATCGGATACCCAAGCTTTGTAGAAAGTGGTTTCTTTGTTAGAGAGACTTCCATTAAGCAGAAATACCTACCAGTTGACTTCAATCTAAACAAGGTTTGACCTCCATTCTACAAAATTTTTTCAAAGAGCGAACCAATTGGGGAAGGGCACCTTACAAGGCGTATCGTGTCCATCATGCATTCACATCTTTAGCACACTTTCTTGTCGTCGCATTGCAGTCCTGCCCATTCTCCATCTCATGGGAGAGGACACCTTCCTGCGTACATTTTCCACAATTCACTATGCAGCATCGATTTCTGCATCGACAATGAACATGGACTTCTTTGCACCTGATAGCCAGCATGGTAGCCAGTCCGTAGTGGTGGGGCCACCATGTACCCTGTTTGTTGTAGTCCCCTGACCACACAGGGATTGCTCTGCTGATGATGCCTGCGCCGTTAACTCCCCATGTATGCCAAGAGGTAGACGCCCAGCCCCCTGGGGCACCAGCTAGGCGGTGCCCATGGGGAGGGCCCCTGGTTGGAGTGGGTGGCATCAGGGCAGATCACACGTGATGAAGTGTAGTCCATCATCTCTTGCTGGTGGTGAAACACCAGCAATCTCTAAGCGATGACGAACTCGATTAAATGCACAGAAGTATGACCCCAAATCATTCCCCTCCCTGGCCACACCATGGGAGGAACATCAGGCTAAAGATGGCAGCGGATCTTATTCGCCCCGGTACCTTGTATGTTCAAGAGCTGATGAGGAAACTTTCATGACGATGAAGCCTCAGTTTTTTGTTCAGCATTTAGAGGACAAGTTCAGGGAGGTGGAGGGCTTAAATGAGATCTGTGTCAGTCTTGATCAAAACAGAGTCCTCTGCCACGTCACGGGAGTTACTCACTTCTGACATGGAGGGGAATGTTTCTGTAGCCATCGCGCCCCATAAGAGCTTAAATATGGTCCAGGGTATCACAGATACCTTCTTTTGCAGTCCAACGATGAGCTGCACGCCAATTTAGAGCAGCGAGGTGTATATTTCATCCAGTGTGTCCACTGGGGTTGGAAGGATAATCAGGTTGCCACCAGTTCCTTCAACTTGGCCTTTGAGGGTGATATGTTGCCCGAGAAGGTCAAGGTGATGGTGTACCGGTGTGATGTAAAGCCCTATATCCCTCACCCAATGCGGTGCCTTAAGTGCTGCAAGTTTGGTCATGTGTCTTCCTGCTGTACTTCCAGCATAACATGCCAAGATTGCGGACGCCCATCACATCCCAATATTCCATGTGCCCCGCCTCCCATCTGTGTCAGCTGCGGAGAGCACCATTTGCCTTGCTCCCCTGACTGCAGGATTCTCCAGAAAGAAAGGAAAATCATGGAGTACAAGACCCTGGACCAACTGACCTACACTGAGACTAAGAGAAAATTTGAACCTCTGCTGCCTGTGCGTATGACATCGTCTTATGCTGCCGCTACAACAGTTTTGGCACCATCAGCTCTGCCAACCCAGGTCACCTCTCGGAGCCAGAAGAGTACACCTGCCCCCTTGACAGTGGGGGGCATTTCTGTCCCTGTTGCTCCTGCACCACTTACTTCAGGAGCAACACCCCCTCAACCATCAGGGACATCCGTCCCCATTTCTAAGCTGGAGGAGCGTAAGTCGTCTTCGGGTTCTCTCACTAGGAAGGGTCCCCTGGGACACTCCATTCCCAGGTTTCTTCTAGTGGGAAAGATGACACCCGCCAGTGTCTGAAGAGCCCAAAAGCAGCTGGCTGTAGGGCTTCATGCTCATACCCAGTCCCGGAGACTGAGCCAGTGAAGTCCTCCCAGCCAGGGAAACCCAAGGAGCAGCGAGAGAAATCCAAAATGAAAACTCCCAAGACCAAGGAAACTGTGGTGGCACCCAAACCACTGCTACCTACAAGCTCTGTGGCTGAGGATGGGGTGGAGGTTTTGGTGTCTGCTGAGGACCTAGATCTCGCCAGAACCTCAGACACAATGGATATAGACTGCTCAGGCAATAAATCAGAGGCAGCGCATGACTCTGAGGCGTAAACTGCCTCATTAAATGTTCCATGCCTTCCCAGTCTCACGATGTCATCCTCCAGTGGTGGCAGAGCTACGGCAACTGTTGCACTTTACACCTGCTACCTGCATTGCTCTCCAGGAAACATGGTTCCCAGAAATGCAGATTCCTGCCTTCCACAGATATAAGGGATATTACATGAACCATAGCGACTACAATAGTGTCAGGTGGAATTGGCATTTATGTCATAAACTTGGTCTGTAGCTGAAGCTCTGGCTGTCAGAATAAGGATGATGTGGGAAATAACTGTCTGCAATGTATACCTTCCTCCAGGTGGTGCAGTACCCCTGAATGTATTAGTTGCACTGATTGATCAACTCTCTAAACTTCTCCTACTTCTGGGAGATTTTAATGCCCATAACCCCTTGTGGGTTGGTACTACGCTCACTGGCAAGGTCAGAGATCTCAAAACTTTACTGTTGCAATTCGACCTCCTCCTCTTACATACTGGGTCCACCACACATTTCATTGTGGCTCATGGTAGTTACTCGGCCATTGATTTATCAATTTGCAGCCCAGGACTTCTCCCAGCTATCCACTGGAGAGCACATGATGGCCTGTGTGGTAGTAGTTGTTAGTTGGTCTATGGAGGAACGTGTCAGTGGAGTGGTGATAAGAAAAAATTGTTCCTAGCAATTAATTTCAGTTTGAAAAAGGTTTTTTGTCCCTATCAGGTGGACTTTTTACGTGCAATTTTAAACCCTGGACATTAGTTTTATTTGTAAATTTATTTCCTACGGAGATTGTATAATTTCACGGGATGTAACACTCACTACTCTAACAGTCTGTTTATGTGTACTATTTAAATGAACCACACAAAATTGTATGCTTTTGTGTGATGAATAGTCAAATGCTGCAGGCTTTGTTTAGTGCAGTAAAATAAACTAGAAGCATTTAGACAACACTTATTTAATTGTAAAAATAAATGTTATGTAGCATAAATTAAAAATTTCAAATCATTTTTGCCTTGATCACAGTTTAAACATCGGGCTCCCAGAGACCCCTCCTTGTGGTATGAAATGGAAAAAATTTCCCATGCTTCATGACAGAGCATATGGGAACAATGCAGGAGACCTGCACCGCCATACTAGGCAGGGTCCTAATGGAGGTGGTTTGCCATTGCCTTCCTCCAACTGTAATGGGGAGATGATGATGATGATGATGATGATGATGATGATGATGATGGGGACACAACAACACCCAAACATCTCGGGGCAGGTGAAAAATCCCTGACCCCGCCGGGAATCAAACCTGGGACCCAATGCTTGGGAAGCGAGAATGCTACAGCGAGACCATGAGCTGTGGAGCTTGTGGCATACGTTACAGAAAAGTCACCTCTTGAGTTACGGTTTAAATGACTTCCATCTGTTGATACACTACCAAATACAGCAGCGGCCTCGTTTGTACTGTGCGTACAGTTACAATGCAGTGAGGCCAGTACACTGATGCTAGCAGTCAAATATGTGTTGTTATGGGTGAATACTATCGATGGCCACTTGGAGGGGTGTGTCACCATGTTTTAAGTATGTTTGTAGTTGGCTGTAGGTGTATGAACTTGCAATAGTTCCCATGTCAGTAGTAAGAGGTTGGCTGTCATCAGTATGCTCTGATGACTGACTGTGCCCTCTGGGAAGCTCTTCATAACTGTATTACGCTGTAAAAAATCATTTACACACATCTTTGTCAAATTACTTTGAAAAAATTACTTCACTACAGTCTTGACACTATCGTATAACATTTCATTGTAGTTTCTTTGGGAAGGATGTTGAATAGTTAACTGTCTACTCAGCAGAATTTAATGTAATGCTGGTGGTGAGCATTGCTTGAAAACTGAGAAACCAAAATGAAGGAGAGTTAAGGCCTAGATAGCAACAAGCTCAGTGTGCTGACCAGAATTTGCTTAGTGAGCTACAGTGCGAGAACAGAAAGATTAGGGAATGGTTCAAGAATGGACAAACCAACATTTCAATTTGTCTTTGTGACAGTAATCTCACATTTTTGCTGGTAAGTAGTGTGGGATAGGGTAAGGATGACCTGCTAACATGGAAAACACCAAGGAACGCACAGCCACATAGTTTGTCGATTGCAAACATAATTTGATATCTAGTGGGGTTATACAACGTGATGTCCAGTCAGAGCTGGGTGCCTGGTGTGGCGGCTAGAGTCTCGCAATCTACTAACCACTGCACAATGTGAATTTCCAACACACCATCCTACAGTTGACCATCTCATAACCTTGTCAACCCGTGTCATTTCTGCGGAAATAACACTGTACGTGCATTTTTTGACCCGGAGAAAATGTAAAATACTTGCTTGAAGACTGGTATACTCCGTACTCTCTACACATGGGGCTTCTGAGGCTGCCTGCACCATTCCCTTCAGGAATTTTTAAAAGACAACTTTCAAGGTACATAAGGGTTTTGCTTGTCAACCCCATTTATCCAGGAAAATGCTGTGCCTCAGGGATCCGTCCTGAGTGTTGTCATCCTTGCTGTCACCTTTGATACTGTTATGGCCTGTATCTCGCAGGGCATATCGGGCTCCCTTTTCATTGACGATTTTTCGATCTATTGCATTCTCCCACAGACTGGTCTCATTGAGCAGCGTCTTCAGTGATTGTCTTTACTCACGGAGCATTGACAAATGCTTTTGTTTTTTCACTGACAAAACGGTTTGTAGGAATTTCTGGCAGTGCAATGGGTTTCTTCCACTGTCTTTACATCTTGAGCCTGTTGCTCTTCTGTCTGCTGAAACTGTGAAATTCCTGGGGCTCATGCTTGATAGGAAATTTTCTTAGTCCTCCCACATCTTACTTGGCTGCCTCCTATACCCTGTCCCTCAATGTCCCATCAACAGCACTTCCTGGGGAGTGGATTGGACCTTCCTCCTCCAGTCCAACAGATCCCTTGTCCATTCAAAACTAGGCTATTGGTGTTCTTTTTATGCATCCATCTTGCACCATCATGGCATCTGTTTGGCTACTGAAGCATTTTACGCTAGCCCAATTGAGAGTATGAATGCAGAAGCTGCTGAATTACCACAGTCATACTGGTGTGATGTTCTCCTCAACAGGTGCACATGATGTTTGTCTGCCATGCCTGGCTACCCATCCTCTACCCTCTTTTTTGATGATTCTTTTCACCACCAGTGTTAGGTGCATCCTTCTTCTGTTACTTCCCTTTTGGCTGCTGCTCCAGCTGCTTAAATACATGCTACCTGACACTTTACCAACCTCGGCTTCTTGCGGCAGCCTGTGTTCACTCCAGACTTCATAAGAACACTAATCCAGATTTGATCTATTGCATAAGTTTCTCAACCTTCGCACAGAACGTAGCAATAGTACATTTGTGTACACTGATGGCAGTAAGACTGATTGTGGTATCACGTGTGCCTTTGTCATTTGCATTGACAAATTTCGGTACCAGCTTCCAAAACACAGCTAAGTATTTACAGCAGAGCTCTTTGTTCTGTATCAAGCCACGCATTACATTTGGCAACACAGGCTTTTCAATTGTTATCTGCTCCAGTTCTCTCATATCCCTTCAGATCCCCTGTGCTGCACAAGGTCCATCCCTTAGTGCAACTTGTTCAAGAAAGCTTCCACTTGCTCACTCTTTATGGAGCTACTGTGATGTTTATGTGGGTACCTGGTCATGTCGGTCTGATCAGAAACGCAGCTTCTCTTGTTGCTGCCAAGGCAACAGACTACCTCAGCCTGTTAGTTCTTCCATACCGTCTGATGATCTCTGTGTTGCCATCAGTCCGCAGGTGGTACCCTTGGGCATCACCACTGGTCCCCCCTTCATGGGAACAAGCTCCAGCAAAGTCCATCTGCTTGTCATCAGCCTTTGACAGTTTGGCATTTCCTGACAGAATTCCCTTTTTTCAACCACTTATCTTCTCATTTATGTTTGCTGCCTGAGTTATTACCCATTTTAGCGAAAGCTCCACAGGCGGTTGATCCTGTCTTACCTTTAATCTATCGTAGCAATACAGCAAATGACATTTAATATTTAGTTCAGGACCTCTGTTGTCTCTATGGAAAATTTTATGCAACTTTCTCCACAAGGAATTTTTCAGTTTTAACTGTCTCTCTTCTGTAGATTCGACTTAACGTGCACTTACTTTTAACTTCTTTTTTGTCTTAGTTTTCAGATGCTCTGACATGGGTACATATGACCTTAGTTGTTCTTATGCCCTAGAATAAAACAAATAAAACAATCAAAGTGTTAAGAACATACTTGATGGGGTTTCTAAAAACAAATTCAAATTCAAATTGAATTTAATGAAGATTTCAGATGTGGAAACCTTTTGCAGCTTTGACTGGGCTCCCTTTATGAGTGCTGACAGGAAATGCACAATTGGGTTCTTTAGAAGTGAAGCAGTGTTTCTTCATGTATAAGGAACTATTGAACTCAGTGTCCATGACTTGAAGTGAAAACTGAAGTGATTTGTGTAATCTGATATAACAGAACCCTGGACATGGGACAAAAATAGTTAATGTAGCTGATGTAAATCAAATAAAGTAATTCCATTGGCACCTTTTGATCTGTATTTTCAGAACCTTCTTGCCCCTTTGTGGCCATAACTTATGGCTTAAAATCCTTTTACTATAACCATATTTTAGGGGAAGAGTAAAGGAAAAAATATGTGAATGATGTACTTGGCTAAATGACATACATAGATAATTTAAAAGTAAAATAGTTCATAAACTGCAATAAGATATTTGTTCTATTACATTGTAGTGGTAAAATTGAGCAAATTGGAATATATTTTGCAACAAATATTTAATTATCAGTCCTTTGCCTTTTAACAACGACAGTATTCCTGAACAGCCTTGAATTCTCTGCATAACAGTTACTCTTGACACATGCACTGAAGACTAAGTTTATTATAAATCAGCATTGTACTGTAAGTGACAGTTGCATGGCATTAGATTGTTAGCCATCTGCCTCCGGGCCACCCCTCTTACAGACTTTCAGGAAAACCAAGCAGATCTATGCTGATCCATCTTACTTCTTCATCACAATTGGACTTGTAGCAATATAACTGATTTTAATTCTGAATATTGTCTTTTTAATGAATAATATAAGATGATTTGAATTACTAGCACATTAGTAAATCCACAAAACATTAATTCTTACTGCAAAAATGTGTTTAGTTCGTATAAGTTGTTAAGCTTGGATATATTCATTCAATGGTGTCATGTTTCTCTAACTAAGACTCAAGAAATTGAAATTCCTTTTCAAACTTAGTGAAGAGGCAGGACATTGAAAGACAGTAAGTACCATCATATAAAATCAGTGTCTCTGACAGGATTTAGATCTTGTTTTCCTGTCAGCTCTCTCACACTACCAGTTTGTTGTTTTACTCCTCCATTTGGCCTCCTGTCTCTCTTCTGCATTCAGATTCTCATCTGAGATCATGAAAACTTTGTACTGCCTGTCCCAATTTGTCATTGGCATTGACTGAATTTTTAAAGATGATTTCAAAATTTCATTTATATTTACTGATTTAGCCTATATGACGACTGCAGGGTTGTCTTACTGACCTCCAAAGTGGGAGACAGTGCCACTTTCTTCCAAGGTTGTCTTCAGTGTGGCTATTGTGTGAGGATGAACACTGTGAGCAGCAACATACCTTCCAGCAGCAGGTCAAACATGTTCTTTTATGCAGTTCATATTGATGCTCAAGCTAACTGACTATGTGCTAGATTGCCATGTGAAATGTATATTTACATGATGAGCCTCATATGGTTGAATTTTGTTGCAAGAAGAATGAAATAGTCACCTACTGCTCCAGTGTAAACTTAGAGGTGGACTGTGGTGTGTCTTCCAAAATGTGGAGTTTCAATGGAGTAGTTAAAACACTGTAGGATAGAAGAGCTCATGTCAAAGAATTGGATAAGTAGTTCACTGTGACTTTTCATATTAGAGCACAGCATTACACATACACCTAAAATTAACTAGCTTGTCCCCAAGTTGACCTGGAAAGGAAAGTTGCTACTCACCATTAAACAGAGATGCTGAGTTTGAGATAGGCACAACAAAAAGACTGTCAAAAATATAACTGGTTATAGTAGTTACAGGCACTCCTTTTAGGGTATGCAGTACTGTAGTCCAATGTAACACAAATGAATATTGACAAATACTTAACACAGGTTTGTGTATGCTTTTACTTCCAGTTCCAAGAACATCTACCAGCCAGTGCAAGCAGCTGCTTTTTATGCCGTGAAGTGGTGGGAATTACAGGGACTCCCATGACTGCCCTCACCAACACCAGCAGAATTAGCTTCAGCCAGAGGCTGGCTGAAATTATACATATGAGGAACGTAGAAATTGACAGAAAAGGAATGCTCTGTGAAGCATGCTGTTCTGAAATTAATGAGATAGATGAGAAGGAAATGCGAGTAAAGCAGCTTAAGAAATTAATTATACTTCGTGTGCTCGCCAGGGACCCTGATTATGGTAAGCACTGCAGATGTTCCACAAATGAGTCACATTATCTGATTTTTAGTGTTTATGATAATTTTGTCTTGAAACAAATTATTGTGATTTCAGCACATGGGAAAGGGTGGGGAGGGGAATGGTGTGATCATTCTAGTTCAGAGTGGTTTATGGCGGTTATGGAACACTGAGAACCCTGCTATTTTGGTGGAACACCTTGCTTATTTTGAAGGTTAATAAATGTAAAAGACTGAGAATCCTGTTTTATTCAGTGATTACTTCAATTTTCAATTATAACAAACAACATAGAGATCAGAACAAAACAAAAAATCCTTTTGCAGTTTTCCAAAAAGTTTTATTGTTCTGGTATCCTGGTTGGAGACAGTAAGAAAATTATGAAACATGTCCAGTGAAATGTTCTAAACAGCATTACTCTCCTTTGATTTTCATAGCATTTACTCGTGTGCTCCTAAATCCAGAAGTTTAGGTGTAAAGAAAACAAAGTTCACAAGAGATGGCATGCAGTATGGCATCTGAACTACAGAATTCTATATACTGTGCACCTAAATGTGTTAATCATTGGCCTAGTTTTTTGCAACCTTCATCAGAAACAGCTTTGAGGACTCGTGTCTTTGGCACACATTGCAACACACTTCTGTGCTATACTGTTGTTTATTACTTCCGCTATCTCTGAAGGAGCTGTGTCAGTGTGGGTTTTATCACAAATGTGTTGCTTTAAATGAGTGGTTCCTGACTGGAAACAAAATAATGCAGAGCTGTATATGTGGAATGCGTACCTACTAGACGTGATGTTTCCATCGCTAACCAATCAAATTGTACTCTATACTTCACTGATTAGATCCCCCCTATTTACTTCCTCAATGTGTATGCATTGATTCCAGTCTTACTGCTCACTGCATTGGCTGTCCCATGTTGCAGGATTATTTACACATACATGAGAAGACATTGCTGGATGTAGCCAAGCATTATAGACATATTGAATGTCTTCGGAGTGAAACATTATCGAGGCCTGATGAAAGAAATTTGACTTATACTGCAATAGCACATTGAAACAACTGAATAGTGACACATGAAAATTTCTTTTGCACTCTGGGTATCAGTCTGTTTCTTTCCTAACCCAAATCTCCACAGTAGTGTACCCTGTATATTAGCCTTCTTTGCTTGCGGGTCTACTATATTTCTGTGGGATATCTGACATTGCAGTGCATTTGGACTGAAAGGCCAATATTACATCAGGCATGAATATTTATAAAAGTGTGGTGTCTGTTCCTTTGGATGTCTATTTGTTAATTAATTAATTAATTAATTTATTTATTTATTTATGTATTTATTTAGCGTCCAATAGATCACACACGTGATACAGGATTTGTCATTTGATTACACGTAACTCATAACAACACATACACAAAATAAATGGACGAACATATACAAACAGCCAAACAAATTACATACACATAGTACATAAGTAGTGTACAAGAACTTATTACACAAAAACAAAAGTACGTGCTCATGATAAACAATCACAGACCATGAACTACGCCTTGTACACAAAATGTATTACAGATGATTAACAGATTTTTCATAAGTACCATAATTATGAAGTTGAAAACACAATTAAATTAGTTTAATTTTTTTAAAAAGTAAGTACAGGTTTCAATCCACAGTCTGAGACAGGTCTTTGCTTACTCTAGTAGCATTTTTCCATCAAGTATTTTTTTTTACTTAATGCTTTAATTATTTTTACCTTTCAATTCTTTAATTGCCTAACATGTTTCTGACTTCTAGTTTTTGCTACATAGGGAATGTGGAAGTCTTTACAATGCCTTGTATTGTGATCATGGTAGCTTGAGTTGATTTGGAGATCGCAGTTATTTTTACTGACCATTTCCAGGCATTTAAAGATATATATCAATGGTATTGTCAGTATCTTCAGTTGTCTGAATAAGGGTCTACAGTGAGTTTGTGGTGGGCTGTGTGTCATGATACGAATAGCTCTTTTTTGCATAATAAAAATGTCATTCAGTCTTGACCTGGTTTTCTCCCCAAAAGCTTGTGCCACAGCTAGCAACTGATCGGAAATAACTAAAGTACACCACTCTAATATATTCCTTGCTACATACCTTGGATATTATTCTTAAGGCAAAACATGCTGAGCCAAGTTACTGAGTAATATAAAAACTGTATTCATTCCAGTTAAAATCTTGGTCAATTCGCATTCCCAGAAACTTCGTGGTGCACATTTTTTCTATTTCTTTGCTATCCAGCATAAGGCACATATTTTCCCCTTGTCACTTTCTCCCTTACTGTATAAAGTTCGTTTTCTTTCTATTTAATGTCAGCTTATTTTAATATAACCATGACTGTATGTATGAGCATTTTTTCTGCTGTAGTACACAGTGATTCTTTTTTATCACTAATTATGATACTCGTGTCATCTGCAAATAGTAGAATTTTGGCTGAACTGTCTGGAGCCTGCATATCATTGATATAAACTAGAAATAACAATGGGCCCAGAATGCTGCCCTGAGAAACAACTATTTAAATTTGTTTTGGTTCAGATATGGGTTTAAAATTGTGAAGATTCTTGGATGACCTCAGCTCAACAACTTGTGACCTGTTTTGCAGATAGGATTCAAACCAATTTTTAACGGTACCCCTGATGCATATTGCTTCAAGTTTCCCTAGTAATATTACATTGTTCACAGTATTGAAGGCTTTGGCTAAATCTAGATTAATTCCAACAACCTGTTTATTTGACTCAAAATTTCTTACTATTTCTGTGCAATATGGCTGTTTCTGTACTGTGCCATGTTGACTGTTATTTATTAGTTTATGTTTTTCTAGATATTTTGTAACCCTGATTTTCATAAATTCCTCAAGTATTTTGGAGAAGTATGGGAGGAGAGATATAGGTTGGTAATTTTCTATTTTATGTCTGTCACCATTTTTGTGTAGAGGTATCACTTTAGAGATTTTATTTTATCCGGAAATATCTCTTCACTAAGGGACAAGTTTGCTATGTGCTCTATAGGTTCGACAACACGTGGAGCAATTTTTTAATTATTGATACAGGTACATCATCCAAACCAGAGGACAATTTGGATTTCAAGCATTTAATGACTTTTAGAACTTAATGCTCGTCTGATGGGATTGCCATCATGCTGGTATTTACCATTGGAGACATCACTGTTAATTGTTGCTTAAAGTAAGGGGAATATTAACAAAATAATTGTTTACATTGTTTGCCATGGCGTTTTTTCTATGGGGATATTTTCATTATTTTTAAGATGGATTTCCTGTTCTTTAGTTTGACCCAAATTTTTTTCTTTTTTTTTACCTCATCATTCTGGACTTGTTACTAGCCTGCCTTATTAATCTATCATTACTTAATAATTTTGCTTTTGATATTACTTTGCGGTAAGTCTGTTTGTATGTTCTCACATACTCAACAAACTGCTGATCATGACATGTTTTTAACTTTAAACTTAGTAATATCATGGTTTCACTTGATGTTTTAATTCCGGATGTACTCCACGTCCCTTTGGATCCAGATGATCTGTAACTCAAAAGCTTTTTTGGGAAGCACATTTCAAAGTATGCCATAAAAGTGGAAGCAAATGTATTGTAAGCATCTTTTGTGTTTGTTTGTGCCAAGACCTCTGGCCAAACTGCATTTTTAACATTATTTTTGAACTGATTACAATTTTCAGTAGAGAAAAATCGTTTGTACTCCTTTTTATTTTCCCCTCCTTGGGAGTTGCAGTGAGATTAAAGGTTAGTGCATTATGATCTGATAATCCTATATTCACATTTGTAACTGCAACTTCATGTGTGACCACATTTGAGAAGATGTTATTTATTAGGCTTTCACTGGAATCTGTTGTTCTAGTGGGAGCTGATACGTGGGGAAACAAGTTGAAGCTTTTAGTATGTCTAAAAACTTGTATTTTACTGAACTCTGGACCAATAGATTAATATTAAAGTCACCACAAAGAATTATGGCAGAGTTCTCATTTGAGAAAAATGTCTAGCATTTCTTCCAAATTCTTAAGAGAGACTTCAGTATCTCCAGATGGTGATCTGCAAATTGCTGCAACAATTACTTTCTTTTCTATGATTAATGGTTTAGCCTCATATCTTAACTTAAATTTAAGCTTGGGATTTAGATAAATGCATACACCACCACCTTTGACATTTTGCCTATAGTACTGACTGGCAAGTTTATAATATGTGTGACCAAAAGGACTTAAACTATATCTGTACATTGTATAAGGCTCAGTCACAACTTCTGTGCATGTCTATGACAGGTGGGGTGGGCAGCCTATCAAGTTAGGCTGTGGTCTCCTGATCTCACATTTTGTGCTCGCTTACTCAGTTGTGAAGGACTCTGACACTTGTCTCACTCCTCTGTCAACACAGCTTCCCTTTCATGTCGTTTGTCCCCTAACACTGCAGTCAGGTGTCATGTGGTGTAATTATTTAATACAATGATGTATTATATTCTGTACCTTATCTTCTATACTTCTTCTCAAACTCTGTTATAATTACTTTAAAATTCAAAATTGATGCCTTTGACGCATCACATTTATATAAATAACTTACTATGTCACTTTTGACTTAACAAATTATTTATTCCCTTCATCATCACACTCATGAACTACACTAAAAGATCACCTTCATTCAGTATAAAAGAGACACTCGCAATAATTTTGAAGGTTCCTCTTCTGTGTCTCACAACATACATCAGTTGTTGAAATAACTCCTTCGGCAGCCTATTGCTTTACAGGACAGTGTGGTGACCCCACAGAATACTTATTTTAACACATGTAGTTTGGCACCCAAAGCTGCTGCGATAGCTGTACAGTGCTGAAGGTGCATATTGTCCCCTGATGTAAGTCACCACACACAAAATAGAAATAACACTAATGAACAATATCTGTACGTTTATGTTTGACATGTTGTTTTCTATTGCTCTTTTCATAATGTGTACACAAAACTTCTTTCAAAATGGCATTCATTGATAAGAAGTCATTGATATGTGCATCTCTCCTCTGGAGTGGTACATACAAGCACAGTCTGTGAACATGGTGCCCAGTGAACACAGTCCAAAGTTTTTTAAATTTTTTTTCCTATATGCCATGAATGTGGATTTCTTTTTGTAACTATGGCTTCTGAGATTGGTTATAGCCTCAGTACATCATTGTCCATGATAAAATACGCAAATTTACCCTCAATCGCAGCCATAATTTAAGAGCATGTCACTAAAGTGAACATAAAGTGCTTGAAAGATGTTTTCTCTCTGTGTGTACAATAGTATCCAGTGCAGAACAACAGCGGCTACGGTCACCAGAGGCTGGACCCATTACTGCAGGTGCAGCGAAGTCACCTGGTGAGTAAGAGTAAGAGCCCACTGTGGCAGGCTTACATTCCTGCTCTGTACACTAGAGAATCAAATGTATCTGGACACCTATTAGTGGACATTAAGATTTTGTGTTCTCCTTTGAGGACTTGAACTCTTCTGGGGACACTTTGACATTTCGAAATCTCTGTGGGTGGATGCCATCCCATTCTTCCTAGATAGCTGATACCAGACAAGGTAGAAATATTGGACACAGGGTATGGAGTGAAAATGCCATTTATAACTAATCCCTAAGACGATCCATTGCTTTCAGGTTGGAACATCGGCAGGCAAGCCTTCTTCAGGAATGCCACTGGTTATAAGCCTTTGCCTAACAATGCTGATCCATGAGAGGTACAAGTGTTGAGCTGATCAAATCGGTCGTTGTCTGTGAATTGTTCCTCTGCTGTGTATTGTACACAATACTGTCAAATATGTACTTACCCTTCTGCATTTATCATATCCTGAAGTACAATAAGGGGAGAACAAGTTAAAGAGGAGAAATTGCATATTGTTACACTGCCTGCTCTGCACTGCATTGTTGGCAGTAGAGGTAATGGCAGGTAATGTTCACTTAGTAGTCACCACATCCAAATTCTTCCGTCAGACACCCCACAGAGTATAGCACTGTTTGTCACTCCAAATCTCGTTTCCACTCATCCACTCACCAGCAGTCATAGGTGTTTATGCTACAGTCAGTGTGACTTTATGTTGAACAGAAATATGTTGTTTCCAGAAGCTGCTCAGCCATTGTAACCAGTTTTTCTAACTCCCTGTACACAGCCATTTCCTTAGCGGGCTCCTAGCTGCACTTCAAAACTGAAGAGTGACTGCAGCAGCTAACTGCAAGCTGGTTTTTACTATTTCCTACCACAATGATAGAAGCACTTGTCCATCAGCATACTGTGTGTGCCTGGACTTCATGTAGCATTGGTTGTTCCTTCACATTTTCACTTAACTGTCACATCGCTGACAGCTGACTTGGGCAAGTTTGGAAGGGCTGAAATGCATTCCTGTGTTAATTATTCAGGTGTAATGCAAAGAAAAGTCCATGTTCAGTGTACTCAGATCCCTGACTGATGAATTCTGCTTACAAAACAGTATTACCTGCCACTTCTTATAATATACATGATGGCAGTATCTGTTGCCGAAAGAACAATTACCCTAGATGACCATGCAGCTTTGCTAGAAATGAAATGATAATTAAATGGACACCCTAGCTGAAAACAGGCGGTCATGTACTTCATTGGGGACATGTTGAAAATGTGTGTCCCGACCTGGACTCATTCCCGGGATCGTCTGTTTACATGGCAGACGCTCTATCCATCTGAGCCACCGCGGGCACGGAGGATAGTGCGTCTGCAGGGACTTATCCCTTGCACACTCCCCGTGAGATCCACATTCCCAACATATCCACACCACTACATTCGTAGTGTGCGTAACAGACGTTTGCTGATCATACTCATTACTTGTGGCAGATTAATCTACCAAGTCCCGTTCGAGTTTGGGCATATCGTGTGCGTTCGCACAAGGTCAATGTCCGGGAAGCCGTATTTTAACTATATATGATGGTAGTATCTGTTCTTGAAAGAACAATTACCTTGGATGACCATGCAGCTTTGCTAGAAATGAAATGGTAATTAAATGGATCGAGCGTCTGCCATGTAAGCAGAAGATCCCGGGTTCGAGTCCCGGTCGGGCCACACATTTTCAACATTTCCCCAACGAAGTACATCACCGCCTGTTTGCAGCTAGGGTGTCCATTTAATTATCATTTCACTTCCTATAATAGTAGATCCACCTCTCATTGAATTAAAATGCTCAGTTGCACGTTACATAAGGGTGCCCAGGTATTTTGATTGGATAGTGGGTTTATAGTTCTTATCTATGTGATTTCTGCAACCCCTTAGTCAGTCCACCATACAAAATTTAATTAGAATCCAGAAATCACAATATATTTTATTATATTTATGTTTTTGAATATTGAGGACTTTGATTTGGGGCGAGTATTTACTGACTTACAGAAATACAAAGTTTGCCTATATAGCTGTGGAAACGTGTGTGCTGAGAATTACAGGGAGGGAAAAGGAAACAGAAAAATGGACAGGGAACAGGCAGGAGTAGGAGACGTAGTGGGGAGGTAGTGGAGATGAGTGATAAATGTAGTGATGGAGTGAGTGACAGATAGGATAAGACAATTACATGCTCCTATCCTAGAGAGGTGAGTGGGGGGAACATTGAGGTGACAGTCTGGTGAGAGGCATTGAGTGGATATCAGGCTACATGGACTACAAGCTGCAATGCCTGTAGCTTGAGACCAGAATACCAGGAGAAGCCAGGGAAGAGGCTTAATCAAACAGTGGGACTCCAATGAATGAATGAATGATGTGAGTAGAAGAAACAGAGGATGATTTGTATTTCAAAACTGAACCTTTTTGTACAACCTATTATGGTAGTAACTTAAATGGAAATATTTGGGTGTGAATCTAGTTTATAAATGGTCATAGCTGATGCGTTCAGTACTACCATAAGTTATTTGATACTAACATTTTCAGGGGCTCCCTTAACCTTTCTGTGGTCAATCAGACATAAAGGTCCTGCCAAAATGTTTGTTTCAGAATCTGCATAACCATAGGAATGTCCCATTTCATTGTGTACTGTGATCTGTTGTTCAGTTTATGTACAATTAGAACCCAGAAGCTGACAGGTGATGCTAGAATGTGTTTTTTTCTTTGTTGGTACAGACGTGAGTACAGTATGTTTTATAGAAGGAGCTTCCTATCTTTGGCTTAATTGTGGATGGCAAAGACAGTGTAGATATTATTTATCTTTGTTACATTATTTGCTAGGTATATACTATTTGACATATATTTTCACTGATAACTCATTCTTGAAGAAAACTGATGTCTGTGCCTTGTAACTAAAATTAATGCATGTCTTTATTAATGAAAATCATATCAAAATCGTAACTGTAGTTGGAAATCTACCACCACAAATGTACAGATACTGTTCTCTTGATGTACTGTTTTTCTTCTTTCTCATGAGATAGTGTACTGGAGACATTTGTTTTCTTTTCCTTATTTTGTGTTGAATGTCTCTGTAGTTTCTTGGAATTAATTGTTTACAATTATTTATGGAGCTGTCTTTTGAATTATGGATAGGGTGGTTATGAAGAATCCAGTCAGCAGAAATAAGGTTTCTATGATCTACTTTATAACATATGAAAGCTGATCACCTCTGAAATGAAGGTGCTGGGAGTGTATAGTAGAGTGAAAACAACTGAAGCATGTGGGATGAATGTGTCAATGCTTTTGGAGAGAATGGCTGATAATACAGTATCACTTCCTCTTCACTAGATTTGTCTCTGGTGCCAGTACCTTTGTTCATAAAATACACTCCTGGAAATTGAAATAAGAACACCGTGAATTCATTGTCCCAGGAAGGGGGAACTTTATTGACACATTCCTGGGGTCAGATACATCACATGATCACACTGACAGAACCACAGGCACATACACAGGCAACAGAGCATGCACAATGTCGGCACTAGTACAGTGTATATCCACCATTCGCAGCAATGCAGGCTGCTATTCTCCCATGGAGATGATCGTAGAGATGCTGGATGTAGTCCTGTGGAACGGCTTGCCATGCCATTTCCAGCTGGCGCCTCAGTTGGACCCGCGTTCGTGCTGGACATGCAGACCACGTGAGACGAAGCTTCATCCAGTCCCAAACATGCTCAATGGGGAACAGATCCGGAGATCTTGCTGGCCAGGGTAGTTGACTTACACCTTCTAGAGCACGTTGGGTGGCACGGGATACATGCGGACGTGCATTGTCCTGTTGGAACAGCAAGTTCCCTTGCCGGTCTAGGAATGGTAGAACGATGGGTTCGATGACGGTTTGGATGTACCGTGCACTATTCAGTGTCCCCTCGACGATCACCAGTGGTGTACCGCCAGTGTAGGAGATTGCTCCCCACACCATGATGCCGGGTGTTGGCCCTGTGTGCCTCGGTCGTATGCAGTCCTGATTGTGGCGCTCGCCTGCACGGCGCCAAACACGCATACGACCATCATTGGCACCAAGGCAGAAGCGACTCACATCGCTGAAGACGACACGTCTCCATTCGTCCCTCCATTCACGCCTGTCGCGGCACCACTGGAGGCGGGCTGCACGATGTTGGGGCATGAGCGGAAGACGGCCTAACGGTGTGCGGGACCGTAGCCCAGCTTCATGCAGACGGTTGCGAATGGTCCTCGCCGATACCCCAGGAGCAACAGTGTCTCTAATTTGCTGGGAAGTGGCGGTGCGGTCCCCTACGGCACTGCATAGGATCCTACGGTCTTGGCGTGTATCCGTGCGTCGCTGCGGTCCGGTCCCAGGTCGACGGGCACGTGCATCTTCCGCCGACCACTGGCGACAACATCAATGTACTGTGGAGACCTCACGCCCCACGTGTTGAGCAATTCGGTGATACGTCCACCCGGCCTCCCGCATGCCCACTATACGCCCTCGCTCAGAGTCCATCAACTGCACATACGGTTCACGTCCACGCTGTCGCGGCATGCTACCAGTGTTAAAGACTGCGATGGAGCTCCGTATGCCACGGCAAACTGGCTGACACTGACGGCGGCGGTGCACAAATGCTGCGCAGATAGCGCCATTTGACGGTAAACACCGCGGTTCCTAGTGTGTCCGCTGTGCTGTGCATGTGATCATTGCTTGTACAGCCCTCTCGCAGTGTCTGGAGGAAGTATGGTGAGTCTGACACACCGGTGTCAATGTGTTCTTTTTTCCATGTCCAGGAGTGTATTTCCCATCAAGACTTTCACTACAGTTTGATCCCAGACCAATCTGTTCGTCTTTCTGCCTCACCTCTCTACAGGGAGTCCAGCAGGGAGCTGCCTTGCCCCATCTGCCACCCACACTCGTGGTCATATGTCCCACCTAATGTGGATGATCCATGCACAAGGAGAGAGATGTGCTCAGGTAGCCATGAACATTAGAACATCATTGCAACACAGAAGGCACATGATAATGTTGGGCAAGTGAAACAGCTTCCTAGTGCAAGCAACATAAAAATACTCCTGATATGCTGTAAGGTTGTCACTAATATGAGCTAAGCTGAGCACTGCAAGCTGCACTGATGATGTCCTAGATTCCAATGTTGCTGTGCTCAGAGGAAAAGTTTTGACTGTAACAGCAGCCAAAAGTATGAACTGTCATCCCCATGGAGGAGATGGCAGTGTCAACCATGAGGCACACACCTGGAAGAAAAATACAGAAATTGGGCCAAGACATCAGTAAGGAGGTATGATGATGTGGAATGGTGCAGGCAGAAAGATACCAGGATGAAAGAAAGAAGTGCCACAAGGCATTTGAACACGGAGCAAAACCATTCAACCACTATGCAGAAGCACTTGAACACAGAGATGAAGGCTACCTAATGGATCACAAGACACTGGTAAAAAGCTTCCAGAGACAAAAAAGGAATTATAAAAGCACAAGAAGAGAGATGTTCCTGAGTGGGCAAGAGGAAGAGTGTTTCATTGTGGCACAGATGGTACATGCCAACATGAAGCAAATGAAACAACTTTCTGATGAAGGCAAGGAAGAGAATGCCATGATGCATGAAAAGATTGCTACTAATATGAAAACTATTCTTGAAGCTTCCAGTTGAGCACTCTGTCTGTAACAACTGACAAACACTGCTGTAGGTAGCACTGGCAATGCCAATATTGTGGGCTGCATTCTTATTAATATAGTCATGCATTCCAAAGTAGATAGTTGATGTCGAGTCTGGAACTTGGGTTGGCTAGTGAGCCACTGCACATTCCCCTACAAAGGCTATGTAGTGGAGAAATACTGTTAAGTTGTCCAGTGTCGCATGGCTCCAGGGTGGAAACCATGCAGTGGCTGTCATTGGCAAGATCCACTGCACTGAGGGTAAGTTTCAGTTTCAAGCCTGTTCAGATGCCAGCAACTGACATACCTCTGTTCTGTGGCATAAGGCAGAATTGTAAAACACCAGCCAGATGCTACTCCACCCACTTCCACCTCATTCCTATTATGTCTCCTAATCCATCCTGTTCCCATACGCATCAGATTTTCTTTCTGTCTCACCTCTACAAAAAATCCACCTGAGAAATAATCTGCCTCACCTGCCACTCATTCTCCTCACTACTTGTACCCATCTGTAAGTAAAGAAAGGAGTGTTACATTGAATGTGTTTGATGTGGCATTATTACTGCACAAACAGCAAAAATGTGGTAAGTGATAAACATTTTTGCTATTACTTTCTGTGGGGTATCTGTGAGAGAAATTCATCATAATTTAAAATTATGGTGAAGTTTTCTGCAAAACACCAAGTGCTCTCATTGCCAAATACTGGATGAATATAATGTCGGTACATGAATGCAATTAGTGAAGGTGCATAAACAAGCTTACACACAGTTCCTAAATGTTAAACGTGACACTGTGTTAACTGTGTAACATAAGATTGTATGTTTTATTAAGCAGATTTTAAAATTTGATCAATAATTATGTGAAATGATGACAATAAACATTTATTTGTCCCTGCCAGTCTTCAGATAGCAAGCGTGCAACCGGAATAAAGTTCTGGCTTTCTGGAACTCGGTAATATTGATGGTTGTTTATAATTGAGTAGATTAGATGCTCAATTATACACTGATCCGTACTTTTTCTAAAAGATAGAAACAATTGATTCTGTTCTTTATCAGGTCATGTTGAAACACACTTAGTTTATCACTAGTTTGTTTTACTTGTGCAGATAAAGTATTTATTATATTAACACGCAAATTCTTTTTTTGTCAATCAGGCCCTGCTGAGGAGGAAGGCACGCGCCCCATCGCTAAGGTGAGTGAAAGTAGTGGATGCACGTATGAGACTGGCAGAGCAAGTGTGATTTTCACCAGTAGCATATAAAGTTTGGTTCTGTAGCATGTAATGAACCCCACACTGCTTCCTGTCCTCCTCCCAGGGTGAGGACATATTTCATCAGCTCAGGGCTTTGAACCGTTAAAATACTTCCTCCTATTCTGAGCTACTCTGCACACTACCAACTTGCTTAATCAAATAAACTCCTTTATTAATATCCTATTCATCTCCATTTCAGTCTCATTGCATCTCCCATGGCAGTCTGTTTCCTGACATCACAAACTTTGCAACTTCTTTAGCACTGTTAACTGAAATGCTATCTCAAGTCTAAATTACTTGCTAAATGAACCAAAAAATATCTCAAAGACCACTCATATACTGGCTCTTAATTTAAAACAAGTAACTCTCTTTAATTATTAATGTCAAGTCATGTGTCATTGGTTAGTGTACAGAATCTTACTGACAGCTCGACTTCATCTTCGTTCTCCTGATGTAATGGCAGTTGTCATGATGCTGACAGTTCTAGGGGGAAGGCACATTGCTGAACAAGAATGAGACAGCAAGGAATAAACCCATGGACTGGTTGTTTGTGTTGCCATCATCATTTGTGAAAGTGGCATGGCTGGACCATGTAAAATTTGGGGATTCGTGTGGATGCTGATAACCACACCATTGAGTGCCCCCTAACCAGGTATCATCATCATCATGATAGAATAAAACACTGAAATCATCATGAACTGTGAAGAACGATAAACTAATTATCGTTATCCCATCCTGCAGATATGCTGCATCAATCTCCACTAGATTTTGTGTGTTGTGGCTGGCAGGTGTTACTAGAGGAGGCCAAAATGCATGCGTTTTAACTCACGCAGGCTGGCGTGAGGTCTGGAACAGGACAAGGAAATTAGAATTTAGAAAAACTGACTTAGCTGGTGGAATACTTAACTTTAATCCATTAATGATGAACGTCTGTTTTGATGGTACATGATTCACAATATCAATAGTAACTGATATGGGCCACTTGCTAGGTCGTAGCAAATGAGGTAGCTGAAGGCTATGCTAAACTATCGTCTCGGCAAATGAGAGCGTATTTTGTCAGTGAACCATCACTACAAAGATGGTTGTACAGCTGGGGTGAGTGCTAGGAAGTCTCTCTAGACCTGCCGTGTGGTGGCGCTCGGTCTGCAATCACTGATAGCGGCGACACGTGGGTCCGACGTATACTACCGGACCGCGGCCGATTTAAAGGCTACCACCTAGCAAGTGTGGTGTCTGGCAGTGACACCACATTATGCACAACAGAGAAGGGTATAAAAGTTTAAAGCCATCATTTGAATTTAAAAAAAATAATAATCACTTTGTGGTGGTGACCATTGTTCATCGGTACTATAGACATTGTGAGATGTACACCTTTACCAAAGCGATGTGTTACACCATAGTTGATACTCATTAAACATGACAATAAATATTCCTTAAAATTGACACTTATCACTTACTGTTGTCTAAAATGCTTACTGATTGCAGTTGGGAACTGAGATTTCTCCATTTTTGAGCAAATATCACAAACACAAATGACAGGTACTCGCAATTGCAAACACATTTCAAAGTACCTTTCTAGAATGATATCAGACTCATTCTCCTTCATACATTCATGGCCTATCAAACTTCCTAAACTCTTCTGAAAATACTTTCCTGCTTGTGAAATAACTACCAAGTAAACTACTTTGAGAGGTATACTTGTCATAGTGTTTGTTATGTTTGACACGTGTTGATTAGTAATTCAATAAAACTACCTTAGTGTACTTAAGCACGTGCATCACAAATTGTGCAGTGTGATTTCAAAGTAACTGTTTAGTTACTTTTGTCATTAGGGATTTGCTTTCAGTAACATTAATATAGGTCTCTGGTATATTAAACAGAATTGAATGATCATTCTTGTGATCTTTCAGATCTTGCATTGACTTACTTGCCAGCTCCCATGACCATGGCAAACAGTCCTTTATCCAGTAAGTGGTTTCTTTTTCATACATCTTGTTGTTTAGGACCAATATGTGGCACAAATCATAAAGGTCAGGAATGTGTCAGATAAAATAAAATGTTTAAGAAACCAAAAAAGAGGAGCCATAAGTTTATGTAAATGCAGTCAAGAATGTAACACAGGAATGGCCGCTGAGGTGCCACCTCTCCATCTCTTTCCTCCTCCTCCTCTTTCCTAATCATGACATTATTCCAATGGAATATTAGTGGCCTTCAATCCAAAAAGATGACTTGCGGCTGCTCTTGGAATCGCAGCCTCTGCTAGTTCTCTGCCTGCAGGAAACAAAATTGCATCCTCCTGACTGATTTGAGCTTTTGTATTTCTTCCCAGTCTGCTTTGACTCCCTCTCTCCAAAGATGGCATTCCATATCGTAGGAGGAGAGAGGGGAGTCATGCTGCTCATATGGAAGGACGTTCAAAGTCAACATTTCTCCCTGACTACCCAGCTTGAAGCTATTCCTTTCCGCGTTTTACATTCCTCTCCTGAACTTTTCCATATGTACTGTTTACATCCCTCAGTCATTCCGTGTCATGGACACTCTTCATCCAGCTTACTGGCCAACTCCCTCACCCCTTTCTGCTGCTCGTTGACTGTAATGCACACCATTCTCTTTGGAAATCTCCCAGAACCTGACAGAGAGGTGCCCTCTAGGCTGAACTTCTGTCACCTTAACCTCATTTGCCTTATCGTGGGAGTACCCATCTTCCTTTTAACTACATGCACTCCTACCCATATCTGGAAATCTCCTGCACTGCCCAATTTGCCCATCATCTCATCACTGTCTCTAGTACGTACTCGAGCAACCATTTACCATTTGCTATCCATTTTCTGACTCCTACCCCACATATATGCACACCCAAATGGCAACTTTCTAGGGATGACTCGAGATTTACTGTTCCCTGGCACCCTTTGAGTAACATAATTTCTCCAGTTGTGATGGCCAGGTAGAGTATCTTACAAATGCCATCATTACCACCACACAATATTCCATTCTCGCCCTTCATCTTTACTGTGCCATGTCGCAGTGCCTTGATTGACTGAGCTGTGTTGTGACTCAACTCACATGCAGAGATGTGTTCTCCATGTTTTTCACCATCATTCTATGATGGCAAACTGCATTCATTATGAACAGTTGCATGCACAGTGTCATTGCACCCTTCAGGATAGCAAAAATCTAGCTAGATTTCCTTAACTAGTTCTTCTAACAGTTCCACTACCTCATCTGTTGTATGGGCCCTGCAGGACCAAGATCCATTGGGCTGCTATTCTGCGGAGATTTCAAGCTCCACCCACTATCATTCTGCCTTCCTCCACCAGAAACAAGTGGAGGAGGCTTGGGTAGTACCCTTATTTTGGCAGATTAGCGAGTGCTACAAGCTGCCTTTAGTATGAGGGGGCGAGAACTTGCTCTCACTTCCTATCGATCCTCCAACACAGTGCTGGACGATGTTTGCATTCAGATGTTCCTAAACCTTTCTTTTGTGGGCAAGCACTTGCTCTTTCTTATGTACAACTGCATCTGGGCAGAGGGCGCCGTTTACCAGATGCCAGCATAAAGACACTGTCATTCCCATACCCATACCCAAGCCCAGTACGGAAAAATACCTTCCTTCTAGTTACTGCCCCATTTCTCCCACAAGCTGTGTTTGCAAACTGATGAAACATGTAATTCATGCCTGGCTGGTATAGTGACTAGAGTGTGGCAATTCACTGACCACTGTACTGTGCGGATTTTGATCAGGCCGTCCTGCAGCTGACCATCTCATCACTTTGTCAACGTGTGTCGCGAATGGTTTTCTGTGGATATATCAGACACTGCCAGTGTTTTTAAATTTGCAGAATGCCTGAAACACCTTCTGAAGGATGGGTATTCTTGATCTCTCTACATGTGGCACTTCTGAGGCCACATGCCCCATGTCCTTCAGGTATTTTTAAAGTATTGATTTTTCAAGGAATGTTGGTACTGCCTTGTCAGACACCTTTACCAGGAAGTTGGTGTGCCTCAGGGTACTGTTTTGAGTGTGACCCTCTTTGCTATTGCCTTTAACCTTATTATGTCCTGTCTCCTGCAGGTCATCTCCAGCAATCTACTGTTGCTCACTTCTACCCTGTTACCCTCCCACACCTTGTCCCAGCCTCCTCCTTACCCCCACGTGATTGCCTGTTTAATCATGTGCAACTGCTCGCAGCCTGGCTTCAGCTGCCAGAGTGTGTGATCACGTGTGTGAGAGTTGCATTTGCGTGAGTATGTGAGTGTATGTTATCTATATATAACAGAGGCCTTGTTCACTGAGAGCTCACTTTCTTACAGTTTTTTTCTTTTTTTTTTTTTGTCGTGCCTGTGTGCTTTCCATGGTATTGTTAAATTCATTTCTGAAGAATTGTGATGGCTCGAGGCATTGAGGTGCTGAGGTAGGGGTCAGTGTACACTCATCAGCAAACAAACAATTGTGCCATATTAGACAAAAGCCTGGAAAGATCAGACCATTTGGCAATAGTGCCATAAAAACCAGACCAGGGATTGATCTTGGGGAGATGAGTGTCATTGGTGTGGTAAATGTGAGGTGTCTGATACTAACTCAGTATTCATGCTAGTGATCGCTTACTTAACTGCATAGGTTATGGACCTGACTCTCGGAAATTTCAAATGACTGACATAAGCACACTCTTAGCCTTAGTATATTTATTGGCATTCAGATTCTAAGTGCTCACTGTCTACCATTCAAGCAACTAAGAATGGAAGACCAGTTTTACCAACAAGTTTTTTGTTTTCCACTGCCACTCATATTCTTCATTTTGCAGCTTGAAAATATATCTCTGCATGATTTAGAATGAAGGTTATGGCCTCAAAATTACCTGCTCTTCCCAAATCCATTCTCCATGGTGAAATGATAGAAGCATTGCACGGTAACTTGAAGGTGCAGAGTTCAAAGCTACACATTTCCATTTTTTAATTGTTTTTGCAAATTCATTAGAAAGAGAGACAGATTTTTTTGACATTTATGCAAATAATGGAATTGTGTGTCTGAGTAATGAAATAGCTGCTCTTGTTGTGTATGGGCTTCACTCTGTTTCAGATACGTTTATTAAACTACCTGTAGCTAAAGTCATGAAAGTTATAATGTTTTATGATAGAGAAAATAACCAACAACAAAAGCAACATTTGAAGAGCTCTTCTTAAAAGACAGAATGAAACATGATACCTTTAACAGTTCATGATAAGAAATATTACACACTACTACAACCACACTTAATACTTACCATCCTTAAATGTTTAAAGCAGTGGTTAAAATTTCCCAGAGTACTTTGACAAAGTGTGAACAAATAATGATGTACTTTTGCACCTACATACAGCCATTAAAGCTCTAATGAATGGGCAGGCAGCATTATCAAATTAGTTATCAACATTACTGGGTCAGCTACTTGTCAGAGAATATGAACTATAATCTATTATGAACTACCAGAAAAAAGAATGCCAACAATTAAGCTTCCAGATGCATTTGAACTTGGATGCTGGCATCTTAAGTACTCACTTATGTGCCTTTACTGATGTAGATGTAGAATGGGTGCCAAGTTTGATAAAATTATTTGAACACAAACCAGACCTCATGGCAAAGAATAGAAACAGTAAAACTAATGATTCACAGTATCATCCAGTTGCAGGCCTAGGTAAGCAAAGTGTTGCAACAAAACATTTGATCATATTCCATCAGATCTCATCTGTCACATGTGCCAAACTATAACTTCACTTTCCATTACAGTGCTTGTGTATAGTCCAGCACAATATCAACATTGTGAAGTGCGCTTCCACAAACATTTCTACAGCATAAAGAGATCAAATTTCTTCACGGGGTTTACAATACTATTCAGGTTTTCATCACACAATGTTATTCTTGTATGGGAGTCCTAGTGTACTGCATATCATGCTTGAAAACGGGAACAGGGAGAAGGGGAAGATAAGGAAGATGATGGCGAGGTGAGTTGCAGTCTTGTGTTAGACCATCATAGCAACAATAGTTGCGGGCACAGATCAGTGGAAGATGTCATGGAAGGCCTTAGAACATCACTGAGACCCTAATTACAAGTAACAGACATAAGAAATAAATGAATACACCTTTGGTTGTCGTTACTCATGCCCTGGCTCCAACTCAAACCATTAATGTTTGCTTGACTGTGATATTCCTCTGGTGCTGCTTGTGAGTGGATGACTGTAACTGAGGTATTGTCAGAGGTGTTAGTCATCAGAAATGGCGTATTAGTCCAATGCTGATTTCTCTCTTGTCATGCTGATAAATGGCAAAAATGTTTAAGGAAATTTTGTTCAAATATGTGGCCTGTCCTCAGTGTAAGCTGTGCAAGGTTAAGCAAACGTCTGCAGTATGCAGATGATTTGGCTTTCCATCCATGCTTGTCACATATCTGGCAGAGTCGTGAATTTCTATGTATCCTGTGTTGACATGACAAATATTAAGGGGTAGTAACGTGCATTTTTAAAGCTATACAAATTCACCCCAAAGGTGACTATGGGAGTGGAAGTTGCCTGAGTATTGGGAACTTTGGATAAAATATCAACCTGTGTGATTGATGAATCTTTGGAATGTCAGAAGTCTACCCCTACTGTAAACAGAATTTTAAAGAATTTTGTTGAAGGAGGCACTATCAGCAGAATGCCTGGCTCAAGATACTGAGCACACAGCAGGATAACACATAGTTTGCCTGTAAGAGCCAACTAATCCCTCCCCTAGATACGAAGCAGTTGTAGTGAGTGACCAACTTCCCAGTTCCAATGATGCAGTTAGTTGAGGGCCAAGGAAAGCTGTACTGCACGCACTATGATCCACTATAAAACAGGAACTCAGTGAGGAAATGTTACAATGGCTGGCAGCCACAGAGCTACATCTGAATGCAATGTGAAAAAATGTATTTTTTCACAGATAAGTTGTCTTACCAAGACCAAACAGTAGTTTAGCAGCCGTGAGGGTCCAGACATAATGGCAAATAAGTGGTGACAACAGGTAGTACTAGCCGATTGTCAGTTTCCCGGGGGCGTCGGTTTCCCCCGCCGGGGGCGTCGGTCCCCCCCGCCGGGGGCGTCGGTTTCCCCCGCCGGGGGCGTCGGTTTCCCCCGCCGGGGGCGTCGGTTTCCCCCGCCGGGGGCGTCGGTTTCCCCCGCCGGGGGCGTCGGTTTCCCCCGCCGGGGGCGTCGGTTTCCCCCGCCGGGGGCGTCGGTTTCCCCCGCCGGGGGCGTCGGTTTCCCCCGCCGGGGGCGTCGGTTTCCCCCGCCGGGGGCGTCGGTTTCCCCCGCCGGGGGCGTCGGTTTCCCCCGCCGGGGGCGTCGGTTTCCCCCGCCGGGGGCGTCGGTTTCCCCCGCCGGGGGCGTCGGTTTCCCCCGCCGGGGGCGTCGGTTTCCCCCGCCTCAGTAGCAGTCCGTATGCCCACATTTTTAAGAAAGTGTTGCTGCATTTAGTGTGAATGCTATATTGTGGAGGGGAATTCATGCTACAGGAGGAATATTCACTTGTGTATAGGTCTGCTCATTCAACTGCAGCTGTCCAAGATAGACATTAATGTAATGGACTGGCTGTGAGAGACTGCTCACTTGAACACAATGGAAATTATGTGTGTGTAAGTAGCACGAACACACAGAGAACTGGCTGTGAAACACACCATTTATAGCTGATGCTCTTTTGGACTGGTTTTTTTGAAGCCTCGGTGGGGTTGTTTCTTCTGACAAATGGGTCCAATGCCTCACAGATTCAGTGCCAGGGTGCATGACTGAAGTCAGAAATAGAGGCATTCTGGATAAAATGTTATGGACTGAGAACATTTTACATTCTTTCCTTGTTCTTCTGTGCAGTGTTCTGCCAGTGAGAGCCAGCACAAAATCTCTTGGTGACGGAAAAATATCAAAGATGAGAGAAGGAAATTTGAGCTAGTTCTAGTTGGCATTATCCTTGTACCTGAAATAAATTTATTTTAATTTAATATTTTGAGTATTACATTCTCTTTACTTGCTCTCTGCCTACATACATGAAATGAATAAACCAAGAGTGCCCCTTTTTAGGGCTATTTTTTGTTATGTCAAATTCATTTCTCTCCCACTCTATTGCCACCCATCAGCCTCGGCCAAAAATGTGCAAAATACATCTCTCTCTCTCTCTCTCTCTCTCTCTCTCTCTCTCTCTCTCTCTCTCTCTCTCTCTCTCTCTCTCACACACACACACACACACACACACACACACACACACACAGAGGCAAATTACAAATTGGAAAGTCTCTCATGACCAAATAAGAAAACAGGGCAGTAGGATAATTTGTAGTTTCTAAATGGTGTTTGTATATAGAAATTGGTCTGTATGCTGCATTTATTTGATGGAGTACATGTGTTTCCTCATGCTGTATGTAGAATAAGAAACAATATGACATTTAATTTCTGTTGGACAAAACGTGTTTATTTCTTGTCTGAATCCTGGGCTACAGCAATGAACTTTGTCCGCAGATTGTTCTTCCTTCATGTAATGGAGGAAAAATGCAACTGTGGACACTGCATCATGTAATTTCCCCATGCATCCTCCACAGCCTGACTAAACACAGCTTTGTTAGAGGCCATCTGATCTCGACTGTCGGTCATTTGTCCCAATCAGTGCTACCTAACAATAGCAAGACCGTGCACTCAATTTGCTTACTAAATCACAATCTGTCTTACATCACTGCACCCTTCAGTAAGAGTGATAGATTTGGTGAGTGGGAAGTAACTATACTGCCACTCATCTCAGACATTTCATACTTGCAGAACTGCAGTGCGAAAGGTGGGAGGTAGGGTGGGTGGGAGGGAGGTAGGAGGGAAGTCAGTATGGAACTGATGTAGCAGAAAATCAGTTTGTAAAGTAAACACCACTTGGTGTTAGGCTCATACTCACCCAGTTTATGGACTGCAGTTGTTCTTGTTGTTGTTGTCAGTCCGAATGGGGTTTGATGCAGTTCTCCACTCTGGTCTACCTTGTGCAAGCATCCTTGGCTCTCTGTAACCATTATTAAATTCATTATCATGTGTTTAAATCTGGTAGGAGGCATACAGTAATGATTGTAACACAGTACCACATGGAATGACTTCAGCGCAGTCACCACCAGCAACTTCTGTGCAAATGACTGGTCAGAGAATTCTGTACTGCCTTCACAGAGTGAATAAAAGTACTTGTTTCTCATGAGGTACTGCAGTGCTGGAAGTTAAGCCGCATCCTGTTAGCAACTGACACAAGCTGAGTGGACCAAAATCCATTTAGTTCACTTTCAGAGGACTAATTCCAGACCACTGCTGTAGCCCCTCAATGAGCTATGGACATATGTGGACGTGTTTAGTCAGATGTTTTTACCTATTTTTCCACTTTTTGTTTCCATTTTAATTTCTTGTATTTCCTTTGTTTTGACTGCCATTGGGACCCTAGTTGTTGGGCTGCCCCAGTCCAATTATGCTCTTACTCAAGTCACTACTCGACAAAAAATTCTTATTTGCAGTTTCCTCTTTATTGGATGTGTTCACATTAGTCACATTGTGTTGCTGCTGTCATAATATCAGCTTCCATCCCTGTTAGCCATGACCACAGAGATATGCATGGCCAAAATACAAAGTTGCTTCAAAATTGTCCACAGCAACTGCTCTAACAGCTTCCCAATTAAATGTTCGAGTATACCAAAATGGGATAATGATGCATTGCCTGTAGTTCTGTCAAACTGTGCTCTTACAGATTACTTTAAAGACTTCAGTTTTGAAATTTCCTTTCCCCTCCAAGTGATGTAGGACTTGCCTTATGCATGTCAAGGAATCCAAATTTGCACTGCAGTTGGATTTTGTGTAAATGTTACATTAGTTTCTTGTAAAAGTTGTAACAGCAGTCCCTGACAGGAATGCCTGATGTTAAGTCATCAGTACTGAGTACCACACTTGTTGATGATAGTTTTGTTGGTTAAGCTGTGTATCCAAATTGGCATATAGTTCCTTTAGTTGCTGGATATAAAATTTTCCAATTGTTTAAACTCCCACACCTTTATGCTGGTTCTTCATGCTGTCATTGTTGCTCTCTGCAGTGTTGCTATGAACATGTGCTAGGCTGTTACAGTATTTGTGATTTATGATGCCATATATCATTGCTACCAATGTCACATAGTACACTTCAAGACACCTACACTATCTTCTTTGTAAATTAGATATACTTTTCTGCATATCACCTTAACACTGTCCACAGTATGAAGTGGCTTCCACTAGTCATTCACTATGAAACACACAAGTCTCACTTGTTCTGTGTGTACAGGTACAAATCAGTGAGGCTGATACACTGATGCCAGTTGCCACCGATGCATTTTTACAGGAGAATGCCATCAATAGCGATTTGGATGCCTACAGTGCTATATTTCAATCACATTGCAGTCTGCTGTAGCAGTGTGAACAACAAGAGCTATTCAGTGTAGTTTGGGGGCTAACTGAGCATGTGCTAATAAACACAAAATACATAGAAAATAACTATCCAAACCCTAACCAACAATGTACCTAGAACAAACTGCTTGCATCTGTAAGAAGCTCCCTAACAGGGTAGTGTGACTCAATTGAAATGAAAACTTATGTGCTGGCCACGCATGTTAAGTATCTGTGGGCATACCCTCGACACATTAAACCTCCTTACCACTGGGGCAGCTATTAGCATGTTGGAATCCAAAATATGAACTTTGATGAAGAATTACTCTAACACAACAACACTCTGGAACAGGTTAGTACACCCCTAAATAGAAAAAGCTCATAAAATCATAATGTATTGTTGAGGCCAGTGTCCTCCAGTTTTGTAGGTATGCAGTCATTACAGTACTTGCAGATAGTTTAAAGTGTTTCGATCAGGATTCTCGGTATTCATGTGGCCTTTATGGCTTCCTATCAACATCACACTACTAATACAAAAGAAAGTGAGTCACATAGTTGTAAGCAGCCACAACTCTGCTACACTACATGGCATGTCATTTGCGACGTGTGCTACGTGAACTGCTGTGGCTCATCACTTTGGGATCTGCTGGTTCTCAGTAACTTGAAATCCAATGGAGACACTAACAGAATTGTACATGACATAATTTCTCTATCTCCTAACTGTGACAATCTGTAATTTTATAATGGTCTGTTATTCCTTTCCCCTTTCATGAGGGGTGTTCATTCCAGCAAACTAAGCTGTACCATTATTTCGGTCACTGGCAGTGTCCTTACACCAGCCTCCAAACACCAATGTTGCCTTGCTTTTTGTGGGCACCTTTGTCCTTCTCTGTGACAGTGGCTGTATATGGCAGCTGTAATGAATTCAGACAATTAAAATTAAAATATTTTGTGGTTCTTCACTTGGATCATTATGCAGTTTTCATCAATCTCACTTTTATAAAATTCCACATGTATGTACATGCCACAGCACCTGATTCCTTATCTCCATCACTATTTTAATTTAGCAACTTCTTGACATTAAAATGAGCATGTGCAGTGAGAAGACAACCACTGCCACATATCAAGATGTTTGATTTACACTCAAATTCTGTTGATGTAAAGTTATTCAGCTTCTTAATATTTTTGCAGATGCCGCAGAAGTTGAGGATGGAGGAGCTGTTGGCAGGTGAGATATTTGCTTTCTTCAGTAGCTTAATTACACATTAAAGTTACGACTTTAATATTTTATTATGTGGTACTTTATTTTTCATCTTTTTCTTTGACATTAATATTCCATTGGTGGTGTGCTAAATAATTTTTGTGAAACAGTTTTTAAAAACTCTATACTATAACTTAACACTGGATGTTAATTATGTCATACATAATTCATACTGAAAATTGGCGGTGTTATTGTAACTACGAAAGATTGGTTACAAATGTGCAGTTGCATTGAAAATGTGTACTGTGGTAAATTGTGAGGGAAATGTGGTCAAAGAGAAAAAAGACAAATTTTTAAGTACCAAATTGACATTTAGAAATTTGTCATTGTAATGTTAAGCAAACATTACAAATAGGCACACTACGATAAGTAGTAATGAATTTTGCCACCTGACTGATGTGTGAAATAGCCTGACCCATCTGGGTGCCACAGTTACTCTCAATCCCCCGCCTGCCAAGAGTGTTGTTGACTACCCGGTGACAACATGCTACTGAGTACAAGGTGGCTGACTTGTTGGTGGCTTCACAACTTGTGTACTGCATTCTCGAGACCCATCTCATACTCCTCTCGCCCCCTCTACTCCCATACCAGCTTCCCTAATTTGAAAATTTTGGAGTTCCCCTTAACTTAAGTTTCACAATCCTTCCCTCAGTACTAGCCTGTACCTGTACCTGTACCTGTACCTGTACCTGTACCTGTACCTCCTATGTTACACCCTCTGCCACCCCATCACCTCTATGACATTTGCATTAAATCTGTCCACCACAACTCCTCACGCAGTTGGCCTGCGGGTTTATGACAATTTATCTGGTTGGCAGAGGGACAGAACGCAACAATGTAATTCCTGGCTTAGCCTTTTACTGCTTATTTCCAGATTAACCCTTTCATGGCCAATCGAACGTCTTAGGCTGATGCATAACACTGTAGTGTTTCTTACAAGTTAAGAAAGTCAGACAATACATACTGGAGACTTAAATCATCATAAATAATATAATTTGTTTCGCTGTTCACTTCAGTCTGTTGGGATAACTTTCTGGATCCACAACTGTAGAAATCATGTGGTTTTGTAGCAAAAAGCCATGTTCAAAGTGTATTTTCACTCCAAAGGAAGTATGTCAAGATCATTGAACAGAGAGCAGAGAAGATGAAATCTGAGGGTGCAAGATCAGATGAAAAGGGTGGGTGCAAAATGACTTCTCAACCCAGTTGTTCTATAGTGTTTGTTGCCAGTCTAGCAGAATGCTGGTGACTGTTACTGTGGAATAGCACCACTTCACACAGTCTTCCTGGATGTTTTTCTGGAACTATATCTGCAAGATGTCTGTTGTTGACAATAAATACCAACAGGAAAGTTTCACCTCATGCAAGCAACTCGTAGTACACCACATGGTCACCTACATCTAAATCTACATGATTACTCTGCAATTCACATTTAAGTGCTTGGCAAAGGGTTCATCCAACCACAATCATACTATCTCTCTACCATTCCACTCCTTAACAGCGCATGGCAAAAACGAACACCTAAACCTTTCTATTGGAGCTCTGATTTCTCTTATTTTATTTTGATGATCGTTCCTACCTATGTAGATTGGTCTCAACAAAATATTTTCGCTTTCAGAAGAGAAAGTTGGTGATTGAAAATTCATAAATAGATCTCGCCGCAATGAAAAACGTCTTTGTTTTAATGACTTCCATCCCAACTCGCATATCATATCTGCTATACTCTCTCCCCTATTACGAGATAATACAAAACGAGCTGCCCTTTTTTGCACCCTTTCGATGTCCTCCATCAATCCCACCTGGTAAGGCTCCCACACCCCGCAGCAATATTCTAACACCGGACCTCTGCACAATATCCATAACATTATCTTGTGTGGATGCTCAAATGTCTATGTGGCACTGCTGCTCTGTTTGGACTAATACATTCCTTTCCGTTCTTTCTCTTACATTAGCATAAAAACAAAATTTCTAGTCATCAATAACAATACAGGTTAGAAATGGTCAGTGGTATTCACCCACTAATCAAGAACAAGCAAGAGGGTAATGTACATACGGCCAACCACTGATTTATATGGTTTGGCATGTGGTACCCGTATGATTTATTGTTGAACCTTCTCCTTTGTATTCAAATGCTGCACAGTGACGGAATGGTCATACTTCATCACATTTTCTGGTTCTTGAGTGCAATGATGTGCATCATCGTGGATTAATGCATCCAGACGATCTTCATCAAATGCTGAAGGTCTTTCTGAAAATGGAGGGTCAATAATGTCAAAACACTCATCCTTTAAATTAGAATATCTTTCCTTGCCATGCTCTGTCCCATGGCATTATCCCCATACATGGTGAAAACGTTACCATTGAAACCACATATTCATAAACTCCACTGTTCTCATTTTGCCGACTTAGCCATTTTAAATTAAAATGTAGCAGTGCTTTGTGTCAACATAATATTCATAGAATGACAATTTACCTAAAAGAATGTGTCCACATTAAGTGAGAACAAGGTAATGTACTTCGTAAAAATGGTGGAAAAGACAACTGTATCCTTTGATCCCTAGGCATATGAACTTGTCTTAGATCACATGTAATGCCCCCAACAACACAAAACACAATGATGGGAAAGGCTGACTTAAAGCATACATTGTGTGCTCACTCTTACATTATTGGTATCGGCTGCATAAGTAACAATAACACAGTGCACAGTGTTCACTTAAGATGTCTCTCTGTTTTTGCTCCCAACATTTAATGTTCTAATGATGTACCAACATCATAATGCATTGATGGTGGGTGGTTTAAATAAAAAATATGTACAAATGAAATGAGCTTCGTGACAAGGCTGAAGATATATCGGTACATAGGACACTGCATAGAACTGTATGGAACATTGTAGATGTAACTGTAGATGTGCTCCAAGGAAGTGTGTGGGGCCCTTGATATTGATGTTTCATATTAATGACATCACAGACATTCTTCTTCTTTTTGTTTTTCTGTTTGGAGTATCTAATGACCACATACTAATTTCAATGCTTCCTCCTTTGTTCTTCTTCCAGGTTTCCTTCGTCTTCACTATCTATCCTTTTTTCTTCCTCAGACCATTCTGACCCTGTCTTCCTCTTCTTCTTCCTGCCTTGGAATGCTTCCATTTGCAACACTTTCTTCTTGAAATCCTATCATTCTGCTGGGTCTTTTTCTTGTATTTCTTTCCAAATCTTTCCTAACTACTTGAATCTGTCCTGTTGTTGACATCTTGTCCCAAAGATTCTTAACAATCTGCTCATGGATTTCCTAGCAGCCTGAGTATTTTTCAAATGATTCTTAATTCTAGGACTTGAAGTTTGTGTAACTCATAATTCAACATTAAACATTCACTTGCATAGAGACATTCTGGTTTTACTACTGTGCTGTAGTGCTGTATTTTCAAATTTTTAGACACACACACCTTGTTGTAAATGTTCATGTTTATATCATATGCTTTATCCATTTTACATACTATTTTGTCTACAGCTAATATTTTTGAAGCCATTGCCTTGAATCTTTCCTCCCAAATATTTAAATTTATAAACCCTCTTTATCTGTGCATTATCTGTTACTAGGATTTCTGGGTCATTTTTTTATGTTTGCCCTAAAACATTTTTCCTACAGAAACTTTTAAAGCTGCTTTGTTAGGTATTCCTTCTAAGAGGTTGATTTGTATTTCTGAATTTGTTATATTTTTATAAAGAATGGCGTAATCATTTGCAAATACTAGACACTGAATTTCAGTATCTCTTTTTCCTGAAGTCTCCAGTCTCATTGTGACAGCTTATGTTCTTTGCCTTTTGTTTCAATTATCTTACTATTTCCTCTAAGATGCAGTTGAGGTGGTGTGGAAACATGTTGTCACCCTGCATTTCACCTGTTTATTGGGATGCCTTAGGTGTTTCACACCAAAACTTTATTTATGCTTCAGTGTGTGGGTGTTTCACGAATAAGGTTTGCTAGTTTAGTGTAATGCCAAGTTCTTGAGTCACTTTACCCACTGTTTACCTGTCAATCAAATGCTTTTCTAAAACCTGTAAATGTTAAAACTATGTCTTAAAATTCGTATGGGCTAAAAGTTGAAAATTCGATCTTTCTAAATCCACTTTGATATTCTCCCAAATGGCTGTCAAGTGTTACTTCTACCTTGTTTAGTAATATTGTTAAAAATATAATACAGCCCACTGGCAACAGAAACATACCTGTGCAATTATTTAGATAATGCCTATGACTTTTTTGTGCACAGGATGGATAGGAGCCACTTTCCAGTCTTCTGGAATATTTTCAGTTTCCCATATTTCTTCAGACATAATCTGAAGGTTAGTTGTCATTTCTGCTTGACACCAGTTATGGTTGAGATGATTTTATTTCTTCTCCACTGGCTTTGTTGTTTTTCAGGGTTTTTGTTTGTTTGGTTATTTGTTTGTTTGCTGTAGGTGGTAGATCTGCTTCCATGTTTTCCTCAAATATCTGGAAATTCTAGGTAACAATTCAGTTATCTACAGTTCAAAAATTGATCAAAGTACTTTCTTAGTAATTTACATGTGTGGTTATTGCTTAGACCTATTTTACCATTTTTGTCTCTGATGTAAATACATTGGAGCATGTTTGCCCTTTTTGAATAAAACCATGGCTGTATGTATGAGAGCATTTTTTCTGCTGTAGTACACAGTGATTCTTTTTTATCACTAATTACGATACTCGTGTCATCTGCAAATAGTAGAATTTTGGCTGGGCTGTCTGGAGCCTGTATGTCATTGATACAAACTAGAAATAACAATGGGCCCAGAATGCTGCCCTGAGAAACAACTATTTAAATTTGTTTTGGTTCAGATATGGGTTTAAAATTGTGAAGATTCTTGGATGACCTCAGCTCAACAACTTGTGACCTGTTTTGCAGATAGGATTCAAACCAATTTTTAACGGTACCCCTGATGCATATTGCTTCAAGTTTCCCTAGTAATATTACATTGTTCACAGTATTGAAGGCTTTGGCTAAATCTAGATTAATTCCAACAACCTGTTTATTTGACTCAAAATTTCTTACTATTTCTGTGCAATATGGCTGTTTCTGTACTGTGCCATGTTGACTGTTATTTATTAGTTTATGTTTTTCTAGATATTTTGTAACCCTGATTTTCATAAATTCCTCAAGTATTTTGGAGAAGTATGGGAGGAGAGATATAGGTTGGTAATTTTCTATTTTATGTCTGTCACCATTTTTGTGTAGAGGTATCACTTTAGAGATTTTATTTTATCCGGAAATATCTCTTCACTAAGGGACAAGTTTGCTATGTGCTCTATAGGTTCGACAACACTTGGAGCAATTTTTTAATTATTGATACAGGTACATCATCCAAACCAGAGGACAATTTGGATTTCAAGCATTTAATGACTTTTAGAACTTAATGCTCGTCTGATGGGATTGCCATCATGCTGGTATTTACCATTGGAGACATCACTGTTAATTGTTGCTTAAAGTAAGGGGAATATTAACAAAATAATTGTTTACATTGTTTGCCATGGCGTTTTTTCTATGGGGATATTTTCATTATTTTTAAGATGGATTTCCTGTTCTTTAGTTTGACCCAAATTTTTTTCTTTTTTTTTACCTCATCATTCTGGACTTGTTACTAGCCTGCCTTATTAATCTATCATTACTTAATAATTTTGCTTTTGATATTACTTTGCGGTAAGTCTGTTTGTATGTTCTCACATACTCAACAAACTGCTGATCATGACATGTTTTTAACTTTAAACTTAGTAATATCATGGTTTCACTTGATGTTTTAATTCCGGATGTACTCCAGGTCCCTTTGGATCCAGATGATCTGTAACTCAAAAGCTTTTTTGGGAAGCACATTTCAAAGTATGCCATAAAAGTGGAAGCAAATGTATTGTAAGCATCTTTTGTGTTTGTTTGTGCCAAGACCTCTGGCCAAACTGCATTTTTAACATTATTTTTGAACTGATTACAATTTTCAGTAGAGAAAAATCGTTTGTACTCCTTTTTATTTTCCCCTCCTTGGGAGTTGCAGTGAGATTAAAGGTTAGTGCATTATGATCTGATAATCCTATATTCACATTTGTAACTGCAACTTCATGTGTGACCACATTTGAGAAGATGTTATTTATTAGGCTTTCACTGGAATCTGTTGTTCTAGTGGGAGCTGATACGTGGGGAAACAAGTTGAAGCTTTTAGTATGTCTAAAAACTTGTATTTTACTGAACTCTGGACCAATAGATTAATATTAAAGTCACCACAAAGAATTATGGCAGAGTTCTCATTTGAGAAAAATGTCTAGCATTTCTTCCAAATTCTTAAGAGAGACTTCAGTATCTCCAGATGGTGATCTGCAAATTGCTGCAACAATTACTTTCTTTTCTATGATTAATGGTTTAGCCTCATATCTTAACTTAAATTTAAGCTTGGGATTTAGATAAATGCATACACCACCACCTTTGACATTTTGCCTATAGTACTGACTGGCAAGTTTATAATATGTGTGACCAAAAGGACTTAAACTATATCTGTACATTGTATAAGGCTCAGTCACAACTTCTGTGCATGTCTATGACAGGTGGGGTGGGCAGCCTATCAAGTTAGGCTGTGGTCTCCTGATCTCACATTTTGTGCTCGCTTACTCAGTTGTGAAGGACTCTGACACTTGTCTCACTCCTCTGTCAACACAGCTTCCCTTTCATGTCGTTTGTCCCCTAACACTGCAGTCAGGTGTCATGTGGTGTAATTATTTAATACAATGATGTATTATATTCTGTACCTTATCTTCTATACTTCTTCTCAAACTCTGTTATAATTACTTTAAAATTCAAAATTGATGCCTTTGACGCATCACATTTATATAAATAACTTACTATGTCACTTTTGACTTAACAAATTATTTATTCCCTTCATCATCACACTCATGAACTACACTAAAAGATCACCTTCATTCAGTATAAAAGAGACACTCGCAATAATTTTGAAGGTTCCTCTTCTGTGTCTCACAACATACATCAGTTGTTGAAATAACTCCTTCGGCAGCCTATTGCTTTACAGGACAGTGTGGTGACCCCACAGAATACTTATTTTAACACATGTAGTTTGGCACCCAAAGCTGCTGCGATAGCTGTATAGTGCTGAAGGTGCATATTGTCCCCTGATGTAAGTCACCACACACAAAATAGAAATAACACTAATGAACAATATCTGTACGTTTATGTTTGACATGTTGTTTTCTATTGCTCTTTTCATAATGTGTACACAAAACTTCTTTCAAAATGGCATTCATTGATAAGAAGTCATTGATATGTGCATCTCTCCTCTGGAGTGGTACGTACAAGCACAGTCTGTGAACATGGCGCCCAGTGAACACAGTCCAAAGTTTTTAAAAATTTTTTTTTCCTATATGCCATGAATGTGGATTTCTTTTTGTAACTATGGCTTCAGAGATTGGTTATATCCTCAGTACATCATTGTCCTTGATAAAATACGCAAATTTACCCTCAATTGCAGCCATAATTTAAGAGAATGTCCCTAAAGTGAACATAAAGTGCTTGAAAGATGTTTTCCTCTCTGTGTGTACAATAGTATCCAGTGCAGAACCACAGCGGCTGCGGACACCCAAGCCTGGAACCAGTACTGGGGCTGAGGACATACGTGCAGTGAAGTCACCTGGTGAGTAAGAGTAAATTTACACGTAATTGCAGCCTTAACTAAAGCAGTACATAAAGTACTTAAAAGACGTTTTACTCTCTGTGTGTACAATAGTAGGCAGTGCAGAACAGCAGCAGCTACGGTCACCAGAGGCTGGACCCAGTACTGCAGGTGCAGCGAAGTCACCTGGTGAGTAAGAGTAAGAGCCCACTGTGGCAGGCTTACATTCCTGCTCTGTACACTAGAGAATCAAATGTATCTGGACACCTATTAGTGGACATTAAGATTTTGTGTTCTCCTTTATGGGGACTTGAACTCTTCTGGGGACACTTTGACATTTCGAAATCTCTGTGGGTGGATGCCAGCCCATTCTTCCTTAATAGCTGATACCAGACAAGGTAGAAATATTGGACACAGGGTATGGAGTGAAAATGCCATTTATAACTAATCCCTAAGACGATCCATTGCTTTCAGGTTGGAACATCGGCAGGCAAGCCTTCTTCAGGAATGCCACTGGTTATAAGCCTTTGCCTAACAATGCTGATCCATGAGAGGTACAAGTGTTGAGCTGATCAAATTGGTCGTTGTCTGTGAACTGTTCCTCTGCTGTGTATTGTACACAATACTGTCAAATATGTACTTACCCTTCTGCATTTATCATATCCTGAAGTACAATAAGGGGAGAACAAGTTAAAGAGGAGAAATTGCATATTGTTACACTGCCTGCTCTGCACTGCATTGTTGGCAGTAGAGTTAATGGCGGATAATGTTCACTGAGTAGTCACTCTATTCAAATTCTTCCGTCAGATACCCACGGAGTATAGCACTGTTTGTCACTCCAAATCTCGTTTCCACTCATCCACTCAACAGCAGTCATGGGTTTTTATGCTACAGTCAGTGTGACTTTATGTTGAACAGAAATGTTGTTTCCAGAAGCTGCTCAGCCACTGTAACCAGTTTTTCTAACTCCCTGTACACAGCCATTTCCTTAGCGGGCTCCTAGCTGCACTTCAAAACTGAAGAGTGACTGCAGCAGCTAACTGCAAGCTGGTTTTTACTATTTCCTACCACAATGATAGAAGCACTTGTCCATCAGCATACTGTGTGTGCCTGGACTTCATGTAGCATTGGTTGTTCCTTCACATTTTCACTTAACTGTCACATCGCTGACAGCTGACTTGGGCAAGTTTGGAAGGGCTGAAATTCATCCCTGTGTTAATTATTCAGGTGTAATGCAAAGAAAAGTCCATGTTCAGTGTACTCAGATCCCTGACTGATGAATTCTGCTTACAAAACAGTATTACCTGCCACTTCCTATAATATGTATGATGGCAGTATCTGTTGCCGAAAGAACAATTGCCATGGATAACCATGCAGCTTTGCTAGAAATGAAATGATGATTAAATGGATGGAGCGTCTGCCATGTAAGCAGGAGATCCCGGGTTTGAGTCCCGGTCGGGCCACACATTTTCAACATTTCCCCAATGAAGTACATCACCGCCTGTTTGCAGCTAGGGTGTCCATTTAATTATCATTTCACTTCCTATAATAGTTGCTCCACCTCTCATTGAATTAAAATGCTCAGTTGCCCGTTACATAAGGGTGCCCAGGTATTTTGATTGGATAGTGGGTTTATAGTTCTTATCTATGTGATTTCTGCAACCCCTTAGTCAGTCCACCATACAAAATTTAATTAGAATCCAGAAATCACAATATATTTTATTATATTTATGTTTTTGAATATTGAGGACTTTGATTTGGGGCGAGTATTTACTGACTTACAGAAATACAAAGTTTACCTATATAGCTGTGGAAATATGTGTGCTGAGAATTACAGGGAGGGAAAAGGAAACAGAAAAATGGACAGGGAACAGGCAGGAGTAGGAGACGTAGTGGGGAGGTAGTGGAGATGAGTGACAAATGTAGTGATGGAGTGAGTGACAGATAGGATAAGACAATTACATGCTCCTATCCTAGAGAGGTGAGTGGGGGGAACATTGAGGTGACAGTCTGGTGAGAGGCATTGAGTGGATATCAGGCTACATGGACTACAAGCTGCAATGCCTGTAGCTTGAGACCAGAATACCAGGAGAAGCCAGGGAAGAGGCTTAATCAAACAGTGGTACTCCAATGAATGAATGAATGAATGATGTGAGTAGAAGAAACAGAGGATGATTTGTATTTCAAAACTGAACCTTTTTGTACAACCTATTATGGTAGTAACTTAAATGGAAATATTTGGGTGTGAATCTAGTTTATAAATGGTCATAGCTGATGCGTTCAGTACTACCATAAGTTATTTGATACTAACATTTTCAGGGGCTCCCTTAACCTTTCTGTGGTCAATCAGACATAAAGGTCCTGCCAAAATGTTTGTTTCAGAATCTGCATAACCATAGGAATGTCCCATTTCATTGTGTACTGTGATCTGTTGTTCAGTTTATGTACAATTAGAACCCAGAAGCTGACAGGTGATGCTAGAATGTGGTTTTTTTCTTTGTTGGTACAGAAGTGAGTACAGTATGTTTTGTAGAAGGAGCTTCCTATCTTTGGCTTAATTGTGGATGGCAAAGACAGTGTAGATATTATTTATCTTTGTTACATTATTTGCTAGGTATATACTATTTGACATGTATTTTCACTGATAACCCATTCTTGAAGAAAACTGATGTCTGTGTCTTGTAACTAAAATTAATGCATGTCTTTATTAATGAAAATCATATCAAAATCGTGACTGTAGTTGGAAATCTACCACCACAAATGTACAGATACTGTTCTCTTGATGTACTGTTTTTCTTCTTTCTCATGAGATAGTGTACTGGAGACATTTGTTTTCTTTTCCTTATTTTGTCTTGAATGTCTCAATAGTTTCTTGGAATTAATTGTTTACAATTATTTATGGAGCTGTCTTTTGAATTACGGGGAGGGTGGTTATGAAGAATACAGTCAGCAGAAATAAGGTTTCTATGATCTACTTTATAACATATGAAAGCTGATCACCTCTGAAATGAAGGTGCTGGGAGTGTATAGTAGAGTGAAAACAACTGAAGCATGTGGGATGAATGTGTCAATGCTTTTGGAGAGAATGGCTGATAATACAGTATCACTTCCTCTTCACTAGATTTGTCTCTGGTGCCAGTACCTTTGTTCATAAAATATTTCCCATCAAGACTTTCACTACAGTTTGATCCCAGACCAATCTGTTCGTCTTTCTGCCTCACCTCTCTACAGGGAGTCCAGCAGGGAGCTGCCTTGCCCCATCTGCCACCCACACTCGTGGTCATATGTCCCACCTAATGTGGATGATCCATGCACAAGGAGAGAGATGTGCTCAGGTAGCCATGAACATTAGAACATCATTGCAACACAGAAGGCACATGATAATGTTGGGCAAGTGAAACAGCTTCCTAGTGCAAGCAACATAAAAATACTCCTGATATGCTGTAAGGTTGTCACTAATATGAGCTAAGCTGAGCACTGCAAGCTGCACTGATGATGTCCTAGATTCCAATGTTGCTGTGCTCAGAGGAAAAGTCTTGACTGTAACAGCAGCCAAAAGTATGAACTGTCATCCCCATGGAGGAGATGGCAGTGTCAACCATGAGGCACACACCTGGAAGAAAAATACAGAAATTGGGCCAAGACATCAGTAAGGAGGTATGATGATGTGGAATGGTGCAGGCAGAAAGATACCAGGATGAAAGAAAGAAGTGCCACAAGGCATTTGAACACGGAGCAAAACCATTCAAACACTATGCAGAAGCACTTGAACACAGAGATGAAGGCTACCTAATGGATGACAAGACACTGGTAAAAAGCTTCCAGAGACAAAAAAGGAATTATAAAAGCACTAGAAGAGAGATGTTCCTGAGTGGACAAGAGGAAGAGTGTTTCATTGTGGCACAGATGGTACATGCCAACATGAAGCAAATGAAACAACCTTCTGATGAAGGCAAGGAAGAGAATGCCCTGATGCATGAAAAGATTGCCACTAATATGAAAACTATTCTTGAAGCTTCCAGTTGAGCACTCTGTCTGTAACAACTGACAAACACTGCTGTAGGTAGCACTGGCAATGCCAATATTGTGGGCCGCATTCTTATTAATATAGTCATGCATTCCAAAGTAGATAGTTGATGTCGAGTCTGGAACTTGGGTTGGCTAGTGAGCCACTGCACATTCCCCTACAAAGGCTATGTAGTGGAGAAATACTGTTAAGTTGTCCAGTGTCGCATGGCTCCAGGGTGGAAACCGTGCAGTGGCTGTCATTGGCAAGATCCGCTGCACTGAGGGTGAGTTTCAGTTTCAAGCCTGTTCAGATGCCAGCAACTGACATACCTCTGTTCTGTGGCATAAGGCAGAATTGTAAAACACCAGCCAGATGCTACTCCACCCACTTCCACCTCATTCCTATTATGTCTCCTAATCCATCCTGTTCCCATACGCATCAGATTTTCTTTCTGTCTCACCTCTACAAAAAATCCACCTGAGAAATAATCTGCCTCACCTGCCACTCATTCTCCTCACTACTTGTACCCATCTGTAAGTAAAGAAAGGAGTGTTACATTGAATGTGTTTGATGTGGCATTATTACTGCACAAACAGCAAAAATGTGGTAAGTGATAAACATTTTTGCTATTACTTTCTGTGGGGTATCTGTGAGAGAAATTCATCATAATTTAAAATTATGGTGAAGTTTTCTGCAAAACACCAAGTGCTCTCATTGCCAAATACTGGATGAATATAATGTCGGTACATGAATGCAATTAGTGAAGGTGCATAAACAAGCTTACACACAGTTCCTAAATGTTAAACGTGACACTGTGTTAACTGTGTAACATAAGATTGTATGTTTTATTAAGCAGATTTTAAAATTTGATCAATAATTATGTGAAATGATGACAATAAACATTTATTTGTCCCTGCCAGTCTTCAGATAGCAAGCGTGCAACCGGAATAAAGTTCTGGCTTTCTGGAACTCGGTAATATTGATGGTTGTTTATAATTGAGTAGATTAGATGCTCAATTATACACTGATCCGTACTTTTTCTAAAAGATAGAAACAATTGATTCTGTTCTTTATCAGGTCATGTTGAAACACACTTAGTTTATCACTAGTTTGTTTTACTTGTGCAGATAAAGTATTTATTATATTAACACGCAAATTCTTTTTTTGTCAATCAGGCCCTGCTGAGGAGGAAGGCACGCGCCCCATCGCTAAGGTGAGTGAAAGTAGTGGATGCACGTATGAGACTGGCAGAGCAAGTGTGATTTTCACCAGTAGCATATAAAGTTTGGTTCTGTAGCATGTAATGAACCCCACACTGCTTCCTGTCCTCCTCCCAGGGTGAGGACATATTTCATCAGCTCAGGGCTTTGAACCGTTAAAATACTTCCTCCTATTCTGAGCTACTCTGCACACTACCAACTTGCTTAATCAAATAAACTCCTTTATTAATATCCTATTCATCTCCATTTCAGTCTCATTGCATCTCCCATGGCAGTCTGTTTCCTGACATCACAAACTTTGCAACTTCTTTAGCACTGTTAACTGAAATGCTATCTCAAGTCTAAATTACTTGCTAAATGAACCAAAAAATATCTCAAAGACCACTCATATACTGGCTCTTAATTTAAAACAAGTAACTCTCTTTAATTATTAATGTCAAGTCATGTGTCATTGGTTAGTGTACAGAATCTTACTGACAGCTCGACTTCATCTTCGTTCTCCTGATGTAATGGCAGTTGTCATGATGCTGACAGTTCTAGGGGGAAGGCACATTGCTGAACAAGAATGAGACAGCAAGGAATAAACCCATGGACTGGTTGTTTGTGTTGCCATCATCATTTGTGAAAGTGGCATGGCTGGACCATGTAAAATTTGGGGATTCGTGTGGATGCTGATAACCACGCCATTGAGTGCCCCCTAACCAGGTATCATCATCATCATGATAGAATAAAACACTGAAATCATCATGAACTGTGAAGAACGATAAACTAATTATCGTTATCCCACCCTGCAGATATGCTGCATCAATTTCCACTAGATTTTGTGTGTTGTGGTTGGCAGGTGTTACTAGAGGAGGCCAAAATGCATGCGTTTTAACTCACGCAGGCTGGCGTGAGGTCTGGAACAGGACAAGGAAATTAGAATTTAGAAAAACTGACTTAGCTGGTGGAATACTTAACTTTAATCCATTAATGATGAACGTCTGTCTTGATGGTACATGATTCACAATATCAATAGTAACTGATATGGGCCCCTTGCTAGGTTGTAGCAAATGAGGTAGCTGAAGGCTATGCTAAACTATCGTCTCGGCAAATGAGAGCGTATTTTGTCAGTGAACCATCACTACAAAGACGGTTGTACAGCTGGGGTGAGTGCTAGGAAGTCTCTCTAGACCTGCCGTGTGGTGGCGCTCGGTCTGCAATCACTGATAGTGGCGACACGTGGGTCCGACGTATACTACCGGACTGCGGCCGATTTAAAGGCTACCACCTAGCAAGTGTGGTGTCTGGCGGTGACACCACATTATGCACAACAGAGAAGGGTATAAAAGTTTAAAGCCATCATTTGAATTAAAAAAAAAATAATCACTTTGTGGTGGTGACCATTGTTCATCGGTACTATAGACATTGTGAGATGTACACCTTTACCAAAGCGATGTGTTACACCATAGTTGATACTCATTAAACATGACAATAAATATTCCTTAAAATTGACACTTATCACTTACTGTTGTCTAAAATGCTTACTGATTGCAGTTGGGAACTGAGATTTCTCCATTTTTGAGCAAATATCACAAACACAAATGACAGGTACTCGCAATTGCAAACACATTTCAAAGTACCTTTCTAGAATGATATCAGACTCATTCTCCTTCATACATTCATGGCCTATCAAACTTCCTAAACTCTTCTGAAAATACTTTCCTGCTTGTGAAATAACTACCAAGTAAACTACTTTGAGAGGTATACTTGTCATAGTGTTTGTTATGTTTGACACGTGTTGATTAGTAATTCAATAAAACTACCTTAGTGTACTTAAGCACGTGCATCACAAATTGTGCAGTGTGATTTCAAAGTAACTGTTTAGTTACTTTTGTCATTAGGGATTTGCTTTCAGTAACATTAATATAGGTCTCTGGTATATTAAACAGAATTGAATGATCATTCTTGTGATCTTTCAGATCTTGCATTGACTTACTTGCCAGCTCCCATGACCATGGCAAACAGTCCTTTATCCAGTAAGTGGTTTCTTTTTCATACATCTTGTTGTTTAGGACCAATATGTGGCACAAATCATAAAGGTCAGGAATGTGTCAGATAAAATAAAATGTTTAAGAAACCAAAAAAGAGGAGCCATAAGTTTATGTAAATGCAGTCAAGAATGTAACACAGGAATGGCCGCTGAGGTGCCACCTCTCCATCTCTTTCCTCCTCCTCCTTCTTCCTAATCATGACATTATTCCAATGGAATATTAGTGGCCTTCAATCCAAAAAGATGACTTGCAGCTGCTCTTGGAATCGCAGCCTCTGCTAGTTCTCTGCCTGCAGGAAACAAAATTGCATCCTCCTGACTGATTTGAGCTTTTGTATTTCTTCCCAGTCTGCTTTGACTCCCTCTCTCCAAAGATGGCATTCCATATCGTAGGAGGAGAGAGGGGAGTCATGCTGCTCATATGGAAGGACGTTCAAAGTCAACATTTCTCCCTGACTACCCAGCTTGAAGCTATTCCTGTCCGTGTTTTACATTCCTCTCCTGAACTTTTCCATATGTACTGTTTACATCCCTCAGTCATTCCGTGTCATGGACACTCTTCATCCAGCTTACTGGCCAACTCCCTCACCCCTTTCTGCTGCTCGTTGACTGTAATGCACACCATTCTCTTTGGAAATCTCCCAGAACCTGACAGAGAGGTGCCCTCTAGGCTGAACTTCTGTCACCTTAACCTCATTTGCCTTATCGTGGGAGTACCCATCTTCCTTTTAACTACATGCACTCCTACCCATATCTGGAAATCTCCTGCACTGCCCAATTTGCCCATCATCTCATCACTGTCTCTAGTACGTACTCGAGCAACCATTTACCATTTGCTATCCATTTTCTGACTCCTACCCCACATATATGCACACCCAAATGGCAACTTTCTAGGGATGACTCGAGATTTACTGTTCCCTGGCACCCTTTGAGTAACATAATTTCTCCAGTTGTGATGGCCAGGTAGAGTATCTTACAAATGCCATCATTACCACCACACAATATTCCATTCTCGCCCTTCATCTTTACTGTGCCATGTCGCAGTGCCTTGATTGACTGAGCTGTGTTGTGACTCAACTCACATGCAGAGATGTGTTCTCCATGTTTTTCACCATCATTCTATGATGGCAAACTGCATTCATTATGAACAGTTGCATGCACAGTGTCATTGCACCCTTCAGGATAGCAAAAATCTAGCTAGATTTCCTTAACTAGTTCTTCTAACAGTTCCACTACCTCATCTGTTGTATGGGCCCTGCAGGACCAAGATCCATTGGGCTGCTATTCTGCGGAGATTTCAAGCTCCACCCACTATCATTCTGCCTTCCTCCACCAGAAACAAGTGGAGGAGGCTTGGGTAGTACCCTTATTTTGGCAGATTAGCGAGTGCTACAAGCTGCCTTTAGTATGAGGGGGCGAGAACTTGCTCTCACTTCCTATCGATCCTCCAACACAGTGCTGGACGATGTTTGCATTCAGATGTTCCTAAACCTTTCTTTTGTGGGCAAGCACTTGCTCTTTCTTATGTACAACTGCATCTGGGCAGAGGGCGCCGTTTACCAGATGCCAGCATAAAGACACTGTCATTCCCATACCCATACCCAAGCCCAGTACGGAAAAATACCTTCCTTCTAGTTACTGCCCCATTTCTCCCACAAGCTGTGTTTGCAAACTGATGAAACATGTAATTCATGCCTGGCTGGTATAGTGACTAGAGTGTGGCAATTCACTGACCACTGTACTGTGCGGATTTTGATCAGGCCGTCCTGCAGCTGACCATCTCATCACTTTGTCAACGTGTGTCGCGAATGGTTTTCTGTGGATATATCAGACACTGCCAGTGTTTTTAAATTTGCAGAATGCCTGAAACACCTTCTGAAGGATGGGTATTCTTGATCTCTCTACATGTGGCACTTCTGAGGCCACATGCCCCATGTCCTTCAGGTATTTTTAAAGTATTGATTTTTCAAGGAATGTTGGTACTGCCTTGTCAGACACCTTTACCAGGAAGTTGGTGTGCCTCAGGGTACTGTTTTGAGTGTGACCCTCTTTGCTATTGCCTTTAACCTTATTATGTCCTGTCTCCTGCAGGTCATCTCCAGCAATCTACTGTTGCTCACTTCTACCCTGTTACCCTCCCACACCTTGTCCCAGCCTCCTCCTTACCCCCACGTGATTGCCTGTTTAATCATGTGCAACTGCTCGCAGCCTGGCTTCAGCTGCCAGAGTGTGTGATCACGTGTGTGAGAGTTGCATTTGCGTGAGTATGTGAGTGTATGTTATCTATATATAACAGAGGCCTTGTTCACTGAGAGCTCACTTTCTTACAGTTTTTTTCTTTTTTTTTTTTTGTCGTGCCTGTGTGCTTTCCATGGTATTGTTAAATTCATTTCTGAAGAATTGTGATGGCTCGAGGCATTGAGGTGCTGAGGTAGGGGTCAGTGTACACTCATCAGCAAACAAACAATTGTGCCATATTAGACAAAAGCCTGGAAAGATCAGACCATTTGGCAATAGTGCCATAAAAACCAGACCAGGGATTGATCTTGGGGAGATGAGTGTCATTGGTGTGGTAAATGTGAGGTGTCTGATACTAACTCAGTATTCATGCTAGTGATCGCTTACTTAACTGCATAGGTTATGGACCTGACTCTCGGAAATTTCAAATGACTGACATAAGCACACTCTTAGCCTTAGTATATTTATTGGCATTCAGATTCTAAGTGCTCACTGTCTACCATTCAAGCAACTAAGAATGGAAGACCAGTTTTACCAACAAGTTTTTTGTTTTCCACTGCCACTCATATTCTTCATTTTGCAGCTTGAAAATATATCTCTGCATGATTTAGAATGAAGGTTATGGCCTCAAAATTACCTGCTCTTCCCAAATCCATTCTCCATGGTGAAATGATAGAAGCATTGCACGGTAACTTGAAGGTGCAGAGTTCAAAGCTACACATTTCCATTTTTTAATTGTTTTTGCAAATTCATTAGAAAGAGAGACAGATTTTTTTGACATTTATGCAAATAATGGAATTGTGTGTCTGAGTAATGAAATAGCTGCTCTTGTTGTGTATGGGCTTCACTCTGTTTCAGATACGTTTATTAAACTACCTGTAGCTAAAGTCATGAAAGTTATAATGTTTTATGATAGAGAAAATAACCAACAACAAAAGCAACATTTGAAGAGCTCTTCTTAAAAGACAGAATGAAACATGATACCTTTAACAGTTCATGATAAGAAATATTACACACTACTACAACCACACTTAATACTTACCATCCTTAAATGTTTAAAGCAGTGGTTAAAATTTCCCAGAGTACTTTGACAAAGTGTGAACAAATAATGATGTACTTTTGCACCTACATACAGCCATTAAAGCTCTAATGAATGGGCAGGCAGCATTATCAAATTAGTTATCAACATTACTGGGTCAGCTACTTGTCAGAGAATATGAACTATAATCTATTATGAACTACCAGAAAAAAGAATGCCAACAATTAAGCTTCCAGATGCATTTGAACTTGGATGCTGGCATCTTAAGTACTCACTTATGTGCCTTTACTGATGTAGATGTAGAATGGGTGCCAAGTTTGATAAAATTATTTGAACACAAACCAGACCTCATGGCAAAGAATAGAAACAGTAAAACTAATGATTCACAGTATCATCCAGTTGCAGGCCTAGGTAAGCAAAGTGTTGCAACAAAACATTTGATCATATTCCATCAGATCTCATCTGTCACATGTGCCAAACTATAACTTCACTTTCCATTACAGTGCTTGTGTATAGTCCAGCACAATATCAACATTGTGAAGTGCGCTTCCACAAACATTTCTACAGCATAAAGAGATCAAATTTCTTCACGGGGTTTACAATACTATTCAGGTTTTCATCACACAATGTTATTCTTGTATGGGAGTCCTAGTGTACTGCATATCATGCTTGAAAACGGGAACAGGGAGAAGGGGAAGATAAGGAAGATGATGGCGAGGTGAGTTGCAGTCTTGTGTTAGACCATCATAGCAACAATAGTTGCGGGCACAGATCAGTGGAAGATGTCATGGAAGGCCTTAGAACATCACTGAGACCCTAATTACAAGTAACAGACATAAGAAATAAATGAATACACCTTTGGTTGTCGTTACTCATGCCCTGGCTCCAACTCAAACCATTAATGTTTGCTTGACTGTGATATTCCTCTGGTGCTGCTTGTGAGTGGATGACTGTAACTGAGGTATTGTCAGAGGTGTTAGTCATCAGAAATGGCGTATTAGTCCAATGCTGATTTCTCTCTTGTCATGCTGATAAATGGCAAAAATGTTTAAGGAAATTTTGTTCAAATATGTGGCCTGTCCTCAGTGTAAGCTGTGCAAGGTTAAGCAAACGTCTGCAGTATGCAGATGATTTGGCTTTCCATCCATGCTTGTCACATATCTGGCAGAGTCGTGAATTTCTATGTATCCTGTGTTGACATGACAAATATTAAGGGGTAGTAACGTGCATTTTTAAAGCTATACAAATTCACCCCAAAGGTGACTATGGGAGTGGAAGTTGCCTGAGTATTGGGAACTTTGGATAAAATATCAACCTGTGTGATTGATGAATCTTTGGAATGTCAGAAGTCTACCCCTACTGTAAACAGAATTTTAAAGAATTTTGTTGAAGGAGGCACTATCAGCAGAATGCCTGGCTCAAGATACTGAGCACACAGCAGGATAACACATAGTTTGCCTGTAAGAGCCAACTAATCCCTCCCCTAGATACGAAGCAGTTGTAGTGAGTGACCAACTTCCCAGTTCCAATGATGCAGTTAGTTGAGGGCCAAGGAAAGCTGTACTGCACGCACTATGATCCACTATAAAACAGGAACTCAGTGAGGAAATGTTACAATGGCTGGCAGCCACAGAGCTACATCTGAATGCAATGTGAAAAAATGTATTTTTTCACAGATAAGTTGTCTTACCAAGACCAAACAGTAGTTTAGCAGCCGTGAGGGTCCAGACATAATGGCAAATAAGTGGTGACAACAGGTAGTACTAGCCGATTGTCAGTTTCCCGGGGGCGTCGGTTTCCCCCGCCGGGGGCGTCGGTCCCCCCCGCCGGGGGCGTCGGTTTCCCCCGCCGGGGGCGTCGGTTTCCCCCGCCGGGGGCGTCGGTTTCCCCCGCCGGGGGCGTCGGTTTCCCCCGCCGGGGGCGTCGGTTTCCCCCGCCGGGGGCGTCGGTTTCCCCCGCCGGGGGCGTCGGTTTCCCCCGCCGGGGGCGTCGGTTTCCCCCGCCGGGGGCGTCGGTTTCCCCCGCCGGGGGCGTCGGTTTCCCCCGCCGGGGGCGTCGGTTTCCCCCGCCGGGGGCGTCGGTTTCCCCCGCCGGGGGCGTCGGTTTCCCCCGCCGGGGGCGTCGGTTTCCCCCGCCGGGGGCGTCGGTTTCCCCCGCCGGGGGCGTCGGTTTCCCCCGCCGGGGGCGTCGGTTTCCCCCGCCGGGGGCGTCGGTTTCCCCCGCCTCAGTAGCAGTCCGTATGCCCACATTTTTAAGAAAGTGTTGCTGCATTTAGTGTGAATGCTATATTGTGGAGGGGAATTCATGCTACAGGAGGAATATTCACTTGTGTATAGGTCTGCTCATTCAACTGCAGCTGTCCAAGATAGACATTAATGTAATGGACTGGCTGTGAGAGACTGCTCACTTGAACACAATGGAAATTATGTGTGTGTAAGTAGCACGAACACACAGAGAACTGGCTGTGAAACACACCATTTATAGCTGATGCTCTTTTGGACTGGTTTTTTTGAAGCCTCGGTGGGGTTGTTTCTTCTGACAAATGGGTCCAATGCCTCACAGATTCAGTGCCAGGGTGCATGACTGAAGTCAGAAATAGAGGCATTCTGGATAAAATGTTATGGACTGAGAACATTTTACATTCTTTCCTTGTTCTTCTGTGCAGTGTTCTGCCAGTGAGAGCCAGCACAAAATCTCTTGGTGACGGAAAAATATCAAAGATGAGAGAAGGAAATTTGAGCTAGTTCTAGTTGGCATTATCCTTGTACCTGAAATAAATTTATTTTAATTTAATATTTTGAGTATTACATTCTCTTTACTTGCTCTCTGCCTACATACATGAAATGAATAAACCAAGAGTGCCCCTTTTTAGGGCTATTTTTTGTTATGTCAAATTCATTTCTCTCCCACTCTATTGCCACCCATCAGCCTCGGCCAAAAATGTGCAAAATACATCTCTCTCTCTCTCTCTCTCTCTCTCTCTCTCTCTCTCTCTCTCTCTCTCTCTCTCTCTCTCTCTCACACACACACACACACACACACACACACACAGAGGCAAATTACAAATTGGAAAGTCTCTCATGACCAAATAAGAAAACAGGGCAGTAGGATAATTTGTAGTTTCTAAATGGTGTTTGTATATAGAAATTGGTCTGTATGCTGCATTTATTTGATGGAGTACATGTGTTTCCTCATGCTGTATGTAGAATAAGAAACAATATGACATTTAATTTCTGTTGGACAAAACGTGTTTATTTCTTGTCTGAATCCTGGGCTACAGCAATGAACTTTGTCCGCAGATTGTTCTTCCTTCATGTAATGGAGGAAAAATGCAACTGTGGACACTGCATCATGTAATTTCCCCATGCATCCTCCACAGCCTGACTAAACACAGCTTTGTTAGAGGCCATCTGATCTCGACTGTCGGTCATTTGTCCCAATCAGTGCTACCTAACAATAGCAAGACCGTGCACTCAATTTGCTTACTAAATCACAATCTGTCTTACATCACTGCACCCTTCAGTAAGAGTGATAGATTTGGTGAGTGGGAAGTAACTATACTGCCACTCATCTCAGACATTTCATACTTGCAGAACTGCAGTGCGAAAGGTGGGAGGTAGGGTGGGTGGGAGGGAGGTAGGAGGGAAGTCAGTATGGAACTGATGTAGCAGAAAATCAGTTTGTAAAGTAAACACCACTTGGTGTTAGGCTCATACTCACCCAGTTTATGGACTGCAGTTGTTCTTGTTGTTGTTGTCAGTCCGAATGGGGTTTGATGCAGTTCTCCACTCTGGTCTACCTTGTGCAAGCATCCTTGGCTCTCTGTAACCATTATTAAATTCATTATCATGTGTTTAAATCTGGTAGGAGGCATACAGTAATGATTGTAACACAGTACCACATGGAATGACTTCAGCGCAGTCACCACCAGCAACTTCTGTGCAAATGACTGGTCAGAGAATTCTGTACTGCCTTCACAGAGTGAATAAAAGTACTTGTTTCTCATGAGGTACTGCAGTGCTGGAAGTTAAGCCGCATCCTGTTAGCAACTGACACAAGCTGAGTGGACCAAAATCCATTTAGTTCACTTTCAGAGGACTAATTCCAGACCACTGCTGTAGCCCCTCAATGAGCTATGGACATATGTGGACGTGTTTAGTCAGATGTTTTTACCTATTTTTCCACTTTTTGTTTCCATTTTAATTTCTTGTATTTCCTTTGTTTTGACTGCCATTGGGACCCTAGTTGTTGGGCTGCCCCAGTCCAATTATGCTCTTACTCAAGTCACTACTCGACAAAAAATTCTTATTTGCAGTTTCCTCTTTATTGGATGTGTTCACATTAGTCACATTGTGTTGCTGCTGTCATAATATCAGCTTCCATCCCTGTTAGCCATGACCACAGAGATATGCATGGCCAAAATACAAAGTTGCTTCAAAATTGTCCACAGCAACTGCTCTAACAGCTTCCCAATTAAATGTTCGAGTATACCAAAATGGGATAATGATGCATTGCCTGTAGTTCTGTCAAACTGTGCTCTTACAGATTACTTTAAAGACTTCAGTTTTGAAATTTCCTTTCCCCTCCAAGTGATGTAGGACTTGCCTTATGCATGTCAAGGAATCCAAATTTGCACTGCAGTTGGATTTTGTGTAAATGTTACATTAGTTTCTTGTAAAAGTTGTAACAGCAGTCCCTGACAGGAATGCCTGATGTTAAGTCATCAGTACTGAGTACCACACTTGTTGATGATAGTTTTGTTGGTTAAGCTGTGTATCCAAATTGGCATATAGTTCCTTTAGTTGCTGGATATAAAATTTTCCAATTGTTTAAACTCCCACACCTTTATGCTGGTTCTTCATGCTGTCATTGTTGCTCTCTGCAGTGTTGCTATGAACATGTGCTAGGCTGTTACAGTATTTGTGATTTATGATGCCATATATCATTGCTACCAATGTCACATAGTACACTTCAAGACACCTACACTATCTTCTTTGTAAATTAGATATACTTTTCTGCATATCACCTTAACACTGTCCACAGTATGAAGTGGCTTCCACTAGTCATTCACTATGAAACACACAAGTCTCACTTGTTCTGTGTGTACAGGTACAAATCAGTGAGGCTGATACACTGATGCCAGTTGCCACCGATGCATTTTTACAGGAGAATGCCATCAATAGCGATTTGGATGCCTACAGTGCTATATTTCAATCACATTGCAGTCTGCTGTAGCAGTGTGAACAACAAGAGCTATTCAGTGTAGTTTGGCGGCTAACTGAGCATGTGCTAATAAACACAAAATACATAGAAAATAACTATCCAAACCCTAACCAACAATGTACCTAGAACAAACTGCTTGCATCTGTAAGAAGCTCCCTAACAGGGTAGTGTGACTCAATTGAAATGAAAACTTATGTGCTGGCCACGCATGTTAAGTATCTGTGGGCATACCCTCGACACATTAAACCTCCTTACCACTGGGGCAGCTATTAGCATGTTGGAATCCAAAATATGAACTTTGATGAAGAATTACTCTAACACAACAACACTCTGGAACAGGTTAGTACACCCCTAAATAGAAAAAGCTCATAAAATCATAATGTATTGTTGAGGCCAGTGTCCTCCAGTTTTGTAGGTATGCAGTCATTACAGTACTTGCAGATAGTTTAAAGTGTTTCGATCAGGATTCTCGGTATTCATGTGGCCTTTATGGCTTCCTATCAACATCACACTACTAATACAAAAGAAAGTGAGTCACATAGTTGTAAGCAGCCACAACTCTGCTACACTACATGGCATGTCATTTGCGACGTGTGCTACGTGAACTGCTGTGGCTCATCACTTTGGGATCTGCTGGTTCTCAGTAACTTGAAATCCAATGGAGACACTAACAGAATTGTACATGACATAATTTCTCTATCTCCTAACTGTGACAATCTGTAATTTTATAATGGTCTGTTATTCCTTTCCCCTTTCATGAGGGGTGTTCATTCCAGCAAACTAAGCTGTACCATTATTTCGGTCACTGGCAGTGTCCTTACACCAGCCTCCAAACACCAATGTTGCCTTGCTTTTTGTGGGCACCTTTGTCCTTCTCTGTGACAGTGGCTGTATATGGCAGCTGTAATGAATTCAGACAATTAAAATTAAAATATTTTGTGGTTCTTCACTTGGATCATTATGCAGTTTTCATCAATCTCACTTTTATAAAATTCCACATGTATGTACATGCCACAGCACCTGATTCCTTATCTCCATCACTATTTTAATTTAGCAACTTCTTGACATTAAAATGAGCATGTGCAGTGAGAAGACAACCACTGCCACATATCAAGATGTTTGATTTACACTCAAATTCTGTTGATGTAAAGTTATTCAGCTTCTTAATATTTTTGCAGATGCCGCAGAAGTTGAGGATGGAGGAGCTGTTGGCAGGTGAGATATTTGCTTTCTTCAGTAGCTTAATTACACATTAAAGTTACGACTTTAATATTTTATTATGTGGTACTTTATTTTTCATCTTTTTCTTTGACATTAATATTCCATTGGTGGTGTGCTAAATAATTTTTGTGAAACAGTTTTTAAAAACTCTATACTATAACTTAACACTGGATGTTAATTATGTCATACATAATTCATACTGAAAATTGGCGGTGTTATTGTAACTACGAAAGATTGGTTACAAATGTGCAGTTGCATTGAAAATGTGTACTGTGGTAAATTGTGAGGGAAATGTGGTCAAAGAGAAAAAAGACAAATTTTTAAGTACCAAATTGACATTTAGAAATTTGTCATTGTAATGTTAAGCAAACATTACAAATAGGCACACTACGATAAGTAGTAATGAATTTTGCCACCTGACTGATGTGTGAAATAGCCTGACCCATCTGGGTGCCACAGTTACTCTCAATCCCCCGCCTGCCAAGAGTGTTGTTGACTACCCGGTGACAACATGCTACTGAGTACAAGGTGGCTGACTTGTTGGTGGCTTCACAACTTGTGTACTGCATTCTCGAGACCCATCTCATACTCCTCTCGCCCCCTCTACTCCCATACCAGCTTCCCTAATTTGAAAATTTTGGAGTTCCCCTTAACTTAAGTTTCACAATCCTTCCCTCAGTACTAGCCTGTACCTGTACCTGTACCTGTACCTGTACCTGTACCTGTACCTGTACCTGTACCTGTACCTGTACCTGTACCTGTACCTGTACCTGTACCTGTACCTGTACCTGTACCTGTACCTGTACCTGTACCTGTACCTGTACCTGTACCTGTACCTGTACCTCCTATGTTACACCCTCTGCCACCCCATCACCTCTATGACATTTGCATTAAATCTGTCCACCACAACTCCTCACGCAGTTGGCCTGCAGGTTTATGACAATTTATCTGGTTGGCAGAGGGACAGAACGCAACAATGTAATTCCTGGCTTAGCCTTTTACTGCTTATTTCCAGATTAACCCTTTCATGGCCAATCGAACGTCTTAGGCTGATGCATAACACTGTAGTGTTTCTTACAAGTTAAGAAAGTCAGACTATACATACTGGAGACTTAAATCATCATAAATAATATAATTTGTTTCGCTGTTCACTTCAGTCTGTTGGGATAACTTTCTGGATCCACAACTGTAGAAATCATGTGGTTTTGTAGCAAAAAGCCATGTTCAAAGTGTATTTTCACTCCAAAGGAAGTATGTCAAGATCATTGAACAGAGAGCAGAGAAGATGAAATCTGAGGGTGCAAGATCAGATGAAAAGGGTGGGTGCAAAATGACTTCTCAACCCAGTTGTTCTATAGTGTTTGTTGCCAGTCTAGCAGAATGCTGGTGACTGTTACTGTGGAATAGCACCACTTCACACAGTCTTCCTGGATGTTTTTCTGGAACTATATCTGCAAGATGTCTGTTGTTGACAATAAATACCAACAGGAAAGTTTCACCTCATGCAAGCAACTCGTAGTACACCACATGGTCACCTACATCTAAATCTACATGATTACTCTGCAATTCACATTTAAGTGCTTGGCAAAGGGTTCATCCAACCACAATCATACTATCTCTCTACCATTCCACTCCTTAACAGCGCATGGCAAAAACGAACACCTAAACCTTTCTATTGGAGCTCTGATTTCTCTTATTTTATTTTGATGATCGTTCCTACCTATGTAGATTGGTCTCAACAAAATATTTTCGCTTTCAGAAGAGAAAGTTGGTGATTGAAAATTCATAAATAGATCTCGCCGCAATGAAAAACGTCTTTGTTTTAATGACTTCCATCCCAACTCGCATATCATATCTGCTATACTCTCTCCCCTATTACGTGATAATACAAAACGAGCTGCCCTTTTTTGCACCCTTTCGATGTCCTCCATCAATCCCACTTGGTAAGGCTCCCACACCCCGCAGCAATATTCTAACACCGGACCTCTGCACAATATCCATAACATTATCTTGTGTGGATGCTCAAATGTCTATGTGGCACTGCTGCTCTGTTTGGACTAATACATTCCTTTCCGTTCTTTCTCTTACATTAGCATAAAAACAAAATTTCTAGTCATCAATAACAATACAGGTTAGAAATGGTCAGTGGTATTCACCCACTAATCAAGAACAAGCAAGAGGGTAATGTACATACGGCCAACCACTGATTTATATGGTTTGGCATGTGGTACCCGTATGATTTATTGTTGAACCTTCTCCTTTGTATTCAAATGCTGCACAGTGACGGAATGGTCATACTTCATCACATTTTCTGGTTCTTGAGTGCAATGATGTGCATCATCGTGGATTAATGCATCCAGACGATCTTCATCAAATGCTGAAGGTCTTTCTGAAAATGGAGGGTCAATAATGTCAAAACACTCATCCTTTAAATTAGAATATCTTTCCTTGCCATGCTCTGTCCCATGGCATTATCCCCATACATGGTGAAAACGTTACCATTGAAACCACATATTCATAAACTCCACTGTTCTCATTTTGCCGACTTAGCCATTTTAAATTAAAATGTAGCAGTGCATTGTGTCAACATAATATTCATAGAATGACAATTTACCTAAAAGAATGTGTCCACATTAAGTGAGAACAAGGTAATGTACTTCGTAAAAATGGTGGAAAAGACAACTGTATCCTTTGATCCCTAGGCATATGAACTTGTCTTAGATCACATGTAATGCCCCCAACAACACAAAACACAATGATGGGAAAGGCTGACTTAAAGCATACATTGTGTGCTCACTCTTACATTATTGGTATCGGCTGCATAAGTAACAATAACACAGTGCACAGTGTTCACTTAAGATGTCTCTCTGTTTTTGCTCCCAACATTTAATGTTCTAATGATGTACCAACATCATAATGCATTGATGGTGGGTGGTTTAAATAAAAAATATGTACAAATGAAATGAGCTTCGTGACAAGGCTGAAGATATATCGGTACATAGGACACTGCAAAGAACTGTATGGAACATTGTAGATGTAACTGTAGATGTGCTCCAAGGAAGTGTGTGGGGCCCTTGATATTGATGTTTCATATTAATGACATCACAGACATTCTTCTTCTTTTTGTTTTTCTGTTTGGGGTATCTAATGACCACATACTAATTTCAATGCTTCCTCCTTTGTTCTTCTTCCAGGTTTCCTTCGTCTTCACTATCTATCCTTTTTTCTTCCTCAGACCATTCTGACCCTGTCTTCCTCTTATTCTTCCTGCCTTGGAATGCTTCCATTTGCAACACTTTCTTCTTGAAATCCTATCATTCTGCTGGGTCTTTTTCTTGTATTTCTTTCCAAATCTTTCCTAACTACTTGAATCTGTCCTGTTGTTGACATCTTGTCCCAAAGATTCTTAACAATCTGCTCATGGATTTCCTAGCAGCCTGAGTATTTTTCAAATGATTCTTAATTCTAGGACTTGAAGTTTGTGTAACTCATAATTCAACATTAAACATTCACTTGCATAGAGACATTCTGGTTTTACTACTGTGCTGTAGTGCTGTATTTTCAAATTTTTAGACACACACACCTTGTTGTAAATGTTCATGTTTATATCATATGCTTTATCCATTTTACATACTATTTTGTCTACAGCTAATATTTTTGAAGCCATTGCCTTGAATCTTTCCTCCCAAATATTTAAATTTATAAACCCTCTTTATCTGTGCATTATCTGTTACTAGGATTTCTGGGTCATTATTTTAAGTTTGTCCTAAAAAATTTTTCTACAGCAACTTTTAAAGCTGCTTTGTTACGTATTCCATCTAAGAGGTTGATTTGTATTTCTGAATTTGTTATATTTTTATAAAGAATGGCATAATCATTTGCAAATACTAGACACTGAATTTCAGTATCTCTTTTTCCTGAAGTCTCCAGTCTCATTGTGACAGCTTATGTTCTTTGCCTTTTGTTTCAATTATCTTACTATTTCCTCTAAGATGCAGTTGAGGTGGTGTGGAAACATGTTGTCACCCTGCATTTCACCTGTTATTTGGAGTGCCTTAGGTGTTTCACACCAAAACTTTATTTATGCTTCAGTGTGTGGGTGTTTCACGAATAAGGTTTGCTAGTTTAGTGTAATGCCAAGTTCTTGAGTCACTTTACCCACTGTTTACCTGTCAATCAAATGCTTTTCTAAAACCTGTAAATGTTAAAACTATGTCTTAAAATTCGTATGGGCTAAAAGTTGAAATTCTGTTCTGAGCCAGATTTGATCTTTCTAAATCCACTTTGATATTCTCCCAAATGGCTGTCAAGTGTTACTTCTACCTTGTTTAGTAATATTGTTAAAAATATAATACAGCCCACTGGCAACAGAAACATACCTGTGCAATTATTTAGATAATGCCTATGACTTTTTTGTGCACAGGATGGATAGGAGCCACTTTCCAGTCTTCTGGAATATTTTCAGTTTCCCATATTTCTTCAGACATAATCTGAAGGTTAGTTGTCATTTCTGCTTGACACCAGTTATGGTTGAGATGATTTTATTTCTTCTCCACTGGCTTTGTTGTTTTTCAGGGTTTTTGTTTGTTTGGTTATTTGTTTGTTTGCTGTAGGTGGTAGATCTGCTTCCATGTTTTCCTCAAATATCTGGAAATTCTAGGTAACAATTCAGTTATCTACAGTTCAAAAATTGATCAAAGTACTTTCTTAGTAATTTACATGTGCGGTTATTGCTTAGACCTATTTTACCATTTTTGTCTCTGATGTAAATACATTGGAGCATGTTTGCCCTTTTTGAATAAAACCATGGCTGTATGTATGAGAGCATTTTTTCTGCTGTAGTACACAGTGATTCTTTTTTATCACTAATTACGATACTCGTGTCATCTGCAAATAGTAGAATTTTGGCTGGGCTGTCTGGAGCCTGTATGTCATTGATATAAACTAGAAATAACAATGGGCCCAGAATGCTGCCCTGAGAAACAACTATTTAAATTTGTTTTGGTTCAGATATGGGTTTAAAATTGTGAAGATTCTTGGATGACCTCAGCTCAACAACTTGTGACCTGTTTTGCAGATAGGATTCAAACCAATTTTTAACGGTACCCCTGATGCATATTGCTTCAAGTTTCCCTAGTAATATTACATTGTTCACAGTATTGAAGGCTTTGGCTAAATGTAGGTTAATTCCAACAACCTGTTTATTTGACTCAAAATTTCTTACTATTTCTGTGCAATATGGCTGTTTCTGTACTGTGCCATGTTGACTGTTATTTATTAGTTTATGTTTTTCTAGATATTTTGTAACCCTGATTTTCATAAATTCCTCAAGTATTTTGGAGAAGTATGGGAGGAGAGATATAGGTTGGTAATTTTCTATTTTATGTCTGTCACCATTTTTGTGTAGAGGTATCACTTTAGAGATTTTATTTTATCCGGAAATATCTCTTCACTAAGGGACAAGTTTGCTATGTGCTCTATAGGTTCGACAACACGTGGAGCAATTTTTTAATTATTGATACAGGTACATCATCCAAACCAGAGGACAATTTGGATTTCAAGCATTTAATGACTTTTAGAACTTAATGCTCGTCTGATGGGATTGCCATCATGCTGGTATTTACCATTGGAGACATCACTGTTAATTGTTGCTTAAAGTAAGGGGAATATTAACAAAATAATTGTTTACATTGTTTGCCATGGCGTTTTTTCTATGGGGATATTTTCATTATTTTTAAGATGGATTTCCTGTTCTTTAGTTTGACCCAAATTTTTTTTTCTTTTTTTTTACCTCATCATTCTGGACTTGTTACTAGCCTGCCTTATTAATCTATCATTACTTAATAATTTTGCTTTTGATATTACTTTGCGGTAAGTCTGTTTGTATGTTCTCACATACTCAACAAACTGCTGATCATGACATGTTTTTAACTTTAAACTTAGTAATATCATGGTTTCACTTGATGTTTTAATTCCGGATGTACTCCAGGTCCCTTTGGATCCAGATGATCTGTAACTCAAAAGCTTTTTTGGGAAGCACATTTCAAAGTATGCCATAAAAGTGGAAGCAAATGTATTGTAAGCATCTTTTGTGTTTGTTTGTGCCAAGACCTCTGGCCAAACTGCATTTTTAACATTATTTTTGAACTGATTACAATTTTCAGTAGAGAAAAATCGTTTGTACTCCTTTTTATTTTCCCCTCCTTGGGAGTTGCAGTGAGATTAAAGGTTAGTGCATTATGATCTGATAATCCTATATTCACATTTGTAACTGCAACTTCATGTGTGACCACATTTGAGAGGATGTTATTTATTAGGCTTTCACTGGAATCTGTTGCTCTAGTGGGAGCTGATACGTGGGGAAACAAGTTGAAGCTTTTAGTATGTCTAAAAACTTGTATTTTACTGAACTCTGGACCAATAGATTAATATTAAAGTCACCACAAAGAATTATGGCAGAGTTCTCATTTGAGAAAAATGTCTAGCATTTCTTCCAAATTCTTAAGAGAGACTTCAGTATCTCCAGATGGTGATCTGCAAATTGCTGCAACAATTACTTTCTTTTCTATGATTAATGGTTTAGCCTCATATCTTAACTTAAATTTAAGCTTGGGATTTAGATAAATGCATACACCACCACCTTTGACATTTTGCCTATAGTACTGACTGGCAAGTTTATAATATGTGTGACCAAAAGGACTTAAACTATATCTGTACATTGTATAAGGCTCAGTCACAACTTCTGTGCATGTCTATGACAGGTGGGGTGGGCAGCCTATCAAGTTAGGCTGTGGTCTCCTGATCTCACATTTTGTGCTCGCTTACTCAGTTGTGAAGGACTCTGACACTTGTCTCACTCCTCTGTCAACACAGCTTCCCTTTCATGTCGTTTGTCCCCTAACACTGCAGTCAGGTGTCATGTGGTGTAATTATTTAATACAATGATGTATTATATTCTGTACCTTATCTTCTATACTTCTTCTCAAACTCTGTTATAATTACTTTAAAATTCAAAATTGATGCCTTTGACGCATCACATTTATATAAATAACTTACTATGTCACTTTTGACTTAACAAATTATTTATTCCCTTCATCATCACACTCATGAACTACACTAAAAGATCACCTTCATTCAGTATAAAAGAGACACTCGCAATAATTTTGAAGGTTCCTCTTCTGTGTCTCACAACATACATCAGTTGTTGAAATAACTCCTTCGGCAGCCTATTGCTTTACAGGACAGTGTGGTGACCCCACAGAATACTTATTTTAACACATGTAGTTTGGCACCCAAAGCTGCTGCGATAGCTGTACAGTGCTGAAGGTGCATATTGTCCCCTGATGTAAGTCACCACACACAAAATAGAAATAACACTAATGAACAATATCTGTACGTTTATGTTTGACATGTTGTTTTCTATTGCTCTTTTCATAATGTGTACACAAAACTTCTTTCAAAATGGCATTCATTGATAAGAAGTCATTGATATGTGCATCTCTCCTCTGGAGTGGTACGTACAAGCACAGTCTGTGAACATGGCGCCCAGTGAACACAGTCCAAAGTTTTTTAAAATTTTTTTTTCCTATATGCCATGAATGTGGATTTCTTTTTGTAACTATGGCTTCAGAGATTGGTTATAGCCTCAGTACATCATTGTCCATGATAAAATACGCAAATTTACCCTCAATTGCAGCCATAATTTAAGAGAATGTCCCTAAAGTGAACATAAAGTGCTTGAAAGATGTTTTCCTCTCTGTGTGTACAATAGTATCCAGTGCAGAACCACAGCGGCTGCGGACACCCAAGCCTGGAACCAGTACTGGGGCTGAGGACATACGTGCAGTGAAGTCACCTGGTGAGTAAGAGTAAATTTACACGTAATTGCAGCCTTAACTAAAGCAGTACATAAAGTACTTAAAAGACGTTTTACTCTCTGTGTGTACAATAGTAGGCAGTGCAGAACAGCAGCAGCTACGGTCACCAGAGGCTGGACCCAGTACTGCAGGTGCAGCGAAGTCACCTGGTGAGTAAGAGTAAGAGCCCACTGTGGCAGGCTTACATTCCTGCTCTGTACACTAGAGAATCAAATGTATCTGGACACCTATTAGTGGACATTAAGATTTTGTGTTCTCCTTTGAGGACTTGAACTCTTCTGGGGACACTTTGACATTTCGAAATCTCTGTGGGTGGATGCCAGCCCATTCTTCCTTGATAGCTGATACCAGACAAGGTAGAAATATTGGACACAGGGTATGGAGTGAAAATGCCTTTTTTAACTAATCCCTAAGACGATCCATTGCTTTCAGGTTGGAACATCGGCAGGCAAGCCTTCTTCAGGAATGCCACTGGTTATAAGCCTTTGCCTAACAATGCTGATACATGAGAGGTACAAGTGTTGAGCTGATCAAATTGGTCGTTGTCTGTGAACTGTTCCTCTGCTGTGCATAGTACACAATACTGTCAAATATGTACTTACCCTTCTGCATTTATCATATCCTGAAGTACAATAAGGTGGTGGTGGTGGTGGTGGTGGTGGTGGTGGTGGTGGTGGTGGTGGTTAGTGTTTAACGTTCCGTCGACAACGAGGTCATTAGAGACGGAGCGCAAGCTCGGGTTAGGGAAGGATTGGGAAGGAAATTGGACGTGCCCTTTCAAAGGAACCATCCCGGCATTTGCCTGAAACGATTTAGGGAAATCACGGAAAACCCTAAATCAGGATGGCCGGAGACGGGATTGAACCGCCATCCTCCCGAATGCGAGTCCAGTGTGCTAACCACTGCGCCACCTCGCTCGGTACAATAAGGGGAGAACAAGTTAAAGAGGAGAAATTGCATATTGTTACACTACCTGCTCTGCACTGCATTGTTGGCAGTAGAGTTAATGGCGGATAATGTTCACTGAGTAGTCACTCTATTCAAATTCTTCCGTCAGATACCCACGGAGTATAGCACTGTTTGTCACTCCAAATCTCGTTTCCACTCATCCACTCAACAGGAGTCATGGGTTTTTATGCTACAGTCAGTGTGACTTTATGTTAAACAGAAATGTTGTTTCCAGAAGCTGCTCAGCCACTGTAACCAGTTTTTCTAACTCCCTGTACACAGCCATTTCCTTAGTGGGCTCCTAGCTGCACTTCAAAACTGAAGAGTGACTGCAGCAGCTAACTGCAAGCTGGTTTTTACTATTTTTTACCACAATGAGAGAAGCACTTGTCCATCAGCATACTGTGTGTGCCTGGACTTCATGTAGCATTGGTTGTTCCTTCACATTTTCACTTAACTGTCACATCGCTGACAGCTGACTTGGGCAAGTTTGGAAGGGCTGAAATGCATTCCTGTGTTAATTATTCAGGTGTAATGCAAAGAAAAGTCCATGTTCAGTGTACTCAGATCCCTGACTGATAAATTCTGCTTACAAAACAGTATTACCTGCCACTTCCTATAATATATATGACGGCAGTATCTGTTGCCGAAAGAACAATTGCCATGGATAACCATGCAGCTTTGCTAGAAATGAAATGATGATTAAATGGATGGAGCGTCTGCCATGTAAGCAGGAGATCCCGGGTTCGAGTACCGGTTGGGGCACACATTTTCAACATTTCCCCAATGAAGTACATCAACGCCTGTTTGCAGCTAGGGTGTCCATTTAATTATCATTTCACTTCCTATAATAGTAGCTCGGCCTCTCATTGAATTAAAACGCTCAGTTGCCCATTACAAAAGGGTGCGCATGTATTTTGATTGGATAGTGGGTTTATAGTTCTTATCTATGTGATTTCTGCAACCCCTTAGTCAGTCCACCATACACAATTGAATTAGAATCCAGAAATCACAATATATTTTATTATATTTATGTTTTTGAATATTGAGGACTTTGATTTGGGGCGAGTATTTACTGACTTACAGAAATACAAAGTTTACCTATATAGCTGTGGAAATATGTGTGCTGAGAATTACAGGGAGGGAAAAGGAAACGGAAAAATGGACAGGGAACAGGCAGGAGTAGGAGACGTAGTGGGGAGGTAGTGGAGATGAGTGACAAATGTAGTGATGGAGTGAGTGGCAGATAGGATAAGACAATTACATGCTCCTATCCTAGAGACGTGAGTGGGGGGAACATTGAGGTGACAGTCTGGTGAGAGGCATTGAGTGGATATCAGGCTACATGGACTACAAGCTGCAATGCCTGTAGCTTGAGACCAGAATACCAGGAGAAGCCAGGGAAGAGGCTTAATCAAACAGTGGGACTCCAATGAATGAATGATGTGAGTAGAAGAAACAGAGGATGATTTGTATTTCAAAACTGAACCTTTTTGTACAACCTATTATGGTAGTAACTTAAATGGAAATATTTGGGTGTGAATCTAGTTTATAAATGGTCATAGCTGATGCGTTCAGTACTACCATAAGTTATTTGATACTAACATTTTCAGGGGCTCCCTTAACCTTTCTGTGGTCAATCAGACATAAAGGTCCTGCCAAAATGTTTGTTTCAGAATCTGCACAACCATAGGAATGTCCCATTTCATTGTGTACTGTAATCTGTTGTTCAGTTTATGTACAATTAAAACCCAGAAGCTGACAGGTGATGCTAGAATGTGTTTTTTTCTTTGTTGGTACAGAAGTGAGTACAGTATGTTTTGTAGAAGGAGCTTCCTATCTTTGGCTTAATTGTGGATGGCAAAGACAGTGTAGATATTATTTATCTTTGTTACATTATTTGCTAGGTATATACTATTTGACATATATTTTCACTGATAACTCATTCTTGAAGAAAACTGATGTCTGTGCCTTGTAACTAAAATTAATGCATGTCTTTATTAATGAAAATCATATCAAAATCGTAACTGTAGTTGGAAATCTACCACCACAAATGTACAGATACTGTTCTTTTGATGTACTGTTTTTCTTCTTTCTCATGAGATAGTGTACTGGAGACATTTGTTTTCTTTTCCTTATTTTGTCTTGAATGTCTCAATAGTTTCTTGGAATTAATTGTTTACAATTATTTATGGAGCTGTCTTTTGAATTACGGGGAGGGTGGCTATGAAGAATACAGTCAGCAGAAATAAGGTTTCTATGATCTACTTTATAACATATGAAAGCTGATCACCTCTGAAATGAAGGTGCTGGGAGTGTATAGTAGAGTGAAAACAACTGAAGCATGTGGGATGAATGTGTCAATGCTTTTGGAGAGAATGGCTGATAATGCAGTATCACTTCCTGTTCACTAGATTTGTCTCTGGTGCCAGTACCTTTGTTCATAAAATATTTCCCATCAAGACTTTCACTACAGTTTGATCCCAGACCAATCTGTTCGTCTTTCTGCCTCACCTCTCTACAGGGAGTCCAGCAGGGAGCTGCCTTGCCCCATCTGCCACCCACACTCGTGGTCATATGTCCCACCTAATGTGGATGATCCATGCACAAGGAGAGAGATGTGCTCAGGTAGCCATGAACATTAGAACTTCATTGGAACACAGAAGGCACATGATAATGTTGGGCAAGTGAAACAGCTTCCTAGTGCAAGCAACATAAAAATACTCCTGATATGCTGTAAGGTTGTCACTAATATGAGCTAAGCTGAGCACTGCAAGCTGCACTGATGATGTCCTAGATTCCAATGTTGCTGTGCTCAGAGGAAAAGTTTTGACTGTAAGAGCAGCCAAAAGTATGAACTGTCATCCCCATGGAGGAGATGGCAGTGTCATCCATGAGGCACACACCTGGAAGAAAAATACAGAAATTGGGCCAAGACATCAGTAAGGAGGGATGATGATGTGGAATGGTGCAGGCAGAAAGATACCAGGATGAAAGAAAGAAGTGCCACAAGGCATTTGAACACGGAGCAAAACCATTCAAACACTATGCAGAAGCACTTGAACACAGAGATGAAGGCTACCTAATGGATCACAAGACACTGGTAAAAATCTTCCAGAGACAAAAAGTTAATTATAAAAGCACAAGAAGAGAGATGTTCCTGAGTGGACAAGAGGAAGAGTGTTTCATTGCGGCACAGATGGTACATGCCAACATGAAGCAAATGAAACAACTTTCTGATGAAGGCAAGGAAGAGAATGCCATGATGCATGAAAAGATTGCCACTAATATGAAAACTATTCTTGAAGCTTCCAGTTGAGCACTCTGTCTGTAACAACTGACAAACACTGCTGTAGGTTGCACTGGCAATGCCAATATTGTGGGCCGCATTCTTATTAATATAGTCATGCATTCCAAAGTAGATAGTTGATGTCGAGTTTGGAACTTGGGTTGGCTGGTGAGCCACTGTACATTCCCCTACAAAGGCTATGTAGTGGAGAAATACTGTTAAGTTGTCCAGTGTCGCATGGCTCCAGGTTGGAAACCGTGCAGTGGCTGTCATTGGCAAGATCCGCTGCACTGAGGGTGAGTTTCAGTTTCAAGCCTGTTAAGATGCCAGCAACTGACATACCTCTGTTGTGTGGCATAAGGCATGATTGTAAAGCACCAGCCAGATGCTACACAACCCACTTCCACCTCATTCCTATTATGTCTCCTAATCCATCCTGTTCCCATACGCATCAGATTTTCTTTCTGTCTCACCTCTACAAAAAATCCACCTGAGAAATAATCTGCCTCACCTGCCACTCATTCTCCTCACTACTTGTACCCATCTGTAAGTAAAGAAAGGAGTGTTACATTGAATGTGTTTGATGTGGCATTATTACTGCACAAACAGCAAAAATGTGGTAAGTGATAAACATTTTTGCTATTACTTTCTGTGGGGTATCTGTGAGAGAAATTCATCATAATTTAAAATTATTGGTGAAGTTTTCTGCAAAACACCAAGTGCTCTCATTGCCAAATACTGGATGAATATAATGTCGGTACATGAATGCAAGTAGTGAAGGTGCATAAACAAGCTTACACACAGTTCCTAAATGTTAATCGTGACACTGTGTTTACTGTGTAACATAAGATTGTATGTTTTATTAAGCAGATTTTAAAATTTGATCAATAATTATGTGAAATGATGACAATAAACATTTATTTGTCCCTACCAGTCTTCAGATAGCAAGCGTGCAACCGGAATAAAGTTCTGGCTTTCTGGAACTCGGTAATATTGATGGTTGTTTATAATTGAGTAGATTAGATGCTCAATTATACACTGATCCGTACTTTTTCTAAAAGATAGAAACAATTGATTCTGTTCTTTATCAGGTCATGTTGAAACACACTTAGTTTATCACTAGTTTGTTTTACTTGTGCAGATAAAGTATTTTTTATATAACACGCAAATTCTTTTTTTGTCAATCAGGCCCTGCTAAGGAGGAAGGCACGCGTCCCATCGCTCAGGTGAGTGAAAGTAGTGGATGCACGTATGAGACTGGCAGAGCAAGTGTGATTTTCACCAGTAGCATATAAAGTTTGGTTCTGTGGCATGTAATGAACCCCACACTGCTTCCTGTCCTCCTCCCAGGGTGAGGACATATTTCATCAGCTCAGGGCTTTGAACCGTTAAAATACTTCCTCCTATTCTGAGCTACTCTGCACACTACCAACTTGCTTAATCAAATAAACTCCTTTATTAATATCCTATTCATCTCCATTTCAGTCTCATTGCATCTCCCATGGCAGTCTGTTTCCTGACATCACAAACTTTGCAACTTCTTTAGCACTGTTAACTGAAATGCTATCTCAAGTCTAAATTACTTGCTAAATGAACCAAAAAATATCTCAAAGACCACTCATATACTGGCTCTTAATTTAAAACAAGTAACTCTCTTTAATTATTAATGTCAAGTCATGTGTCATTGGTTAGTGTACAGAATCTTACTGACAGCTCGACTTCATCTTCGTTCTCCTGATGTAATGGCAGTTGTCATGATGCTGACAGTTCTAGGGGGAAGGCACATTGCTGAAAAAGAATGAGACAGCAAGGAATAAACCCATGGACTGGTTGTTTGTGTTGCCATCATCATTTGTGAAAGTGGCATGGCTGGACCATGTAAAATTTGGGGATTCGTGTGGATGCTGATAACCACGCCATTGAGTGCCCCCTAACCAGGTATCATCATCATCATGATAGAATAAAACACTGAATTCATCATGAACTGTGAAGAACGATAAACTAATTATCGTTATCCCATCCTGCAGATATGCTGCATCAATCTCCACTAGATTTTGTGTGTTGTGGTTGGCAGGTGTTACTAGAGGAGGCCAAAATGCATGCGTTTTAACTCACGCAGGCTGGCGTGAGGTCTGGAACAGGACAAGGAAATTAGAATTTAGAAAAACTGACTTAGCTGGTGGAATACTTAACTTTAATCCATTAATGATGAACGTCTGTCTTGATGGTACATGATTCACAATATCAATAGTAACTGATATGGGCCCCTTGCTAGGTTGTAGCAAATGAGGTAGCTGAAGGCTATGCTAAACTATCGTCTCGGCAAATGAGAGCGTATTTTGTCAGTGAACCATCACTACAAAGACGATTGTACAGCTTGGGCGAGTGCTAGTCAGTCTCTCTAGACCTGCCGTGTGGTGGCGCTCGGTCTGCAATCACTGATAGTGGCGACACGTGGGTCCGACGTATACTACCGGACCGCGGCCGATTTAAAGGCTACCACCTAGCAAGTGTGGTGTCTGGCGGTGACACCACATTATGCACAACAGAGAAGGGTATAAAAGTTTAAAGCCATCATTTGAATTAAAAAAAAAATAATCACTTTGTGGTGGTGACCATTGTTCATCGGTACTATAGACATTGTGAAATGTACACCTTTGCTAAAGCGATGTGTTACACCATAGTTGATACTCATTAAACATGACAATAAATATTCCTTAAAATCAACGCTTACCACTTACTGTTGTCTAAAATGCTTACTGATTGCAGTTGGGAACTGAGATTTCTCCATTTTTGAGCAAATATCACAAACACAAATGACAGGTACTCGCAATCGCAAACACGTTTCAAAGTACCTTTCTAGAATGATATCAGACTCATTCTCCTCCATACATTCATGACCTGTCAAACTTCCTAAACTCTTCTGAAAATACTTTCCTGCTTGTGAAATAACTACCAAGTGAACTACTTTGAGAGGTATACTTGTCATAGTGTTTGTTATGTTTGACAGATGTTGATTAGTAATTCAATAAAACTACCTTAGTGTACTTGAGCAAGTGCATCACAAATTGTGCAGTGTGATTTCAAAGTAACTGTTTAGTTACTTTTGTCATTAGGGATTTGCTTTCAGTAACATTAATATAGGTCTCTGGTACATTAAACAGAATTGAATGATCATTCTTGTGATCTTTCAGATCTTGCATTGACTTACTTCCAGCGCCCATTACCATGGCAAACAGTCCTTTATCCAGTAAGTGGTTTCTTTTTCATACATCTTGTTGTTTAGGACCAATCTGTGGCACAAATCTTAAAGGACAGGAATGTGTCAGATAAAATAAAATGTTTAAGAAACCAAAAAAGAGGAGCCATAAGTTTATGTAAATGCAGTCAAGAATGTAACACAGGAATGGCCGCTGAGGTGCCACCTCTCCATTTCTTCCCTCCTCCTCTTTCCTAATCATGACATTATTCCAATGGAATATTGGTGGCCTTTAATCCAAAAAGATGACTTGTGGCTGCTCTTGGAATCGCAGCCTCTGCTAGTTCTGTGCTTGCAGGAAACAAAATTGCATCCTCCTGACTGATTTGAGCTTTTGTATTTCTTCCCAGTCTGCTTTGACTCCCTCTCTCCAAAGATGGCATTCCATATCGTAGGAGGAGAGAGGGGAGTCATGCTGCTCATATGGAAGGACGTTCAAAGTCAACATTTCTCCCTGACTACCCAGCTTGAAGCTATTCCTGTCCGTGTTTTACATTCCTCTCCTGAACTTTTCCATATGTACTGTTTACATCCCTCAGTCATTCCGTGTCATGGACACTCTTCATCCAGCTTACTGGCCAACTCCCTCACCCCTTTCTGCTGCTCGTTGACTGTAATGCACACCATTCCCTTTGGAAATCTCCCAGAACCTGACAGAGAGGTGCCCTCTAACTACATGCACTCCTACCCATATCTGGAAATCTCCTGCACTGCCCAATTTGCCCATCATCTCATCACTGTCTCTAGTACGTACTCGAGCAACCATTTACCATTTGCTATCCATTTTCTGACTCCTACCCCACATATATGCACACCCAAATGGCAAATTTCTAGGGATGACTCGAGATTTACTGTTCCCTGGCACCCTTTGAGTAACATAATTTCTCCAGTTGTGATGGCCAGGTAGAGTATCTTACAAATGCCATCATTACCACCACACAATATTCCATTCTCACCCTTCATCTTTACTGTGCCATGTCCCAGTGCCTTGATTGACTGAGCTGTGTTGTGACTCAACTCACATGCAGAGATGTGTTCTCCATGTTTTTAACCATCATTCTATGATGGCAAACTGCATTCATTATGAACAGTTGCATGCACAGTGTCATTGCACCCTTCAGGATAGCAAAAATCTAGCTAGATTTCCTTAACTAGTTCTTCTAACAGTTCCACTACCTCATCTGTTGTATGGGCCCTGCAGGACCAAGATCCATTGGGCTGCTATTCTGCGGAGATTTCAAGCTCCACCCACTATCATTCTGCCTTCCTCCACCAGAAACAAGTGGAGGAGGCGTGGGTAGTACCCTTATTTTGGCAGATTAGCGAGTGCTACAAGCTGCCTTTAGTATGACGGGGCGAGAACTTGCTCTCTCTTCCTATCGATCCTCCAACACAGTGCTGGACGATGTTTGCATTCAGATGTTGCTAAACCTTTCTTTTGTGGGCAAGCACTTGCTCTTTCTTATGTACAACTGCATCTGGGCAGAGGGCGCCGTTTGCCAGATGCCAGCATAAAGACACTCATTCCCATACCCATACCCAAGCCCAGTAAGGAAAAATACCTTCCTTCTAGTTACTGCCCCATTTCTCCCACAAGCTGTGTTTGCAAACTGATGAAACATGTAATTCATGCCTGGCTGGTATAGTGACTAGAGTGTGGCAATTCACTGACCACTGTACTGTGCGGATTTTGATCAGGCCGTCCTGCAGCTGACCATCTCATCACTTTGTCAACGCGAATGGTTTTCTGTGGATATATCAGACACTGCCAGTGTTTTTAAATTTGCAGAAAGCCTGAAACACCTTCTGAAGGATGGGTATTCTTGATCTCTCTACATGTGGCACTTCTGAGGCCACATGCCCCATGTCCTTCAGATATTTTTAAAGTATTGATTTTTCAAGGAATGTTGGTACTGCCTTGTCAGACACCTTTACCAGGAAGTTGGTGTGCCTCAGGGTACTGTTTTGAGTGTGACCCTCTTTGCTATTGCCTTTAACCTTATTATGTCCTGTCTCCTGCAGGTCATCTCCAGCAGTCTACTGTTGCCCACCCCTACCCTGTTACCCTCCCACACCCTCTGTCCCAGCCTCCTCCTTACCCCCACATGATTGCCTGTCTCATCATGTGCAACTGCTCGCAGCCTGGCTTCAGCTGCCAGAGAGTGTGATCACGTGTGTGAGAGTTGCATTTGCGTGAGTATGTGAGTGTATGTTATCTATATATAACAGAGGCCTTGTTCACTGAGAGCTCACTTTCTTACAGTTTTTTTTTTGTCGTGCCTGTGTGCCTTCCATGGTATTGTTAAATTCATTTCTGAAGAATTGCGATGGCTCGGGGCATTGAGGTGCTGAGGTAGGGGTCAGTGTACACTCATCATCAAACAAACAATTGTGCCTTATTAGACAAAAGCCCGGAAAGATCAGACCATTTGGCAATAGTGCCGTAAAAACCAGACCAGGGATTGATCTTGGGGAGATGAGTGTCATTGGTGTGGTAAATGTGAGGTGTCTGATACTCAGTATTCATGTATGCCCCATATGCTAGTGATCGTTTACTTAACTGCATAGGTTATGGACCTGACTCTCGGAAGGTTCAAATGACTGACATAAGCACACTCTTAGCCTTAGTATATTTATTGGCATTCAGATTCTAAGTGCTCACTGTCTACCATTCAAGCAACTAAGAATGGAAGACCAGTTTTACAAACAAGTTTTTTGTATTCCACTGCCACTCATATTCTTCATTTTGCAGCTTGAAAATATATCTCTGCATGTTTTGGAATGAAGGTTAAGGCCTCAAAATTACCTGCTCTTCCCAAATCCATTCTCCATGGTGAAATGAGAGAAGCATTGCATGGTAACTTGAAGGTGCAGAGTTCAAAGTTACACATTTCCATTTTTTAATTGTTTTTGCAAATTCACTAGAAAGAGAGACAGATTTTTTGGACATTTATGCAAATAATGGAATTGAGTGTCTGAGTAATGAAATAGCTGCTCTTGTTGCGTATGGGCTTCACTCTGTTTCAGATACATTTATTAAACTACCTGTAGCTAAAGTCATTAAAGTTATAATGTTTTATGATAGAGAAAATAACCAACAACAAAAGCAACATTTGAAGAGCTCTTCTTAAAAGACAGAATGAAACATGATACCTTTAACAGTTCATGATAAGAAATATTACACACTACTACAACCACACTTAATACTTACCATCCTTAAATGTTTAAAGCAGTGGTTAAAATTTCCCAGAGTACTTTGACAAAGTGTGAACAAATAATGATGTACTTTTGCACCTACATACAGCCATTAAAGCTCTAATGAATGGGCAGGCAGCATTATCAAATTAGTTATCAACATTACTGGGTCAGCTACTTGTCAGAGAATATTAACTATAATCTATTAGATCTATTATGAACTACCAGAAAGAAGAATGCCAACAATTAAAAGCTTCCAGATGCATTTGAACTTGGATGCTGGCATCTTAAGTACTCACTTATGTGCCTTTACTGATGTAGATGTAGAATGGGTGCCAAGTTTGATATAGCTATTTGAACACAAACCAGACCTCATGGCAAAGAATAGAAACAGTAAAACTAATGATTCACAGTATCATCCAGTTTCAGGCCTAGGTAAGCAAAGTGTTGCAACAAAACATTTGATCATATTCCATCAGATCTCATCTGTCACATGTGCCAAACTATAACTTCACTTTCCATTACAGTGCTTGTATATAGTCCAGCACAATATCAACATTGTGAAGTGCACTTCCACAAACATTTCTACAGCATAAAGAGATCAAATTTCTTCACGGGGTTTACAATACTATTCAGGTTTTCGTCACACAATGTTTGTCTTATATGGGAGTCCTAGTGTACTGCATATCGTGCTCGAAAAAGGGAATGGGGAGAAGGGGAAGATAAGGAAGATGATGGCGAGGTGAGTTGCAGTCTTGTGTTAGACCATCATAGCAGCAATAGTTGCGGGCACAGATCAGCGCAATTTCCCTAAATCGCTCCAGGCAAATTACGAGATGGTTCCTATGAAAGGGCACGGCCGACTTCCTTTCCCATCCTTCCCTAAACTGATGTGACCGATGACCTCGCAGTTTGGTCTCTTCCCTCAAAACAGCCCAGCCAGCACAGATCAGTGGAAGATGTCATGGAAGGTCTTAGAACATCACTGAGGCCCTAATTACAAGTAACAGATATAAGAAATAAATGAATACACCTTTGGTTGTTGTTACCCATGCCCTGGCTCCAACTCAAACCATTAATGTTTGCTTGACTGTGATGTTCCTGTGGTGCTGCTTGTGAGTGGATGACTGTAACTGAGGTATTGTCAGAGGTGTTAGTCATCAGAAATGGCATATTAGTCAAATGCTGATTCCTCTCTTGTCATGGTGATAAATGGCAAAAATGTTTAAGGACATTTTGTTCAAATATGTGGCCTGTCCTCAGTGTAAGCTGTGCAGGGTTCAGCAAACGTCTGCAGTACGCAGATGATTTGGCTTTCCAACCATTCTTGTCACGTATCTGGCAGAGTCGTGAATTTCTATGTATCCTGTGTTGACAGGACAAATGTTAAGGGGTAGTAACGTGCATTTTTAAAGCTATACAAATTCACCCCAAGGGTGACTATGGGAATGGAAGTTGCCTGAGTATTGGGAACTTTGGATAAAATATCAACCTGTGTGATTGATGAATCTTTGGAATGTCAGAAGTCTACCCCTACTGAAAACAGAAGTTTAACCCTGCTGTTCTGTTCACTTTTACTTGACATATATACTGTTCGGGTCAATATGACCCGACATATCAAAATGCTTTAGAAACATAAATTTTGGTACAGTTTTAGCTATCGACATTGTTGTTCTATTCCAGTACCTTGTTAGTAATAATAATAATAATAATAATAATAATAATAATGGTAATAATAATAATAATAACAATGCATACAACTTTATTGAGGGATATTTTTCATTTAAATATGCACATAAATTTGAAACAACAGACAGTTTCCATTACAGGCATTCAACTTAGAAAGCACTACAGTTTTTCCATACTTCTATTCTTATTGTTGACAGTTTAGACGTAAGTATTGACATTTTCTAACAACAGACAGTTGTCATTACAGATATTCATCTTAGAGCACACTACAGTACAGAACACACTACAGTTTTTTTATTACATTCCAACATAGAAAGCACTACAACTTTAGAATCCTCTCTTCTTACTGATTGTAGTTTAGGCACAAGTATTCACATAAATTTGAAACAACAGAATTTTCAATACAATCATCTTATAAAATACTACAGTTCTTTTCTTACTGCTTGCACTGTGGACACAAGTAGGTTACATGTTTCTTGCAAATATGTTTACTACATTTTCCACACACCATGTTTGTTTTATTGTCATTACTTGATGGACAGAACTTACAGCGTGCACGTTTTGTAGATTTTCTTGTTGTTACCGATTCTGACACACCACCCACATCATTCGGGTTTTGGATGCTTGTGACCATTCTCAAAGAATCTTCTGTTCTTGGGAAATGCGTTCTTGATGCAATATGTTCTTTTATCAGTGACTTTCCAAGTTCCTCCAAGAATATTCTCCTTCTAGTCAATTTGCTTGCATTCCAATTAGGGTCAACCGAAATCCACAAAACGTATGCATTATAAGCAGAAACATCAAGAATATTGTAGAAAACTATCATTGGCCACCTATTACTTTTTCGTTTGCATGTATATGTACCTAATAACTGATCAAGCGTGTCTACAGCACCTTTGGTTGAATTATAGTCCAAAATCATTTTTGGCTTCTTATCAGCCCTGTCACTGATTTCCGCATCATGGTGGAGAGTGCTCATAAGTACAACATTCTTGTGTCTCTTAGGAATATAATTAACCACAGTAGTGTCATTTGTGAAGTAAAATGAAGAGCTGTGTACCTCCTTGTTGGTCATTTTGTGTGGAAGCTCCGGCTTATTTTTCCGTATAGTTCCCAACATAGTCAATTTCCTTTTCAGAAGCAGCTGCCCCAAATTGTACGACGTAAAAAAGTTGTCACACGTGATATTCTGACCACGTAACTCAGAAGTGAGATCAGATACCACCCTCATTCCCTGATTTCTTTCTGGTGCCGCTCCACTCACCTTTCCTGTATAAATTTGGGCTTTCAGTACGTATGAAGTTTTGCTGTCACACATGGTCCATATTTTGATCCCATATTTTGCCGGTTTACTTGGGATATACTGCTTGAATGGACAGCGACCTCTAAATGCTACTAACTGCTCGTCAACAGTAACATTTTCTCCTGGATTATACAGTTTAGGAAGGACCTCTACCCACTTCTCCCAAATACTACGAATTGCGGCAAGTTTGTCAGTACGTCGTCTTTCCTCTCTAGTAGATTTCTTGTCAAATCGCAGGACACGTGATATCTTACAGAATGTTTCATGAGACATGGTTGCTCGAAATATGTTTCGCCCAGTATCTTTATCCCACAAACTTTTTGTAGACTCCCCATGAGATCGATATACACCCGCTAGGAGTAAGAGTCCTAAGTATGCATGGAAAACAGAACCATCAATATCTGTCCACTGTTCACCATAAACTCGCTGCCCTTCAATATTTGTCATCTCTATTATTTCATTTTGAAGCGCTGTGTGAAATACTGCTTCAAATGAACATTTTACATCAGATATTCTGCTGACTGCATACCTGGTAACTCCTGGGGTACTCTTGATGATGTTCGAAGCTGGTAGGCGACCATGTTGTGCTGGTGGATGCAACTGCCATTCTATATTCCCATTTTTAGAAAGAAAAGTCTCTACACTATTTTGTATGGGCTGTGGACTGTCGTAACTGTCATCGGAACACTCGCTTTCAGATGCATTGCTGATGTGATCTTCAAACTCAGAAAGTGATCCTTCATCTGGTGAGGCATTTACTATTTCTTCCAACTCACGATCATTCAATGGTCTCATCGCCATGGTGTCACAAGTCAAACTGGGCAGAAACAAAGCATTCCAATTATTGAGAACTGCCAATTATTATTTCCTGGGGAAAGCAACAAACAAGCCCATTGTTGTGAACGCATGGAGCTTTAGGTGATTGTTGAGAGTAAGTTGGAATGATGCAGTCACTATTCCCACACAACACAACAAAAATAATTTTCGCCATTTCCAGATTTTAGAAATAAATACGAGTTACACTAAACATATTTGTGTCGGGTCATTATGACCCGAACATTACATATGCAACTATTACAGTTGAAGCCCAAACTTCTTAAACTTTTTTAAAACCTTTTAAAACACATGCTGCTCATCCATTTTCAGACAAAGTCACAAAGTTTCATAAATATATATTGGTATTTACATAATGTAAAATAACGTTCATATTCGTTTCGGGTCATATAGACCCGAACAGAACAGCAGGGTTAAAGAATTTTGTTGAAGGAGGCACTATCAGCAGAATGCCTGGCTCAAGATATGAGCACACAGCAGGATAACACATAGCTTGCCTGTAAGAGCCAACTAATCCCTCCCCTAGATACGAAGCAGTTGTAGTGAGTGACCAACTTCCCAGTTCCAATGATGCAGTTAGTTGAGGGCCAAGGAAAGCTGTACTGCACGCACAATGATCCACTATAAAACAGGAACTCAGTGAGGAAATGTGTTACACTGGCTGGCAGCCACAGAGCTCCATCTGAATGCAATGTGTAAAAATGTACTTTTCACAGATAAGTTGTCTTACCAAGACCAAACAGTACTTTAGCAGTCCAGACATAATGGCAAATAAGTGGTGACAACAGGTAGTACTAGCCGATTGTCAGTTTCCTGGGGGCGTTGGTTTCCCCCGTAGGGGGCGTTGGTTTCCCCCGTAGGGGGCGTTGGTTTCCCCCGTAGGGGCGTTGGTTTCCCCCGTAGGGGGCGTTGGTTTCCCCCGTAGGGGATCTCATGCTACAGGAAGAATATTCACTTGTGTATAGGTATGCTCATTCAACTGCAGCTGTCCAAGATAGACATTAATGTAATGGACTTGCTGTGAGACACTGCTCACATGAACACAATGGAAATTATGTGTGTGTAAGTAGCAGGAACACACAGAGAACTGGCTGTGAAACACACCATTTATGGCTGATGCTCTTTTGGACTGCTTTTTTTGAAGCCTCGGTGGGGTTGCCTCTTCTGACAAATGCTTCCAATGCTCACAGATTCATTCCCAGGGTGAATGACTGAAGTCAGAAATAATGGGGCATTCTGGATAAAATGTTATGGACTGAGAACATTTTACTTTCTTTCCTTGTTCTGCTGTGCAGTGTTCTGCCAGTGAGAGCCAGCACAAAATCTCTTGGCGACGGAAAAATATCAAAGATGAGAGAAGGAAATTTGAGCTAGTTCTAGTTGGCATTATCCTTGTACCTGAAATAAATTTATTTTAATTTAATATTTTGAGTATTACATTCTCTATTGCCGCCCATCAGACTCGGCCAAGTATGTGCAAAATACATCATCCCTCTCTCTCACTCTCTCACTCTCTCACTCTCTCTCTCACACACACACACACACACACACACACACACACACACACACACACACACACACACACACAGGCAAATTACAAATTGGAAAGTCTCTCATGATCAAATAAGAAAACAGGGCAGTAGGATAATTTGTAGTTTCTAAATGGTGTTTATATATAGAAATTGGTCTGTATGCTGCATTTATTTGATGGAGTACATGTGTTTCCTCATGCTGTATGTAGAATAAGAAACAATATGACATTTAATTTCTGTTGGACAAAACGTGTTTTTTTTTGTCTGAATCCTGGGCTACAGCAATGAACTTTGTCCACGGATTGTTCTTCCTTCATGTAATGGAGGAAAAATGCAACTGTGGACACTGCATCATGTAATTTCCCCATGCATCCTCCACAGCCTGACTAAACACAGCTTTGTTAGAGGCCATCTGATCTCGACTGTCAGTCATTTGTCCCAATCAGTGCTACCTAACAATAGCAAGACCGTGCACTCAATTTGCTTACTAAATCACAATCTGTCTTACATCACTGCACCCTTCAGTAAGAGTGATAGATTTGGTTAGTGGGAAGTAACTATACTGCCAGTCATCTCAGACATTTCATACTTGCAGAACTGCAGTGCGAAAGGAGGGAGGTAGGGTGGGTGGGAGGGAGGTAGGAGGGAAGTCAGTATGGAACTGATGGAGCAGAAAATCAGTTTGTAAAGTAAACACCACTTGGTGTTAGGCTCATACTCACTCAGTTTATGGACTGCAGTTGTTCTTGTTCTTGTTGTTGTTGTTGTTGTTGTTGTTGTTGTTGTTGTTGTTGTCAGTCCGAATGGGGTTTCATGCAGTTCTCCACTCTGGTCTACCTTGTGCAAGCATCCTTGGTTCTCGGTAACCATTATTAAATTCATTATCATGTGTTTAAATCTGGTAGGAGGCATACAGTAATGATTGTAACACAGTACCACGTGGAATGACTTCAGTGCAGTCACCACCAGCAACTTCTGTGCAAATGACTGGTCAGAGAATTCCTGTGCAAATGACTGGTCAGAGAATTCTGTACTGCCTTCACAGAGTGAATAAAAGTACTTCTTTCTCATGAGGTACTGCAGTGCTGGAAGTTAAGCCGCATCCTGTTAGCAACTGACACAAGCTGAGTGGACCAAAATCCATTTAGTTCACTTTCAGAGGACTAATTCCAGACCACTGCTGTAGCCCCTCAATGAGCTATGGACATATGTGGACGTGTTTAGTCAGATGTTTTTACCTATTTTTCCACTTTTTGTTTCCATTTTAATTTCTTGTATTTCCTTTGTTTTGACTGCCATTGGGACCCTAGTTGTTGGGCTGCCCCAGTCCAATTATGCTCTTACTCAAGTCACTACTCGACAAAAAATTCTTATTTGCAGTTTCCTCTTTATTGGATGTGTTCACATTAGTCACATTGTGTTGCTGCTGTCATAATATCAGCTTCCATCCCTGTTAGCCATGACCACAGAGATATGCATGGCCAAAATACAAAGTTGCTTCAAAATTGTCCACAGCAACTGCTCTAACAGCTTCCCAATTAAATGTTCGAGTATACCAAAATGGGATAATGATGCATTGCCTGTAGTTCTGTCAAACTGTGCTCTTACAGATTACTTTAAAGACTTCAGTTTTGAAATTTCCTTTCCCCTCCAAGTGATGTAGGACTTGCCTTATGCATGTCAAGGAATCCAAATTTGCACTGCAGTTGGATTTTGTGTAAATGTTACATTAGTTTCTTGTAAAAGTTGTAACAGCAGTCCCTGACAGGAATGCCTGATGTTAAGTCATCAGTACTGAGTACCACACTTGTTGATGATAGTTTTGTTGGTTAAGCTGTGTATCCAAATTGGCATATAGTTCCTTTAGTTGCTGGATATAAAATTTTCCAATTGTTTAAACTCCCACACCTTTATGCTGGTTCTTCATGCTGTCATTGTTGCTCTCTGCAGTGTTGCTATGAACATGTGCTAGGCTGTTACAGTATTTGTGATTTATGATGCCATATATCATTGCTACCAATGTCACATAGTACACTTCAAGACACCTACACTATCTTCTTTGTAAATTAGATATACTTTTCTGCATATCACCTTAACACTGTCCACAGTATGAAGTGGCTTCCACTAGTCATTCACTATGAAACACACAAGTCTCACTTGTTCTGTGTGTACAGGTACAAATCAGTGAGGCTGATACACTGATGCCAGTTGCCACCGATGCATTTTTACAGGAGAATGCCATCAATAGCGATTTGGATGCCTACAGTGCTATATTTCAATCACATTGCAGTCTGCTGTAGCAGTGTGAACAACAAGAGCTATTCAGTGTAGTTTGGCGGCTAACTGAGCATGTGCTAATAAACACAAAATACATAGAAAATAACTATCCAAACCCTAACCAACAATGTACCTAGAACAAACTGCTTGCATCTGTAAGAAGCTCCCTAACAGGGTAGTGTGACTCAATTGAAATGAAAACTTATGTGCTGGCCACGCATGTTAAGTATCTGTGGGCATACCCTCGACACATTAAACCTCCTTACCACTGGGGCAGCTATTAGCATGTTGGAATCCAAAATATGAACTTTGATGAAGAATTACTCTAACACAACAACACTCTGGAACAGGTTAGTACACCCCTAAATAGAAAAAGCTCATAAAATCATAATGTATTGTTGAGGCCAGTGTCCTCCAGTTTTGTAGGTATGCAGTCATTACAGTACTTGCAGATAGTTTAAAGTGTTTCGATCAGGATTCTCGGTATTCATGTGGCCTTTATGGCTTCCTATCAACATCACACTACTAATACAAAAGAAAGTGAGTCACATAGTTGTAAGCAGCCACAACTCTGCTACACTACATGGCATGTCATTTGCGACGTGTGCTACGTGAACTGCTGTGGCTCATCACTTTGGGATCTGCTGGTTCTCAGTAACTTGAAATCCAATGGAAACACTAACAGAATTGTACATGACATAATTTCTCTATCTCCTAACTGTGACAATCTGTAATTTTATAATGGTCTGTTATTCCTTTCCCCTTTCATGAGGGGTGTTCATTCCAGCAAACTAAGCTGTACCATTATTTCGGTCACTGGCAGTGTCCTTACACCAGCCTCCAAACACCAATGTTGCCTTGCTTTTTGTGGGCACCTTTGTCCTTCTCTGTGACAGTGGCTGTATATGGCAGCTGTAATGAATTCAGACAATTAAAATTAAAATATTTTGTGGTTCTTCACTTGGATCATTATGCAGTTTTCATCAATCTCACTTTTATAAAATTCCACATGTATGTACATGCCACAGCACCTGATTCCTTATCTCCATCACTATTTTAATTTAGCAACTTCTTGACATTAAAATGAGCATGTGCAGTGAGAAGACAACCACTGCCACATATCAAGATGTTTGATTTACACTCAAATTCTGTTGATGTAAAGTTATTCAGCTTCTTAATATTTTTGCAGATGCCGCAGAAGTTGAGGATGGAGGAGCTGTTGGCAGGTGAGATATTTGCTTTCTTCAGTAGCTTAATTACACATTAAAGTTACGACTTTAATATTTTATTATGTGGTACTTTATTTTTCATCTTTTTCTTTGACATTAATATTCCATTGGTGGTGTGCTAAATAATTTTTGTGAAACAGTTTTTAAAAACTCTATACTATAACTTAACACTGGATGTTAATTATGTCATACATAATTCATACTGAAAATTGGCGGTGTTATTGTAACTACGAAAGATTGGTTACAAATGTGCAGTTGCATTGAAAATGTGTACTGTGGTAAATTGTGAGGGAAATGTGGTCAAAGAGAAAAAAGACAAATTTTTAAGTACCAAATTGACATTTAGAAATTTGTCATTGTAATGTTAAGCAAACATTACAAATAGGCACACTACGATAAGTAGTAATGAATTTTGCCACCTGACTGATGTGTGAAATAGCCTGACCCATCTGGGTGCCACAGTTACTCTCAATCCCCCGCCTGCCAAGAGTGTTGTTGACTACCCGGTGACAACATGCTACTGAGTACAAGGTGGCTGACTTGTTGGTGGCTTCACAACTTGTGTACTGCATTCTCGAGACCCATCTCATACTCCTCTCGCCCCCTCTACTCCCATACCAGCTTCCCTAATTTGAAAATTTTGGAGTTCCCCTTAACTTAAGTTTCACAATCCTTCCCTCAGTACTAGCCTGTACCTGTACCTGTACCTGTACCTGTACCTGTACCTGTACCTGTACCTGTACCTGTACCTGTACCTGTACCTGTACCTGTACCTGTACCTGTACCTGTACCTGTACCTCCTATGTTACACCCTCTGCCACCCCATCACCTCTATGACATTTGCATTAAATCTGTCCACCACAACTCCTCACGCAGTTGGCCTGCAGGTTTATGACAATTTATCTGGTTGGCAGAGGGACAGAACGCAACAATGTAATTCCTGGCTTAGCCTTTTACTGCTTATTTCCAGATTAACCCTTTCATGGCCAATCGAACGTCTTAGGCTGATGCATAACACTGTAGTGTTTCTTACAAGTTAAGAAAGTCAGACAATACATACTGGAGACTTAAATCATCATAAATAATATAATTTGTTTCGCTGTTCACTTCAGTCTGTTGGGATAACTTTCTGGATCCACAACTGTAGAAATCATGTGGTTTTGTAGCAAAAAGCCATGTTCAAAGTGTATTTTCACTCCAAAGGAAGTATGTCAAGATCATTGAACAGAGAGCAGAGAAGATGAAATCTGAGGGTGCAAGATCAGATGAAAAGGGTGGGTGCAAAATGACTTCTCAACCCAGTTGTTCTATAGTGTTTGTTGCCAGTCTAGCAGAATGCTGGTGACTGTTACTGTGGAATAGCACCACTTCACACAGTCTTCCTGGATGTTTTTCTGGAACTATATCTGCAAGATGTCTGTTGTTGACAATAAATACCAACAGGAAAGTTTCACCTCATGCAAGCAACTCGTAGTACACCACATGGTCACCTACATCTAAATCTACATGATTACTCTGCAATTCACATTTAAGTGCTTGGCAAAGGGTTCATCCAACCACAATCATACTATCTCTCTACCATTCCACTCCTTAACAGCGCATGGCAAAAACGAACACCTAAACCTTTCTATTGGAGCTCTGATTTCTCTTATTTTATTTTGATGATCGTTCCTACCTATGTAGATTGGTCTCAACAAAATATTTTCGCTTTCAGAAGAGAAAGTTGGTGATTGAAAATTCATAAATAGATCTCGCCGCAATGAAAAACGTCTTTGTTTTAATGACTTCCATCCCAACTCGCATATCATATCTGCTATACTCTCTCCCCTATTACGAGATAATACAAAACGAGCTGCCCTTTTTTGCACCCTTTCGATGTCCTCCATCAATCCCACCTGGTAAGGCTCCCACACCCCGCAGCAATATTCTAACACCGGACCTCTGCACAATATCCATAACATTATCTTGTGTGGATGCTCAAATGTCTATGTGGCACTGCTGCTCTGTTTGGACTAATACATTCCTTTCCGTTCTTTCTCTTACATTAGCATAAAAACAAAATTTCTAGTCATCAATAACAATACAGGTTAGAAATGGTCAGTGGTATTCACCCACTAATCAAGAACAAGCAAGAGGGTAATGTACATACGGCCAACCACTGATTTATATGGTTTGGCATGTGGTACCCGTATGATTTATTGTTGAACCTTCTCCTTTGTATTCAAATGCTGCACAGTGACGGAATGGTCATACTTCATCACATTTTCTGGTTCTTGAGTGCAATGATGTGCATCATCGTGGATTAATGCATCCAGACGATCTTCATCAAATGCTGAAGGTCTTTCTGAAAATGGAGGGTCAATAATGTCAAAACACTCATCCTTTAAATTAGAATATCTTTCCTTGCCATGCTCTGTCCCATGGCATTATCCCCATACATGGTGAAAACGTTACCATTGAAACCACATATTCATAAACTCCACTGTTCTCATTTTGCCGACTTAGCCATTTTAAATTAAAATGTAGCAGTGCTTTGTGTCAACATAATATTCATAGAATGACAATTTACCTAAAAGAATGTGTCCACATTAAGTGAGAACAAGGTAATGTACTTCGTAAAAATGGTGGAAAAGACAACTGTATCCTTTGATCCCTAGGCATATGAACTTGTCTTAGATCACATGTAATGCCCCCAACAACACAAAACACAATGATGGGAAAGGCTGACTTAAAGCATACATTGTGTGCTCACTCTTACATTATTGGTATCGGCTGCATAAGTAACAATAACACAGTGCACAGTGTTCACTTAAGATGTCTCTCTGTTTTTGCTCCCAACATTTAATGTTCTAATGATGTACCAACATCATAATGCATTGATGGTGGGTGGTTTAAATAAAAAATATGTACAAATGAAATGAGCTTCGTGACAAGGCTGAAGATATATCGGTACATAGGACACTGCATAGAACTGTATGGAACATTGTAGATGTAACTGTAGATGTGCTCCAAGGAAGTGTGTGGGGCCCTTGATATTGATGTTTCATATTAATGACATCACAGACATTCTTCTTCTTTTTGTTTTTCTGTTTGGAGTATCTAATGACCACATACTAATTTCAATGCTTCCTCCTTTGTTCTTCTTCCAGGTTTCCTTCGTCTTCACTATCTATCCTTTTTTCTTCCTCAGACCATTCTGACCCTGTCTTCCTCTTCTTCTTCCTGCCTTGGAATGCTTCCATTTGCAACACTTTCTTCTTGAAATCCTATCATTCTGCTGGGTCTTTTTCTTGTATTTCTTTCCAAATCTTTCCTAACTACTTGAATCTGTCCTGTTGTTGACATCTTGTCCCAAAGATTCTTAACAATCTGCTCATGGATTTCCTAGCAGCCTGAGTATTTTTCAAATGATTCTTAATTCTAGGACTTGAAGTTTGTGTAACTCATAATTCAACATTAAACATTCACTTGCATAGAGACATTCTGGTTTTACTACTGTGCTGTAGTGCTGTATTTTCAAATTTTTAGACACACACACCTTGTTGTAAATGTTCATGTTTATATCATATGCTTTATCCATTTTACATACTATTTTGTCTACAGCTAATATTTTTGAAGCCATTGCCTTGAATCTTTCCTCCCAAATATTTAAATTTATAAACCCTCTTTATCTGTGCATTATCTGTTACTAGGATTTCTGGGTCATTTTTTTATGTTTGCCCTAAAACATTTTTCCTACAGAAACTTTTAAAGCTGCTTTGTTAGGTATTCCTTCTAAGAGGTTGATTTGTATTTCTGAATTTGTTATATTTTTATAAAGAATGGCGTAATCATTTGCAAATACTAGACACTGAATTTCAGTATCTCTTTTTCCTGAAGTCTCCAGTCTCATTGTGACAGCTTATGTTCTTTGCCTTTTGTTTCAATTATCTTACTATTTCCTCTAAGATGCAGTTGAGGTGGTGTGGAAACATGTTGTCACCCTGCATTTCACCTGTTTATTGGGATGCCTTAGGTGTTTCACACCAAAACTTTATTTATGCTTCAGTGTGTGGGTGTTTCACGAATAAGGTTTGCTAGTTTAGTGTAATGCCAAGTTCTTGAGTCACTTTACCCACTGTTTACCTGTCAATCAAATGCTTTTCTAAAACCTGTAAATGTTAAAACTATGTCTTAAAATTCGTATGGGCTAAAAGTTGAAAATTCGATCTTTCTAAATCCACTTTGATATTCTCCCAAATGGCTGTCAAGTGTTACTTCTACCTTGTTTAGTAATATTGTTAAAAATATAATACAGCCCACTGGCAACAGAAACATACCTGTGCAATTATTTAGATAATGCCTATGACTTTTTTGTGCACAGGATGGATAGGAGCCACTTTCCAGTCTTCTGGAATATTTTCAGTTTCCCATATTTCTTCAGACATAATCTGAAGGTTAGTTGTCATTTCTGCTTGACACCAGTTATGGTTGAGATGATTTTATTTCTTCTCCACTGGCTTTGTTGTTTTTCAGGGTTTTTGTTTGTTTGGTTATTTGTTTGTTTGCTGTAGGTGGTAGATCTGCTTCCATGTTTTCCTCAAATATCTGGAAATTCTAGGTAACAATTCAGTTATCTACAGTTCAAAAATTGATCAAAGTACTTTCTTAGTAATTTACATGTGTGGTTATTGCTTAGACCTATTTTACCATTTTTGTCTCTGATGTAAATACATTGGAGCATGTTTGCCCTTTTTGAATAAAACCATGGCTGTATGTATGAGAGCATTTTTTCTGCTGTAGTACACAGTGATTCTTTTTTATCACTAATTACGATACTCGTGTCATCTGCAAATAGTAGAATTTTGGCTGGGCTGTCTGGAGCCTGTATGTCATTGATACAAACTAGAAATAACAATGGGCCCAGAATGCTGCCCTGAGAAACAACTATTTAAATTTGTTTTGGTTCAGATATGGGTTTAAAATTGTGAAGATTCTTGGATGACCTCAGCTCAACAACTTGTGACCTGTTTTGCAGATAGGATTCAAACCAATTTTTAACGGTACCCCTGATGCATATTGCTTCAAGTTTCCCTAGTAATATTACATTGTTCACAGTATTGAAGGCTTTGGCTAAATCTAGATTAATTCCAACAACCTGTTTATTTGACTCAAAATTTCTTACTATTTCTGTGCAATATGGCTGTTTCTGTACTGTGCCATGTTGACTGTTATTTATTAGTTTATGTTTTTCTAGATATTTTGTAACCCTGATTTTCATAAATTCCTCAAGTATTTTGGAGAAGTATGGGAGGAGAGATATAGGTTGGTAATTTTCTATTTTATGTCTGTCACCATTTTTGTGTAGAGGTATCACTTTAGAGATTTTATTTTATCCGGAAATATCTCTTCACTAAGGGACAAGTTTGCTATGTGCTCTATAGGTTCGACAACACTTGGAGCAATTTTTTAATTATTGATACAGGTACATCATCCAAACCAGAGGACAATTTGGATTTCAAGCATTTAATGACTTTTAGAACTTAATGCTCGTCTGATGGGATTGCCATCATGCTGGTATTTACCATTGGAGACATCACTGTTAATTGTTGCTTAAAGTAAGGGGAATATTAACAAAATAATTGTTTACATTGTTTGCCATGGCGTTTTTTCTATGGGGATATTTTCATTATTTTTAAGATGGATTTCCTGTTCTTTAGTTTGACCCAAATTTTTTTCTTTTTTTTTACCTCATCATTCTGGACTTGTTACTAGCCTGCCTTATTAATCTATCATTACTTAATAATTTTGCTTTTGATATTACTTTGCGGTAAGTCTGTTTGTATGTTCTCACATACTCAACAAACTGCTGATCATGACATGTTTTTAACTTTAAACTTAGTAATATCATGGTTTCACTTGATGTTTTAATTCCGGATGTACTCCAGGTCCCTTTGGATCCAGATGATCTGTAACTCAAAAGCTTTTTTGGGAAGCACATTTCAAAGTATGCCATAAAAGTGGAAGCAAATGTATTGTAAGCATCTTTTGTGTTTGTTTGTGCCAAGACCTCTGGCCAAACTGCATTTTTAACATTATTTTTGAACTGATTACAATTTTCAGTAGAGAAAAATCGTTTGTACTCCTTTTTATTTTCCCCTCCTTGGGAGTTGCAGTGAGATTAAAGGTTAGTGCATTATGATCTGATAATCCTATATTCACATTTGTAACTGCAACTTCATGTGTGACCACATTTGAGAAGATGTTATTTATTAGGCTTTCACTGGAATCTGTTGTTCTAGTGGGAGCTGATACGTGGGGAAACAAGTTGAAGCTTTTAGTATGTCTAAAAACTTGTATTTTACTGAACTCTGGACCAATAGATTAATATTAAAGTCACCACAAAGAATTATGGCAGAGTTCTCATTTGAGAAAAATGTCTAGCATTTCTTCCAAATTCTTAAGAGAGACTTCAGTATCTCCAGATGGTGATCTGCAAATTGCTGCAACAATTACTTTCTTTTCTATGATTAATGGTTTAGCCTCATATCTTAACTTAAATTTAAGCTTGGGATTTAGATAAATGCATACACCACCACCTTTGACATTTTGCCTATAGTACTGACTGGCAAGTTTATAATATGTGTGACCAAAAGGACTTAAACTATATCTGTACATTGTATAAGGCTCAGTCACAACTTCTGTGCATGTCTATGACAGGTGGGGTGGGCAGCCTATCAAGTTAGGCTGTGGTCTCCTGATCTCACATTTTGTGCTCGCTTACTCAGTTGTGAAGGACTCTGACACTTGTCTCACTCCTCTGTCAACACAGCTTCCCTTTCATGTCGTTTGTCCCCTAACACTGCAGTCAGGTGTCATGTGGTGTAATTATTTAATACAATGATGTATTATATTCTGTACCTTATCTTCTATACTTCTTCTCAAACTCTGTTATAATTACTTTAAAATTCAAAATTGATGCCTTTGACGCATCACATTTATATAAATAACTTACTATGTCACTTTTGACTTAACAAATTATTTATTCCCTTCATCATCACACTCATGAACTACACTAAAAGATCACCTTCATTCAGTATAAAAGAGACACTCGCAATAATTTTGAAGGTTCCTCTTCTGTGTCTCACAACATACATCAGTTGTTGAAATAACTCCTTCGGCAGCCTATTGCTTTACAGGACAGTGTGGTGACCCCACAGAATACTTATTTTAACACATGTAGTTTGGCACCCAAAGCTGCTGCGATAGCTGTATAGTGCTGAAGGTGCATATTGTCCCCTGATGTAAGTCACCACACACAAAATAGAAATAACACTAATGAACAATATCTGTACGTTTATGTTTGACATGTTGTTTTCTATTGCTCTTTTCATAATGTGTACACAAAACTTCTTTCAAAATGGCATTCATTGATAAGAAGTCATTGATATGTGCATCTCTCCTCTGGAGTGGTACGTACAAGCACAGTCTGTGAACATGGCGCCCAGTGAACACAGTCCAAAGTTTTTAAAAATTTTTTTTTCCTATATGCCATGAATGTGGATTTCTTTTTGTAACTATGGCTTCAGAGATTGGTTATATCCTCAGTACATCATTGTCCTTGATAAAATACGCAAATTTACCCTCAATTGCAGCCATAATTTAAGAGAATGTCCCTAAAGTGAACATAAAGTGCTTGAAAGATGTTTTCCTCTCTGTGTGTACAATAGTATCCAGTGCAGAACCACAGCGGCTGCGGACACCCAAGCCTGGAACCAGTACTGGGGCTGAGGACATACGTGCAGTGAAGTCACCTGGTGAGTAAGAGTAAATTTACACGTAATTGCAGCCTTAACTAAAGCAGTACATAAAGTACTTAAAAGACGTTTTACTCTCTGTGTGTACAATAGTAGGCAGTGCAGAACAGCAGCAGCTACGGTCACCAGAGGCTGGACCCAGTACTGCAGGTGCAGCGAAGTCACCTGGTGAGTAAGAGTAAGAGCCCACTGTGGCAGGCTTACATTCCTGCTCTGTACACTAGAGAATCAAATGTATCTGGACACCTATTAGTGGACATTAAGATTTTGTGTTCTCCTTTATGGGGACTTGAACTCTTCTGGGGACACTTTGACATTTCGAAATCTCTGTGGGTGGATGCCAGCCCATTCTTCCTTAATAGCTGATACCAGACAAGGTAGAAATATTGGACACAGGGTATGGAGTGAAAATGCCATTTATAACTAATCCCTAAGACGATCCATTGCTTTCAGGTTGGAACATCGGCAGGCAAGCCTTCTTCAGGAATGCCACTGGTTATAAGCCTTTGCCTAACAATGCTGATCCATGAGAGGTACAAGTGTTGAGCTGATCAAATTGGTCGTTGTCTGTGAACTGTTCCTCTGCTGTGTATTGTACACAATACTGTCAAATATGTACTTACCCTTCTGCATTTATCATATCCTGAAGTACAATAAGGGGAGAACAAGTTAAAGAGGAGAAATTGCATATTGTTACACTGCCTGCTCTGCACTGCATTGTTGGCAGTAGAGTTAATGGCGGATAATGTTCACTGAGTAGTCACTCTATTCAAATTCTTCCGTCAGATACCCACGGAGTATAGCACTGTTTGTCACTCCAAATCTCGTTTCCACTCATCCACTCAACAGCAGTCATGGGTTTTTATGCTACAGTCAGTGTGACTTTATGTTGAACAGAAATGTTGTTTCCAGAAGCTGCTCAGCCACTGTAACCAGTTTTTCTAACTCCCTGTACACAGCCATTTCCTTAGCGGGCTCCTAGCTGCACTTCAAAACTGAAGAGTGACTGCAGCAGCTAACTGCAAGCTGGTTTTTACTATTTCCTACCACAATGATAGAAGCACTTGTCCATCAGCATACTGTGTGTGCCTGGACTTCATGTAGCATTGGTTGTTCCTTCACATTTTCACTTAACTGTCACATCGCTGACAGCTGACTTGGGCAAGTTTGGAAGGGCTGAAATTCATCCCTGTGTTAATTATTCAGGTGTAATGCAAAGAAAAGTCCATGTTCAGTGTACTCAGATCCCTGACTGATGAATTCTGCTTACAAAACAGTATTACCTGCCACTTCCTATAATATGTATGATGGCAGTATCTGTTGCCGAAAGAACAATTGCCATGGATAACCATGCAGCTTTGCTAGAAATGAAATGATGATTAAATGGATGGAGCGTCTGCCATGTAAGCAGGAGATCCCGGGTTTGAGTCCCGGTCGGGCCACACATTTTCAACATTTCCCCAATGAAGTACATCACCGCCTGTTTGCAGCTAGGGTGTCCATTTAATTATCATTTCACTTCCTATAATAGTTGCTCCACCTCTCATTGAATTAAAATGCTCAGTTGCCCGTTACATAAGGGTGCCCAGGTATTTTGATTGGATAGTGGGTTTATAGTTCTTATCTATGTGATTTCTGCAACCCCTTAGTCAGTCCACCATACAAAATTTAATTAGAATCCAGAAATCACAATATATTTTATTATATTTATGTTTTTGAATATTGAGGACTTTGATTTGGGGCGAGTATTTACTGACTTACAGAAATACAAAGTTTACCTATATAGCTGTGGAAATATGTGTGCTGAGAATTACAGGGAGGGAAAAGGAAACAGAAAAATGGACAGGGAACAGGCAGGAGTAGGAGACGTAGTGGGGAGGTAGTGGAGATGAGTGACAAATGTAGTGATGGAGTGAGTGACAGATAGGATAAGACAATTACATGCTCCTATCCTAGAGAGGTGAGTGGGGGGAACATTGAGGTGACAGTCTGGTGAGAGGCATTGAGTGGATATCAGGCTACATGGACTACAAGCTGCAATGCCTGTAGCTTGAGACCAGAATACCAGGAGAAGCCAGGGAAGAGGCTTAATCAAACAGTGGTACTCCAATGAATGAATGAATGAATGATGTGAGTAGAAGAAACAGAGGATGATTTGTATTTCAAAACTGAACCTTTTTGTACAACCTATTATGGTAGTAACTTAAATGGAAATATTTGGGTGTGAATCTAGTTTATAAATGGTCATAGCTGATGCGTTCAGTACTACCATAAGTTATTTGATACTAACATTTTCAGGGGCTCCCTTAACCTTTCTGTGGTCAATCAGACATAAAGGTCCTGCCAAAATGTTTGTTTCAGAATCTGCATAACCATAGGAATGTCCCATTTCATTGTGTACTGTGATCTGTTGTTCAGTTTATGTACAATTAGAACCCAGAAGCTGACAGGTGATGCTAGAATGTGGTTTTTTTCTTTGTTGGTACAGAAGTGAGTACAGTATGTTTTGTAGAAGGAGCTTCCTATCTTTGGCTTAATTGTGGATGGCAAAGACAGTGTAGATATTATTTATCTTTGTTACATTATTTGCTAGGTATATACTATTTGACATGTATTTTCACTGATAACCCATTCTTGAAGAAAACTGATGTCTGTGTCTTGTAACTAAAATTAATGCATGTCTTTATTAATGAAAATCATATCAAAATCGTGACTGTAGTTGGAAATCTACCACCACAAATGTACAGATACTGTTCTCTTGATGTACTGTTTTTCTTCTTTCTCATGAGATAGTGTACTGGAGACATTTGTTTTCTTTTCCTTATTTTGTCTTGAATGTCTCAATAGTTTCTTGGAATTAATTGTTTACAATTATTTATGGAGCTGTCTTTTGAATTACGGGGAGGGTGGTTATGAAGAATACAGTCAGCAGAAATAAGGTTTCTATGATCTACTTTATAACATATGAAAGCTGATCACCTCTGAAATGAAGGTGCTGGGAGTGTATAGTAGAGTGAAAACAACTGAAGCATGTGGGATGAATGTGTCAATGCTTTTGGAGAGAATGGCTGATAATACAGTATCACTTCCTCTTCACTAGATTTGTCTCTGGTGCCAGTACCTTTGTTCATAAAATATTTCCCATCAAGACTTTCACTACAGTTTGATCCCAGACCAATCTGTTCGTCTTTCTGCCTCACCTCTCTACAGGGAGTCCAGCAGGGAGCTGCCTTGCCCCATCTGCCACCCACACTCGTGGTCATATGTCCCACCTAATGTGGATGATCCATGCACAAGGAGAGAGATGTGCTCAGGTAGCCATGAACATTAGAACATCATTGCAACACAGAAGGCACATGATAATGTTGGGCAAGTGAAACAGCTTCCTAGTGCAAGCAACATAAAAATACTCCTGATATGCTGTAAGGTTGTCACTAATATGAGCTAAGCTGAGCACTGCAAGCTGCACTGATGATGTCCTAGATTCCAATGTTGCTGTGCTCAGAGGAAAAGTCTTGACTGTAACAGCAGCCAAAAGTATGAACTGTCATCCCCATGGAGGAGATGGCAGTGTCAACCATGAGGCACACACCTGGAAGAAAAATACAGAAATTGGGCCAAGACATCAGTAAGGAGGTATGATGATGTGGAATGGTGCAGGCAGAAAGATACCAGGATGAAAGAAAGAAGTGCCACAAGGCATTTGAACACGGAGCAAAACCATTCAAACACTATGCAGAAGCACTTGAACACAGAGATGAAGGCTACCTAATGGATGACAAGACACTGGTAAAAAGCTTCCAGAGACAAAAAAGGAATTATAAAAGCACTAGAAGAGAGATGTTCCTGAGTGGACAAGAGGAAGAGTGTTTCATTGTGGCACAGATGGTACATGCCAACATGAAGCAAATGAAACAACCTTCTGATGAAGGCAAGGAAGAGAATGCCCTGATGCATGAAAAGATTGCCACTAATATGAAAACTATTCTTGAAGCTTCCAGTTGAGCACTCTGTCTGTAACAACTGACAAACACTGCTGTAGGTAGCACTGGCAATGCCAATATTGTGGGCCGCATTCTTATTAATATAGTCATGCATTCCAAAGTAGATAGTTGATGTCGAGTCTGGAACTTGGGTTGGCTAGTGAGCCACTGCACATTCCCCTACAAAGGCTATGTAGTGGAGAAATACTGTTAAGTTGTCCAGTGTCGCATGGCTCCAGGGTGGAAACCGTGCAGTGGCTGTCATTGGCAAGATCCGCTGCACTGAGGGTGAGTTTCAGTTTCAAGCCTGTTCAGATGCCAGCAACTGACATACCTCTGTTCTGTGGCATAAGGCAGAATTGTAAAACACCAGCCAGATGCTACTCCACCCACTTCCACCTCATTCCTATTATGTCTCCTAATCCATCCTGTTCCCATACGCATCAGATTTTCTTTCTGTCTCACCTCTACAAAAAATCCACCTGAGAAATAATCTGCCTCACCTGCCACTCATTCTCCTCACTACTTGTACCCATCTGTAAGTAAAGAAAGGAGTGTTACATTGAATGTGTTTGATGTGGCATTATTACTGCACAAACAGCAAAAATGTGGTAAGTGATAAACATTTTTGCTATTACTTTCTGTGGGGTATCTGTGAGAGAAATTCATCATAATTTAAAATTATGGTGAAGTTTTCTGCAAAACACCAAGTGCTCTCATTGCCAAATACTGGATGAATATAATGTCGGTACATGAATGCAATTAGTGAAGGTGCATAAACAAGCTTACACACAGTTCCTAAATGTTAAACGTGACACTGTGTTAACTGTGTAACATAAGATTGTATGTTTTATTAAGCAGATTTTAAAATTTGATCAATAATTATGTGAAATGATGACAATAAACATTTATTTGTCCCTGCCAGTCTTCAGATAGCAAGCGTGCAACCGGAATAAAGTTCTGGCTTTCTGGAACTCGGTAATATTGATGGTTGTTTATAATTGAGTAGATTAGATGCTCAATTATACACTGATCCGTACTTTTTCTAAAAGATAGAAACAATTGATTCTGTTCTTTATCAGGTCATGTTGAAACACACTTAGTTTATCACTAGTTTGTTTTACTTGTGCAGATAAAGTATTTATTATATTAACACGCAAATTCTTTTTTTGTCAATCAGGCCCTGCTGAGGAGGAAGGCACGCGCCCCATCGCTAAGGTGAGTGAAAGTAGTGGATGCACGTATGAGACTGGCAGAGCAAGTGTGATTTTCACCAGTAGCATATAAAGTTTGGTTCTGTAGCATGTAATGAACCCCACACTGCTTCCTGTCCTCCTCCCAGGGTGAGGACATATTTCATCAGCTCAGGGCTTTGAACCGTTAAAATACTTCCTCCTATTCTGAGCTACTCTGCACACTACCAACTTGCTTAATCAAATAAACTCCTTTATTAATATCCTATTCATCTCCATTTCAGTCTCATTGCATCTCCCATGGCAGTCTGTTTCCTGACATCACAAACTTTGCAACTTCTTTAGCACTGTTAACTGAAATGCTATCTCAAGTCTAAATTACTTGCTAAATGAACCAAAAAATATCTCAAAGACCACTCATATACTGGCTCTTAATTTAAAACAAGTAACTCTCTTTAATTATTAATGTCAAGTCATGTGTCATTGGTTAGTGTACAGAATCTTACTGACAGCTCGACTTCATCTTCGTTCTCCTGATGTAATGGCAGTTGTCATGATGCTGACAGTTCTAGGGGGAAGGCACATTGCTGAACAAGAATGAGACAGCAAGGAATAAACCCATGGACTGGTTGTTTGTGTTGCCATCATCATTTGTGAAAGTGGCATGGCTGGACCATGTAAAATTTGGGGATTCGTGTGGATGCTGATAACCATGCCATTGAGTGCCCCCTAACCAGGTATCATCATCATCATGATAGAATAAAACACTGAAATCATCATGAACTGTGAAGAACGATAAACTAATTATCGTTATCCCACCCTGCAGATATGCTGCATCAATTTCCACTAGATTTTGTGTGTTGTGGTTGGCAGGTGTTACTAGAGGAGGCCAAAATGCATGCGTTTTAACTCACGCAGGCTGGCGTGAGGTCTGGAACAGGACAAGGAAATTAGAATTTAGAAAAACTGACTTAGCTGGTGGAATACTTAACTTTAATCCATTAATGATGAACGTCTGTCTTGATGGTACATGATTCACAATATCAATAGTAACTGATATGGGCCCCTTGCTAGGTTGTAGCAAATGAGGTAGCTGAAGGCTATGCTAAACTATCGTCTCGGCAAATGAGAGCGTATTTTGTCAGTGAACCATCACTACAAAGACGGTTGTACAGCTGGGGTGAGTGCTAGGAAGTCTCTCTAGACCTGCCGTGTGGTGGCACTCGGTCTGCAATCACTGATAGTGGCGACACGTGGGTCCGACGTATACTACCGGACTGCGGCCGATTTAAAGGCTACCACCTAGCAAGTGTGGTGTCTGGCGGTGACACCACATTATGCACAACAGAGAAGGGTATAAAAGTTTAAAGCCATCATTTGAATTAAAAAAAAAATAATCACTTTGTGGTGGTGACCATTGTTCATCGGTACTATAGACATTGTGAGATGTACACCTTTACCAAAGCGATGTGTTACACCATAGTTGATACTCATTAAACATGACAATAAATATTCCTTAAAATTGACACTTATCACTTACTGTTGTCTAAAATGCTTACTGATTGCAGTTGGGAACTGAGATTTCTCCATTTTTGAGCAAATATCACAAACACAAATGACAGGTACTCGCAATTGCAAACACATTTCAAAGTACCTTTCTAGAATGATATCAGACTCATTCTCCTTCATACATTCATGGCCTATCAAACTTCCTAAACTCTTCTGAAAATACTTTCCTGCTTGTGAAATAACTACCAAGTAAACTACTTTGAGAGGTATACTTGTCATAGTGTTTGTTATGTTTGACACGTGTTGATTAGTAATTCAATAAAACTACCTTAGTGTACTTAAGCACGTGCATCACAAATTGTGCAGTGTGATTTCAAAGTAACTGTTTAGTTACTTTTGTCATTAGGGATTTGCTTTCAGTAACATTAATATAGGTCTCTGGTATATTAAACAGAATTGAATGATCATTCTTGTGATCTTTCAGATCTTGCATTGACTTACTTGCCAGCTCCCATGACCATGGCAAACAGTCCTTTATCCAGTAAGTGGTTTCTTTTTCATACATCTTGTTGTTTAGGACCAATATGTGGCACAAATCATAAAGGTCAGGAATGTGTCAGATAAAATAAAATGTTTAAGAAACCAAAAAAGAGGAGCCATAAGTTTATGTAAATGCAGTCAAGAATGTAACACAGGAATGGCCGCTGAGGTGCCACCTCTCCATCTCTTTCCTCCTCCTCCTTCTTCCTAATCATGACATTATTCCAATGGAATATTAGTGGCCTTCAATCCAAAAAGATGACTTGCAGCTGCTCTTGGAATCGCAGCCTCTGCTAGTTCTCTGCCTGCAGGAAACAAAATTGCATCCTCCTGACTGATTTGAGCTTTTGTATTTCTTCCCAGTCTGCTTTGACTCCCTCTCTCCAAAGATGGCATTCCATATCGTAGGAGGAGAGAGGGGAGTCATGCTGCTCATATGGAAGGACGTTCAAAGTCAACATTTCTCCCTGACTACCCAGCTTGAAGCTATTCCTGTCCGTGTTTTACATTCCTCTCCTGAACTTTTCCATATGTACTGTTTACATCCCTCAGTCATTCCGTGTCATGGACACTCTTCATCCAGCTTACTGGCCAACTCCCTCACCCCTTTCTGCTGCTCGTTGACTGTAATGCACACCATTCTCTTTGGAAATCTCCCAGAACCTGACAGAGAGGTGCCCTCTAGGCTGAACTTCTGTCACCTTAACCTCATTTGCCTTATCGTGGGAGTACCCATCTTCCTTTTAACTACATGCACTCCTACCCATATCTGGAAATCTCCTGCACTGCCCAATTTGCCCATCATCTCATCACTGTCTCTAGTACGTACTCGAGCAACCATTTACCATTTGCTATCCATTTTCTGACTCCTACCCCACATATATGCACACCCAAATGGCAACTTTCTAGGGATGACTCGAGATTTACTGTTCCCTGGCACCCTTTGAGTAACATAATTTCTCCAGTTGTGATGGCCAGGTAGAGTATCTTACAAATGCCATCATTACCACCACACAATATTCCATTCTCGCCCTTCATCTTTACTGTGCCATGTCGCAGTGCCTTGATTGACTGAGCTGTGTTGTGACTCAACTCACATGCAGAGATGTGTTCTCCATGTTTTTCACCATCATTCTATGATGGCAAACTGCATTCATTATGAACAGTTGCATGCACAGTGTCATTGCACCCTTCAGGATAGCAAAAATCTAGCTAGATTTCCTTAACTAGTTCTTCTAACAGTTCCACTACCTCATCTGTTGTATGGGCCCTGCAGGACCAAGATCCATTGGGCTGCTATTCTGCGGAGATTTCAAGCTCCACCCACTATCATTCTGCCTTCCTCCACCAGAAACAAGTGGAGGAGGCTTGGGTAGTACCCTTATTTTGGCAGATTAGCGAGTGCTACAAGCTGCCTTTAGTATGAGGGGGCGAGAACTTGCTCTCACTTCCTATCGATCCTCCAACACAGTGCTGGACGATGTTTGCATTCAGATGTTCCTAAACCTTTCTTTTGTGGGCAAGCACTTGCTCTTTCTTATGTACAACTGCATCTGGGCAGAGGGCGCCGTTTACCAGATGCCAGCATAAAGACACTGTCATTCCCATACCCATACCCAAGCCCAGTACGGAAAAATACCTTCCTTCTAGTTACTGCCCCATTTCTCCCACAAGCTGTGTTTGCAAACTGATGAAACATGTAATTCATGCCTGGCTGGTATAGTGACTAGAGTGTGGCAATTCACTGACCACTGTACTGTGCGGATTTTGATCAGGCCGTCCTGCAGCTGACCATCTCATCACTTTGTCAACGTGTGTCGCGAATGGTTTTCTGTGGATATATCAGACACTGCCAGTGTTTTTAAATTTGCAGAATGCCTGAAACACCTTCTGAAGGATGGGTATTCTTGATCTCTCTACATGTGGCACTTCTGAGGCCACATGCCCCATGTCCTTCAGGTATTTTTAAAGTATTGATTTTTCAAGGAATGTTGGTACTGCCTTGTCAGACACCTTTACCAGGAAGTTGGTGTGCCTCAGGGTACTGTTTTGAGTGTGACCCTCTTTGCTATTGCCTTTAACCTTATTATGTCCTGTCTCCTGCAGGTCATCTCCAGCAATCTACTGTTGCTCACTTCTACCCTGTTACCCTCCCACACCTTGTCCCAGCCTCCTCCTTACCCCCACGTGATTGCCTGTTTAATCATGTGCAACTGCTCGCAGCCTGGCTTCAGCTGCCAGAGTGTGTGATCACGTGTGTGAGAGTTGCATTTGCGTGAGTATGTGAGTGTATGTTATCTATATATAACAGAGGCCTTGTTCACTGAGAGCTCACTTTCTTACAGTTTTTTTCTTTTTTTTTTTTTGTCGTGCCTGTGTGCTTTCCATGGTATTGTTAAATTCATTTCTGAAGAATTGTGATGGCTCGAGGCATTGAGGTGCTGAGGTAGGGGTCAGTGTACACTCATCAGCAAACAAACAATTGTGCCATATTAGACAAAAGCCTGGAAAGATCAGACCATTTGGCAATAGTGCCATAAAAACCAGACCAGGGATTGATCTTGGGGAGATGAGTGTCATTGGTGTGGTAAATGTGAGGTGTCTGATACTAACTCAGTATTCATGCTAGTGATCGCTTACTTAACTGCATAGGTTATGGACCTGACTCTCGGAAATTTCAAATGACTGACATAAGCACACTCTTAGCCTTAGTATATTTATTGGCATTCAGATTCTAAGTGCTCACTGTCTACCATTCAAGCAACTAAGAATGGAAGACCAGTTTTACCAACAAGTTTTTTGTTTTCCACTGCCACTCATATTCTTCATTTTGCAGCTTGAAAATATATCTCTGCATGATTTAGAATGAAGGTTATGGCCTCAAAATTACCTGCTCTTCCCAAATCCATTCTCCATGGTGAAATGATAGAAGCATTGCACGGTAACTTGAAGGTGCAGAGTTCAAAGCTACACATTTCCATTTTTTAATTGTTTTTGCAAATTCATTAGAAAGAGAGACAGATTTTTTTGACATTTATGCAAATAATGGAATTGTGTGTCTGAGTAATGAAATAGCTGCTCTTGTTGTGTATGGGCTTCACTCTGTTTCAGATACGTTTATTAAACTACCTGTAGCTAAAGTCATGAAAGTTATAATGTTTTATGATAGAGAAAATAACCAACAACAAAAGCAACATTTGAAGAGCTCTTCTTAAAAGACAGAATGAAACATGATACCTTTAACAGTTCATGATAAGAAATATTACACACTACTACAACCACACTTAATACTTACCATCCTTAAATGTTTAAAGCAGTGGTTAAAATTTCCCAGAGTACTTTGACAAAGTGTGAACAAATAATGATGTACTTTTGCACCTACATACAGCCATTAAAGCTCTAATGAATGGGCAGGCAGCATTATCAAATTAGTTATCAACATTACTGGGTCAGCTACTTGTCAGAGAATATGAACTATAATCTATTATGAACTACCAGAAAAAAGAATGCCAACAATTAAGCTTCCAGATGCATTTGAACTTGGATGCTGGCATCTTAAGTACTCACTTATGTGCCTTTACTGATGTAGATGTAGAATGGGTGCCAAGTTTGATAAAATTATTTGAACACAAACCAGACCTCATGGCAAAGAATAGAAACAGTAAAACTAATGATTCACAGTATCATCCAGTTGCAGGCCTAGGTAAGCAAAGTGTTGCAACAAAACATTTGATCATATTCCATCAGATCTCATCTGTCACATGTGCCAAACTATAACTTCACTTTCCATTACAGTGCTTGTGTATAGTCCAGCACAATATCAACATTGTGAAGTGCGCTTCCACAAACATTTCTACAGCATAAAGAGATCAAATTTCTTCACGGGGTTTACAATACTATTCAGGTTTTCATCACACAATGTTATTCTTGTATGGGAGTCCTAGTGTACTGCATATCATGCTTGAAAACGGGAACAGGGAGAAGGGGAAGATAAGGAAGATGATGGCGAGGTGAGTTGCAGTCTTGTGTTAGACCATCATAGCAACAATAGTTGCGGGCACAGATCAGTGGAAGATGTCATGGAAGGCCTTAGAACATCACTGAGACCCTAATTACAAGTAACAGACATAAGAAATAAATGAATACACCTTTGGTTGTCGTTACTCATGCCCTGGCTCCAACTCAAACCATTAATGTTTGCTTGACTGTGATATTCCTCTGGTGCTGCTTGTGAGTGGATGACTGTAACTGAGGTATTGTCAGAGGTGTTAGTCATCAGAAATGGCGTATTAGTCCAATGCTGATTTCTCTCTTGTCATGCTGATAAATGGCAAAAATGTTTAAGGAAATTTTGTTCAAATATGTGGCCTGTCCTCAGTGTAAGCTGTGCAAGGTTAAGCAAACGTCTGCAGTATGCAGATGATTTGGCTTTCCATCCATGCTTGTCACATATCTGGCAGAGTCGTGAATTTCTATGTATCCTGTGTTGACATGACAAATATTAAGGGGTAGTAACGTGCATTTTTAAAGCTATACAAATTCACCCCAAAGGTGACTATGGGAGTGGAAGTTGCCTGAGTATTGGGAACTTTGGATAAAATATCAACCTGTGTGATTGATGAATCTTTGGAATGTCAGAAGTCTACCCCTACTGTAAACAGAATTTTAAAGAATTTTGTTGAAGGAGGCACTATCAGCAGAATGCCTGGCTCAAGATACTGAGCACACAGCAGGATAACACATAGTTTGCCTGTAAGAGCCAACTAATCCCTCCCCTAGATACGAAGCAGTTGTAGTGAGTGACCAACTTCCCAGTTCCAATGATGCAGTTAGTTGAGGGCCAAGGAAAGCTGTACTGCACGCACTATGATCCACTATAAAACAGGAACTCAGTGAGGAAATGTTACAATGGCTGGCAGCCACAGAGCTACATCTGAATGCAATGTGAAAAAATGTATTTTTTCACAGATAAGTTGTCTTACCAAGACCAAACAGTAGTTTAGCAGCCGTGAGGGTCCAGACATAATGGCAAATAAGTGGTGACAACAGGTAGTACTAGCCGATTGTCAGTTTCCCGGGGGCGTCGGTTTCCCCCGCCGGGGGCGTCGGTCCCCCCCGCCGGGGGCGTCGGTTTCCCCCGCCGGGGGCGTCGGTTTCCCCCGCCGGGGGCGTCGGTTTCCCCCGCCGGGGGCGTCGGTTTCCCCCGCCGGGGGCGTCGGTTTCCCCCGCCGGGGGCGTCGGTTTCCCCCGCCGGGGGCGTCGGTTTCCCCCGCCGGGGGCGTCGGTTTCCCCCGCCGGGGGCGTCGGTTTCCCCCGCCGGGGGCGTCGGTTTCCCCCGCCGGGGGCGTCGGTTTCCCCCGCCGGGGGCGTCGGTTTCCCCCGCCGGGGGCGTCGGTTTCCCCCGCCGGGGGCGTCGGTTTCCCCCGCCGGGGGCGTCGGTTTCCCCCGCCGGGGGCGTCGGTTTCCCCCGCCTCAGTAGCAGTCCGTATGCCCACATTTTTAAGAAAGTGTTGCTGCATTTAGTGTGAATGCTATATTGTGGAGGGGAATTCATGCTACAGGAGGAATATTCACTTGTGTATAGGTCTGCTCATTCAACTGCAGCTGTCCAAGATAGACATTAATGTAATGGACTGGCTGTGAGAGACTGCTCACTTGAACACAATGGAAATTATGTGTGTGTAAGTAGCACGAACACACAGAGAACTGGCTGTGAAACACACCATTTATAGCTGATGCTCTTTTGGACTGGTTTTTTTGAAGCCTCGGTGGGGTTGTTTCTTCTGACAAATGGGTCCAATGCCTCACAGATTCAGTGCCAGGGTGCATGACTGAAGTCAGAAATAGAGGCATTCTGGATAAAATGTTATGGACTGAGAACATTTTACATTCTTTCCTTGTTCTTCTGTGCAGTGTTCTGCCAGTGAGAGCCAGCACAAAATCTCTTGGTGACGGAAAAATATCAAAGATGAGAGAAGGAAATTTGAGCTAGTTCTAGTTGGCATTATCCTTGTACCTGAAATAAATTTATTTTAATTTAATATTTTGAGTATTACATTCTCTTTACTTGCTCTCTGCCTACATACATGAAATGAATAAACCAAGAGTGCCCCTTTTTAGGGCTATTTTTTGTTATGTCAAATTCATTTCTCTCCCACTCTATTGCCACCCATCAGCCTCGGCCAAAAATGTGCAAAATACATCTCTCTCTCTCTCTCTCTCTCTCTCTCTCTCTCTCTCTCTCTCTCTCTCTCTCTCTCTCTCTCTCTCTCACACACACACACACACACACACACACACACACACACACACACACAGGCAAATTACAAATTGGAAAGTCTCTCATGACCAAATAAGAAAACAGGGCAGTAGGATAATTTGTAGTTTCTAAATGGTGTTTGTATATAGAAATTGGTCTGTATGCTGCATTTATTTGATGGAGTACATGTGTTTCCTCATGCTGTATGTAGAATAAGAAACAATATGACATTTAATTTCTGTTGGACAAAACGTGTTTATTTCTTGTCTGAATCCTGGGCTACAGCAATGAACTTTGTCCGCAGATTGTTCTTCCTTCATGTAATGGAGGAAAAATGCAACTGTGGACACTGCATCATGTAATTTCCCCATGCATCCTCCACAGCCTGACTAAACACAGCTTTGTTAGAGGCCATCTGATCTCGACTGTCGGTCATTTGTCCCAATCAGTGCTACCTAACAATAGCAAGACCGTGCACTCAATTTGCTTACTAAATCACAATCTGTCTTACATCACTGCACCCTTCAGTAAGAGTGATAGATTTGGTGAGTTTGAAGTAACTATACTGCCACTCATCTCAGACATTTCATACTTGCAGAACTGCAGTGCGAAAGGTGGGAGGTAGGGTGGGTGGGAGGGAGGTAGGAGGGAAGTCAGTATGGAACTGATGTAGCAGAAAATCAGTTTGTAAAGTAAACACCACTTGGTGTTAGGCTCATACTCACCCAGTTTATGGACTGCAGTTGTTCTTGTTGTTGTTGTTGTCAGTCCGAATGGGGTTTGATGCAGTTCTCCACTCTGGTCTACCTTGTGCAAGCATCCTTGGCTCTCTGTAACCATTATTAAATTCATTATCATGTGTTTAAATCTGGTAGGAGGCATACAGTAATGATTGTAACACAGTACCACATGGAATGACTTCAGCGCAGTCACCACCAGCAACTTCTGTGCAAATGACTGGTCAGAGAATTCTGTACTGCCTTCACAGAGTGAATAAAAGTACTTGTTTCTCATGAGGTACTGCAGTGCTGGAAGTTAAGCCGCATCCTGTTAGCAACTGACACAAGCTGAGTGGACCAAAATCCATTTAGTTCACTTTCAGAGGACTAATTCCAGACCACTGCTGTAGCCCCTCAATGAGCTATGGACATATGTGGACGTGTTTAGTCAGATGTTTTTACCTATTTTTCCACTTTTTGTTTCCATTTTAATTTCTTGTATTTCCTTTGTTTTGACTGCCATTGGGACCCTAGTTGTTGGGCTGCCCCAGTCCAATTATGCTCTTACTCAAGTCACTACTCGACAAAAAATTCTTATTTGCAGTTTCCTCTTTATTGGATGTGTTCACATTAGTCACATTGTGTTGCTGCTGTCATAATATCAGCTTCCATCCCTGTTAGCCATGACCACAGAGATATGCATGGCCAAAATACAAAGTTGCTTCAAAATTGTCCACAGCAACTGCTCTAACAGCTTCCCAATTAAATGTTCGAGTATACCAAAATGGGATAATGATGCATTGCCTGTAGTTCTGTCAAACTGTGCTCTTACAGATTACTTTAAAGACTTCAGTTTTGAAATTTCCTTTCCCCTCCAAGTGATGTAGGACTTGCCTTATGCATGTCAAGGAATCCAAATTTGCACTGCAGTTGGATTTTGTGTAAATGTTACATTAGTTTCTTGTAAAAGTTGTAACAGCAGTCCCTGACAGGAATGCCTGATGTTAAGTCATCAGTACTGAGTACCACACTTGTTGATGATAGTTTTGTTGGTTAAGCTGTGTATCCAAATTGGCATATAGTTCCTTTAGTTGCTGGATATAAAATTTTCCAATTGTTTAAACTCCCACACCTTTATGCTGGTTCTTCATGCTGTCATTGTTGCTCTCTGCAGTGTTGCTATGAACATGTGCTAGGCTGTTACAGTATTTGTGATTTATGATGCCATATATCATTGCTACCAATGTCACATAGTACACTTCAAGACACCTACACTATCTTCTTTGTAAATTAGATATACTTTTCTGCATATCACCTTAACACTGTCCACAGTATGAAGTGGCTTCCACTAGTCATTCACTATGAAACACACAAGTCTCACTTGTTCTGTGTGTACAGGTACAAATCAGTGAGGCTGATACACTGATGCCAGTTGCCACCGATGCATTTTTACAGGAGAATGCCATCAATAGCGATTTGGATGCCTACAGTGCTATATTTCAATCACATTGCAGTCTGCTGTAGCAGTGTGAACAACAAGAGCTATTCAGTGTAGTTTGGGGGCTAACTGAGCATGTGCTAATAAACACAAAATACATAGAAAATAACTATCCAAACCCTAACCAACAATGTACCTAGAACAAACTGCTTGCATCTGTAAGAAGCTCCCTAACAGGGTAGTGTGACTCAATTGAAATGAAAACTTATGTGCTGGCCACGCATGTTAAGTATCTGTGGGCATACCCTCGACACATTAAACCTCCTTACCACTGGGGCAGCTATTAGCATGTTGGAATCCAAAATATGAACTTTGATGAAGAATTACTCTAACACAACAACACTCTGGAACAGGTTAGTACACCCCTAAATAGACAAAGCTCATAAAATCATAATGTATTGTTGAGGCCAGTGTCCTCCAGTTTTGTAGGTATGCAGTCATTACAGTACTTGCAGATAGTTTAAAGTGTTTCGATCAGGATTCTCGGTGAGTCACATAGTTGTAAGCTGCCACAACTCTGCTACACTACATGGCATGTCATTTGCGACGTGTGCTACGTGAACTGCTGTGGCTCATCACTTTGGGATCTGCTGGTTCTCAGTAACTTGAAAGCCAATGGAGACACTATCAGAATTGTACATGACATAATTTCTCTATCTCCTAACTGTGACAGTCTGTAATTTTATAATGGTCTGTTATTCCTTTCCCCTTTCATGAGGGGTGTTCAATCCAGCAAACTAAGCTGTACCATTATTTCGGTCACTGGCAGTGTCCTTACACCAGCCTCCAAACACCAATGTTGCCTTGCTTTTTGTGGGCACCTTTGTCCTTCTCTGTGACAGTGGCTGTATATGGCAGCTGTAATGAATTCAGACAATTAAAATTAAAATATTTTGTGGTTCTTCACTTGGATCATTATGCAGTTTTCATCAATCTCACTTTTATAAAATTCCACATGTATGTACATGCCACAGCACCTGATTCCTTATCTCCATCACTATTTTAATTTAGCAACTTCTTGACATTAAAATGAGCATGTGCAGTGAGAAGACAACCACTGCCACATATCAAGATGTTTGATTTACACTCAAATTCTGTTGATGTAAAGTTATTCAGCTTCTTAATATTTTTGCAGATGCCGCAGAAGTTGAGGATGGAGGAGCTGTTGGCAGGTGAGATATTTGCTTTCTTCAGTAGCTTAATTACACATTAAAGTTACGACTTTAATATTTTATTATGTGGTACTTTATTTTTCATCTTTTTCTTTGACATTAATATTCCATTGGTGGTGTGCTAAATAATTTTTGTGAAACAGTTTTTAAAAACTCTATACTATAACTTAACACTGGATATTAATTATGTCATACATAATTCATACTGAAAATTGGTGGTGTTATTGTAACTACGAAAGATTGGTTACAAATGTACAGTTGCATTGAAAATGTGTACTGTGGTAGATTGTGAGGGAAATGTGGTCAAAGAGAAAAAAGACAAATTTTTAAGTACCAAATTGACATTTAGAAATTTGTCATTGTAATGTTAAGCAAACATTACAAATAGGCACACTACGATAAGTAGTAATGAATTTTGCCACCTGACTGATGTGTGAAATAGCCTGACCCATCTGGGTGCCACAGTTACTCTCAATCCCCCGCCTGCCAAGAGTGTTGTTGACTACCCGGTGACAACATGCTACTGAGTACAAGGTGGCTGACTTGTTGGTGGCTTCACAACTTGTGTACTGCATTCTCGAGACCCAGCAGATCCCAACTGACATCTTGCAGATATAGTTCCAGAAAAACATCCAGGAAGACTGTGTGAAGTGGTGCTATTCCACAGTAACAGTCACCAGCATTCTGCTAGACTGGCAACAAACACTATAGAACAACTGGGTTGAGAAGTCATTTTGCACCCACCCTTTTCATCTGATCTTGCACCCTCAGATTTCATCTTCTATGCTCTCTGTTCAATGATCTTGACATACTTCTTTTAGGGGCAAAATACACTTTGAACATGGCTCTTTGCTACAAAACCACATGATTTCTACAGTTGTGGATCCAGAAAGTTATCCCAACAGACTGAAGTGAACAGCGAAACAAATTATGTTATTTATGATGATTTAAGTCTCCAGTATGTATAGTCTGAGTTTTTTAACTTGTAGGAAACACTACAGTGTTATGCATCAGCCTAAGACGTTCGATTGGCCATGAAAGGGTTAATCTGGAAATAAGCAGTAAAAGGCTAAGCCTGGAATAACATTGTTGCGTTCTGTCCCTCTGCCAACCAGATAAATTGTCATAAACCTGCAGGCCAACTGCGTGAGGAGTTGTGGTGGACAGATTTAATGCAAATGTCATAGAGGTGATGGGGTGGCAGAGGGTGTAACATAGGAGGTACAGGTACAGGTACAGGTACAGGTACAGGTACAGAGCTAGGCATGGGAAAGGGCAGTGTAGGGGTGGCTAGTACTGAGGGCAGAATTGTGAAACTTAAGTTAAGGGGAACTCCAAAATTGTCAAATTAGTGAAGCTGGTATGGCAGTAGAGGGGGCAAGCAACTCGTAGTACACCACATGGTCACCTACATCTAAATCTACATGATTACTCTGCAATTCACATTTAAGTGCTTGGCAAAGGGTTCATCCAACCACAATCATACTATCTCTCTACCATTCCACTCCTTAACAGCGCATGGCAAAAATGAACACCTAAACCTTTCTATTGGAGCTCTGATTTCTCTTATTTTATTTTGATGATCGTTCCTACCTATGTAGATTGGTCTCAACAAAATATTTTCGCTTTCAGAAGAGAAAGTTGGTGATTGAAAATTCATAAATAGATCTCGCCGCAATGAAAAACGTCTTTGTTTTAATGACTTCCACCCCAACTCGCATATCATATCTGCTATACTCTCTCCCCTATTACGTGATAATACAAAACGAGCTGCCCTTTTTTGCACCCTTTCGATGTCCTCCATCAATCCCACCTGGTAAGGCTCCCACACCCCGCAGCAATATTCTAACACCGGACCTCTGCACAATATCCATAACATTATCTTGTGTGGATGCTCAAATGTCTATGTGGCACTGCTGCTCTGTTTGGACTAAAGCATTCCTTTCCGTTCTTTCTCTTACATTAGCATAAAAACAAAATTTCTAGTCATCAGTAACAATACAGGTTAGAAATGGTCAGTGGTATTCACCCACTAATCAAGAACAAGCAAGAGGGTAATGTACATACGGCCAACCACTGATTTATATGGTTTGGCATGTGGTACCCGTATGATTTATTGTTGAACCTTCTCCTTTGTATTCAAATGCTGCACAGTGACGGAATGGTCATACTTCATCACATTTTCTGGTTCTTGAGTGCAATGATGTGCATCATCGTGGATTAATGCATCCAGACGATCTTCATCAAATGCTGAAGGTCTTTCTGAAAATGGAGGGTCAATAATGTCAAAACACTCATCCTTTAAATTAGAATATCTTTCCTTGCCATGCTCTGTCCCATGGCATTATCCCCATACATGGTGAAAACGTTACCATTGAAACCACATATTCATAAACTCCACTGTTCTCATTTTGCCAACTTAGCCATTTTAAATTAAAATGTAGCAGTGCTTTGTGTCAACATAATATTCATAGAATGACAATGTACCTAAAAGAATGTGTCCACATTAAGTGAGAACAAGGTAATGTACTTCGTAAAAATGGTGGAAAAGACAACTGTATCCTTTGATCCCTAGGCATATGAACTTGTCTTAGATCACATGTAATGCCCCCAACAACACAAAACACAATGATGGGAAAGGCTGACTTAAAGCATACATTGTGTGCTCACTCTTACATTATTGGTATCGGCTGCATAAGTAACAATAACACAGTGCACAGTGTTCACTTAAGATGTCTCTCTGTTTTTGCTCCCAACATTTAATGTTCTAATGATGTACCAACATCATAATGCATTGATGGTGGGTGGTTTAAATAAAAAATATGTACAAATGAAATGAGCTTCGTGACAAGGCTGAAGATATATCGGTACATAGGACACTGCATAGAACTGTATGGAACATTGTAGATGTAACTGTAGATGTGCTTCCAAGGAAGTGTGTGGGGCCCTTGATATTGATGTTTTATATTAAGGACATCACAGACATTCTTCTTCTTTTTGTTTTTCTGTTTGGGGTATCTAATGACCACATACTAATTTCAATGCTTCCTCCTTTGTTCTTCTTCCAGGTTTCCTTCGTCTTCACTATCTATCCTTTTTTCTTCCTCAGACCATTCTGACCCTGTCTTCCTCTTCTTCTTCCTGCCTTGGAATGCTTCCATTTGCAACACTTTCTTCTTGAAATCCTATCATTCTGCTGGGTCTTTTTCTTGTATTTCTTTCCAAATCTTTCCTAACTACTTGAATCTGTCCTGTTGTTGACATCTTGTCCCAAAGATGCTTAACAATCTGTTTGGTTAACCTGTTGCTGTTCACTCTGTATAAATGTCCAAAAAATAATAGTCAGCTCTTCTGCAGCATTTCAATTGTTTTTCCTATGCTGCAATATACTTCATTACTTCTTAATATTCATACTCATGGATTTCCTAGCAGCCTGAGTATTTTTCAAATGATTCTTAATTCTAGGACTTGAAGTTTGTATAACTCATAATTCAACATTAAACATTCACTTGCATAGAGACATTCTGGTTTTACTACTGTGCTGTAGTGCTGTATTTTCAAATTTTTAGACACACACATCTTGTTGTAAATGTTCATGTTTATATCATATGCTTTCTCCATTTTACATTCTATTTTGACTACAGCAAATATTTTTGAAGCCATTGCCTTGAATCTTTCTACCCAAATATTTAAATTTATAAACCCTCTTTATCTGTGCATTATCTGTTACTAGGATTTCTGGGTCATTATTTTAAGTTTGTCCTAAAAAATTTTTCTACAGCAACTTTTAAAGCTGCTTTGTTACGTATTCCATCTAAGAGGTTGATTTGTATTTCTGAATTTGTTATATTTTTATAAAGAATGGCATAATCATTTGCAAATACTAGACACTGAATTTCAGTATCTCTTTTTCCTGAAGTCTCCAGTCTCATTGTGACAGCTTATGTTCTTTGCCTTTTGTTTCAATTATCTTACTATTTCCTCTAAGATGCAGTTGAGGTGGTGTGGAAACATGTTGTCACCCTGCATTTCACCTGTTATTTTGAGTGCCTTAGGTGTTTCACACCAAAACTTTACTTATGCTTCAGTGTGTGGGTGTTTCACGAATAAGGTTTGCTAGTTTAGTGTAATGCCAAGTTCTCGAGTCACTTTACCCACTGTTTACCTGTCAATCAAATGCTTTTCTAAAACCTGTAAATGTTAAAACTATGTCTTAAAATTCGTATGGACTAAAAGTTGAAATTCTGTTCTGCACCAGATTCGATCTTTCTAAATCCACTCTGATATTCTCCCAAATGGCTGTCAAGTGTTACTTCTACCTTGTTTAGTAATATTGTTAAAAATATAATACAGCCCACTGGCAACAGATATATACCTGTGCAATTATTTAGATAATGCCTATGACTTTTTTGTGCACAGGATGGATAGGATCCACTTTCCAGTCTTCTGGAATCTTTTGTTTCCCATATTTCTTCAGACATAATCTGAAGGTTAGTTGTCATTACTGCTTGACACCAGTTATGGTTGAGATGATTTTATTTCTTCTCCACTGGCTTTGTTGTTTTTCAGGGTTTTTGTTTGTTTGGTTATTTGTTTGTTTGCTGTAGGTGGTAGATCTGCTTCCATGTTTTCCTCAAATATCTGGAAATTCTAGCTAACAATTCAGTTATCTACAGTTCAAAAATTGATCAAAGTACTTTCTTAGTAATTTACATGTGTGGTTATTGCTTAGACCTATTTTACCATTTTTGTCTCTGATGTAAATACATTGGAGCATGATAGCCCTTTTTGAATAAAACCATGACTGTATGTATGAGAGCATTTTTTCTGCTGTAGTACACAGTGATTCTTTTTTATCACTAATTATGATGCTCGTGTCATCTGCAAATAGTAGAATTTTGGCTGGGCTGTCTGGAGCCTGTATGTCATTGATATAAACTAGAAATAACAATGGGCCCAGAATGCTGCCCTGAGAAACAACTATTTAAATTTGTTTTGGTTCAGATATGGGTTTAAAATTGTGAAGATTGTTGGAGGACCTCAGCTCAACAATTCTTCTTGCGATATTTCAGAGAAATGGCTATTCGCAACAGCAGATTAAGAATGCCCTGCAAATAAAAACTGCAGAAAAATCACAGGAAAATAATGAGGAAGTGGAAAGTGAAGTGAAATCTACAGCCTTTCTCCCATACATGGGTGATATTTCTTCTAAAATTGCTAGAATCTTGAAGAAACATAAAGTGGATGTGATATTCCGCCCACCCGCTAAGACTGCCGGCTTGTTGGGATCTGTTATGGATGATCTGCTCTTGCAAAAGGTGGGAGTTTATGAAATCCCTTGTGAGTGTGGAAAATGTTACATAGGGCTACCACATGCACTGTACAGGAACGATGCGTCGAACACTAGCGGTACACACGTGTTCTTCAGTCCAACAAATCAGCAGTTGCTGAACATTGCATTTCTACTGGCCATGCCATGGATTATATAGATGTTAAGATTTTAACTACTGCTTCATCTTTCTGGGACTCAGTTGTTAAGGAAGCTGTAGAAATACAACTAGCCGACAACCTGCTAAACCATGACGAAGGATTTCATCTTGACAATGCTTGGAAACCACTTATTTCACACCTTTGTTCAGAAAGAATTTCTGCATCTTCACTTCTGACAGATGTTACCTCTTTTAAAAACTAATTATTTATGTACAAGCACGGTGGATTCGCAGCAGCACTATTTTGTTTGCACTCTGTGCTTATATGTTTATCTTTGCTATATAAATCTTAACTATGACTAGTGCAGTAGTGGCGACTTTGATATCTTTGACGCATGCGCTTTTAATCCTCAGCAGCTTTGTATCACCTGACTCTCCATATAAATAGGCATGCGCAAATGCTATGAACTCAGTCTCCGACTCGCCTTGAAGACTGCTGGGAGGTTTCTAGCTTAAATATTACAAGAAGAATTGTCGCTGTCCCAAGTGCACGCCCGAAAGATGATGGAACAATTTAGTTGTTTACAGTTCAAGAGTTGATAAAAGTACTTTATTAGTAATTTACAGGTGTGGTTATTGCTTGGACTTATTTTACCATTTTCATCTGTGATGTAAATACATTGGAGCATGGCAGCCCTTTTTAGAATTTTTAAATGTCTGACACAGAGTTTGGAAGGATAACAAAGATTCTCCAACTCATCTTTCCTGCAGACATTATTGGTATTGTAGTAGTAGTAGTAGTAGTAGTAGTAGTAGTAGTAGTAGTAGTAGTAGTAGTAGTAGTAGTTGTTGTTGTTGTTGTTGTTGTTGTTGTTTTTTAACAGTCATAGAACACACACACACACACACACACACACCCTAAAAGACCACTTTCATTCATTCAGTATAAAAGAGAGAATTGTTATAATTCCAACATTCCTCTTCTTTGTCTCACTGCATGTATAATTTATTGAAATAACTGCCCTTTGGAAGCCTATGCATCAGCAGGACAATGTGGTGACCCACGGAGTACCTATTTCCACAGCCAAGCACATAGTTTCTCACTGAAAGCTGCTGTTAAAACTCTCCAGTGCTGAAGGTGCATATTGTTCCATGTCGAAAATTCACCATATAGAAAATGAAAATAAATCTAATGAACAATATGACAGGTTGTTTTATGTTATTATTTTCATACTGTATTAATGACATTTTTTAAAATGTCATTCATTAAGAAGGCATCACTCCTTTGAAGTGGTATGTACAAGCATATTCCATGAAAGTTGTGTGCTAATTGACACTGTCTAAAAGTTTCCTTTTTACACAGACCATGAATGTGGCTTTCTGTTTCTTTGTAATGTCTTCTGAGATTGATTAGAGGCTCAGTATGTCAACAGTGTGTGTTAAAATTAACATATGTTCCAGTCATTGCAGCCATAATGTGGAATTGTAGAAGGAGCACATCACTAAAGCAGTAAATAAAGTTATTAAGAGATGCTTTCCTCTTTGTGTGTACAGTTGCAGCTGCTGGAAGACGGCGGCAACTCGAGGAAGATGCCGTACCCAGTAAAGAAGCGAGAGCTAGAGGTGCCAGGCACTCAGTGGGTGAGTAGTAGTGAAAGCCCACAGTGGGAGGCTTGTGAATCAAATGTATCAGGACAACTATTAGTGGACATTAAGATGGAGTGTGTCCACCCTTCTCCTTTACGGTGGCTTGAACTCTTCTGTTTGTACTTTCATTGAGACGTCTGAACCTCTGTGAAGGAATGGCAGCCCATTCTTCCTCGAGAGCTAAACCCAAAGAAGGTAGAGATGTTGGACATCAGGTTTGGAATGATGTCACCATTATGACTCGTCCCGAAGATGATCCGTTGCTTTCAGGTTGGAACATTGGCACCCAAGTTCACTTCAGGAATGTCATTGTCCATAAACCTTCGCCTCACAATGCTGCTTAGTGACAGGCGGCATTGTTGAGCTGATTGTCAGTCTTTGTGTCTGAACACTTCCTTTGCTGTAGACAGTACACTACCGTCAAATACATAATTGTCCTTCTGAATTTAGCATTTTTTAAAGTGCAATAAGAGGACAAGAAGTTAACAATGAGGAATTGCATACTGTAACACTGCCTCCTCTTCACATGATTGTTGGTACTAAAGATGATGGCAGGTAAAGTTCAGCCAGCATTCAGCTAACCCAAATCCTTCAGTCACATTGCCATGGAATATAGAATGATTTGTCACTTCACTCCTAGTCCCCTGCTTCCAGTTGTCCACTGTCCAGTGGACATTGCTCATTACGTGACCTTCAGTATTGTTTAGTGTTGACAACAGGAATGTGCGGTTTTGAGAAACTGCTCAGCCATTGCTACCAGGACTGCAGAGAGTGAGGGGTGGCCATGGGGCAAGACACATGAGCCCCACCTAAAAATATAGCAAACCAATTTTATTAGCAATGTAATGTAAGTGGAGTGGCTCCAAATGTTTGTATAAGTTAAACGTGTGTGTGTGTGTGTGTGTGTGTGTGTGTGTGTGTGTGTGTGTGTGTTTTTCTCATGCCACCACTTGGTAGCTTGGTAACACTGCCCCCCCACCCCTCCGGGGGCACGCCATTCCTTGGTGGGTTCATTCTTGGCTACCATGGGGCCCCAGGCTTTGCAGTACCTTTTCCCTTTTGTGTTGTATGTCAATCATCTTGCTGTTCTTTTTCCCCTTGGGGAACATGTCTGGGGTATTCTTGGGAATTTCCAGCATTCTATCACTGATGTACAAACATCTCACCTTTGTCTTCCGCTCCATTTTCCTTTCTCTGTTCCCCTTCTCTTGTTCCTCCGCTTCTGCGTTCGAGGGTCCTCTTTTTCTCTTCTTGCTCCCTGTGTGCTCCTAAAGGCTGGCCCATGCATCTGTGCATAACAGGTAACTGGGTGACTCATAATTCCCAGCCCCGTGTTGACAGGTCGGATTCTCTCGTTCCTCCTGCTGTAGGCCAGTCTCGGGGTGGGGTGTGTGCTTGAGCAGTAAACTTTCCAAATTGCCATACATTCCAAACCCAATGTGCTGCTACCAATGTCATCATTTTAACCACTCTATAACATCTTGTCAACACCAGCCACATGTCACCTGTGGTAGGGATGCGCACGAGGGCGATCGTCCACCTCTATCTCCCTGCTGTATCAACTGCAAATGCGGCCATGCGAATTCATCTTAGGAGTGACCAGTGTATCTTGGTGTGCACGTTGTTCAAGAGATCCAGTTGAAGGAAAAGGTGCCTTATCCAGTTACTGGGTAGTCACAAACCGTGTGTTCTCTGTCTGGCATCTATTTCTGCTTTTGTTACCCCTTACTCCATGAAAGACGTGGCCAGGCTGACATACAACCTCCAATTCAACTCTGAGGACATGAAATTGCCCAGTGTCAAGGTAGCATCGCCACCCCTCCGTCCTGCTTTGCAAGAAACCGTCGAACTCTTGCCTCAAGGGTCCAAGCAACCAGCTACACAACCTGTAGGCCGGAAAGGCCAGAAGGAGTACTCCCATGAAGACTTACTCTGTCCCTCCAGCCAAACAACACTGGAGTCATCAACTGGGAGGGCTCAAAGAAGTCCTCCAAAGGCAAACAGTCCTCCTTTTGCCACCCTGAAGATCCTCTTTGATGGTGTCGGCACGTAATACCTTAGCCCGGCCAGCCACCATGATGCCGATGTTAACTAAAAACTGTTTTTTGGCACTGGACTCCACAGACAGCCCACACAAGCGATCTGATGTTTCTGTCTGACTCCATGGAGCAGGATCCTCCTGTGTCTGCACTCTGTAGTAGCACCTCTTCCTAGGCTGTCACTCAGCATCTGCCAAGGTGACACCCCAACGTCTGTTCATCATGACTGTTCTCCAATGAAACATTCACCACCTTCAGTCCCACAATGAGGATTTGCGACTGCTTTTAGTGTTGAAGCACCCCCTTGTACTCTGCATTCAGGAAACGAAATTGTGCCCTCATGACCGCTTTGAGCTTTCAAATTTCTTACTGATTTGCTTTGATCTTCCCTGTTGTAACCATGACTGGAATGGCTGCAGGTATGCTGTCAATGAAAGTGCAGTGGTACCGAATGGGAGCAGTCTGCAAACAAACAAGACAGATGAACAGGAAAGGAAAAACAGACGCAACGACAGATGACTGAGCAAGATACTGAGACACAAAGACCAACAACAAGCAATAAGCAACGGTGTCACAAGTGAAAACCTCATAAATCGACAAAGGCCACTCGTACATGGAAAGGACAACTGAGGTGTTCATGATGGCCAACCCAGAGGCCATGGCAGCTGAGGGAGATGCCGATCCACCTGGGGGCGGGGAGGGCTGGTGTCAGGCTGGCAGGGAGGCAAGAATTGGGGCAGTGGTGGTGACTCAAGGACCACATGTGTACCTGAAGGAGGTAGTGGTTGAGGAGTTGGTGCGGGAGTCCCGCAGGGGAACGTGGGCGGAGCTGGTTATGATGGCGGCACTACAACCCTTTCAGCGTGTGCACTGATGTCACATACCACCCATGGGTTGCGATGACTGGCAGGTGTCCAACCCGCCTTGCTCCTGTAAACGCAGGCCCACACTACTGTGCTGGAGCCGTAATGCTGAGAGGGCCAAGAGCGGGGGCAGGAAGAGGATGGCATCAGCAAATGCAGCAGGGTCTGTGGCTGTCACCCATGGAGGATTTCCTCTGAACTACGTCCGTCAATTGGCATGGTGTGATAGGTGCTCAAGAACAGGGTGAGGGCCGATGTGGTTGGAGATGTTCAGACTGCCTTTGTCAGCTGTATAAACGTGTGGCCAAGCCTCTCTGCTGCACCATTGGAGGATGTGTTTGATACCATTCGCCCTCAGTGGTGAGAACCTGGGCCAGGGCCACGAGTGTGGCCTCCTTGGTGGTGGCCGCCACACGGTCAACATATGGGTATTTGGAGTAGGTGTCAATGATAAGTAACCACACAGACCCCAAAAACGGGCACTCAGAATCAAGATGGGTGCGATGCCATGGCTGGTAAGGTACAAGCCAGGGTGCAAATGACTGAGGAGGGGCTTGCCTGGTGACGCGCACGCAAAGTGCACCCACGGATGAGCCGGTCAACATCATCATTGATGTCTGGCCAATGCATGTGCGAATGAGCCAAAAATTTCATGTGGGACATACCCCAGTGCCCGCAGTGTAACAAACTGAGCACTTGATGCCACAAATCTGGAGGGGTGTCCACCTGATGGGATCAGACTCCATGGCTAACAGGAGGACATCATCGACCGTGGAGAGACTGTGGTACAGTGGGTGCCAGGGGCTGAAGTTGGTCCACATCCAATGAGTAATATAGATGGGCTACCAGTGGACCACATAGCGGAGGACCTGCCACAAGACAGGGTCTCGGCATGTAGCTGTGGCAATGTGAGCAGCCATAAGAAGCAGAGCATTCAGCATGTCCTGGTGGGTGGAATCAATGTGGAAACAGAGGACCATCTGTTCGTCAAACACAATTTCAGGACCTGCTGGGAGATGTGACAAAGCGTCTGCATTAGCATCATAGGCGGTTGGCTTATACTGGATGGTGTAAGTGTAATTCCATAAAAATAATGCCCAGTGCTGGATACGATGAGCCGTCCACTCTGGAATGTGGGAGTGGAGCCCAAAAAGCATAACTAAGGGTTTATGGTCTGTTAGGAAAGTTAACTTTGCTCCAAAGAGATAGTTGTGAAACTTTTGGACGCCGAACACTATTGCCAGGGCCTCCTTCCAATCTGGGAGTAGTTGTGTTGTGCTGGGGTAAACATCTTAGGATCATAAGTGATGGGCTGTTCAGAGCCATTGACATTCTGATGCATGAGGGGGGGGGGGGGGGGGTCCCAATGCTGTATACTGATGCATCAGCTGCCACAACCAAGGGGTGGTCCGTAAAGAAAGAAGGAAGTAAGGCAAGGGGCAGAGTTAAGCATCACCTTTAAACAGAGAAAAGCCTGGTCACAATCAAAATGTACCCCTTTGTGACACAAGTGAATTAGGGGTTGAGCTACAGAGGCAGTCTGGGGTAAGAGCTTCAAGTGACAAGTAACCTTGCCCAAGAACACCTGGAGTTCAGATAAGTCCTTGGGATGAGGGGGGGCCTTCAATGGCCACAACATTATGACCTGAAGGGCAAATGCCATCTTTGCTAAGCCAGTGGCCTAAGTATTCCACTTCTGGTTGAAAGAAAAACATCACATGTCTAGCTGACAGCGTAAACCTGCAGACTGCTGAGTGTGAAGTAAGGCACTGAGGTTTTGCAAGTGTTCCTGGCGGGAATGACCTGTACCCAAGACGTCATTCAGACAATTCCTGCAGGGCTGCCTAAGCTGCTCCAGGAACTGCTGGAAAATGGCTGGCACCAAATAGTCAACAAATGGTAGGTGCTTGTACTTGTACAATCAGAAAGGCATGTTGATAATCATGATGTTCCAGGAATTGGCATCTGAGGGTAACTGGTGGTATGCCTCAGCCAGGTCGATCTTTGAAAAGTTCTCTCCCTCGGCAAACTTGGTGAGAAGGTCTTCCTGTCAGGGAATGGGGTAAGTGTCTATGAGGGACTGAGCATTGACAGTAGCGCAATGTCCCCACTCAGCTGAAGGGACCCATTGGGTTTCTGTATGACCACCAAAGGTTTCGCCCAGGCACTACAAGTCACAGGCTCCAGAATGCCAGTAACCTGGAGCCGATACAGTTCCTACTTGACCGGAAGGGGTGGGGCCCAGAAAAAGTGAGGCTGCACTTCCAGCCGAAGTGTGATGTGTGCCTGAAAATCTGAATCACATCAGAGATCAGTGACAAACAATGGCACAGAAGCTGAGCACAGATTGCCCAGGTCCTGAAAAAGAACAGCTGTGGAAACGACCTCAACTTCATCAGAAATTGAGAAGTTAAACAGTTGAAATGCATCCAGGTCAACAATATTCGAAGCCAATGGATAGTAGACGACAAATAGGGTAAGGAGCTGGGGAACGTGTTTGTAAATTGCCTGGACAATGAACTGCCCATGAAGGGGAATTGAACCATCTCTGGAGGTGACCAACTGCCGAGAGGTAGGTGACAACTCAAGAGAACCCAGTCGCATGTATGTTGCCATATTAATCATGGAGACAGTGGCCACAGTGTTGACCTGAAAATGTCATCCTCCGTGAAAAGGCTGAATGTGAGGAAAAGCTAAAAGCTACCGCACCTATGGGTCATCCAGTGGGACAATCGATTGCAGAGCATGTATGGTATCTTGAAGCCCAGGAGGGGCAGGACTGAAGCGGGTCGAGCAACTGCGACAAGCCGATTGGATGTGGCCCTTGTTGTCACACAGCATACACGTTTTTGAGTGGTGGGAACATTCAGCTCGAGAATGTGTGGTAAAGGACTGTGGGCAAGATGGAAGTGGACCGCCCGACCGGCGACTGGAGACACAGATGCCATAGACACATCAGGCAAAGAGGAGTCCCAACATAACTGGCCTCTGTTGGCTGGGTCACAACAACTCACGAGGGTGGTTGTGGCATTGGCCGTGAAGGAAAGTGCGGTGGAACTGAAAGGGAGCAGCCCGTGAACAAACAAAATGGGGGAATGGGACAGGAAGGACAAGCATGACGACAGATGACAGAGAAAGACACCAAGAACAACAAGCAATAAGCAACGGGGTCACAAGTGAAAACCTCACAAAATCAACAATGTTCACTGGTACATGGAAGTAAGCCAAGTAAATGTGATGTCTGTAAGCCAGATATCGAGAGACTTAGGCGAATATCGGACTGCTTCATTGAGTGAGAGGCAGGCACTTAAATACATGATAGGGTATGTCACTATTGGCCGCTACCTTCCCCACTTTTGCTGCTTGGTGACTTTAATGCAAATCATCCCTTTTGGGGTTCCCCAGGACCTGTCAGAGAGGTGCCATCTTGGCTGACCTGCTTAACGAACTTAACCTCTCCTGTGCCTTAATACTGGAGCACCCACTTCCCTGTCCAACTCCTCGCACACCTATTCCCATTTGGACCTATCCTTCTACACTGCCCAGCTTCCCCATCACAGCTTTCTAGGGCTAACTGCCAGCTTTACTCCTCCCTTCCTCCCTGGCAACCTTCAAGGAATGAGATTTCCCAGTTTTGATGACTAGGTCGAATATCCCACATTTGTGGGATATGTTATCCTTACTGGGATATGTTATCCTTACTGCTGAAGAACGTTCCATCCCCCACACTTCCTCTCTACCATGTCGTGTCCCAGTCCCTTAATGGACTGAGGCATGCTGCGATGCAGTTTGCACATGTAGATGTGCTCTCCACATTTTTAACCCCCACCCTAGTCTGGAAAACTTCATTCATTATAAACACATGCGTGCAAAGAGTCATCTTGTTCTTCAGGATAGCAAAAGAGCTAGCTGGATTTCATTCACTAGTTCTTTTATCAGTACCACACATTGCTGTGTCATGTGGGCCAACATCAGACGGCTCTCTGGAACAAAGATCCATTCCCAGTTTTCTGGTTTAACAGTAGCTGATGATCTCATTGTGGACGCTATTGCTATCTTCAACACCTTGGGATGCCATTTTGCAGAAGTTTCCAGCTCTTCCTACCACCACCCTACCTTCCTCCATCAGAAACAATTGGAGGGGGCTCAGGTGAGACACTTCCCTTCTCGGAATCATGAGTGAGTGCTACAAACCTGTCTTCACTATGACAGAGCTAGATCATACTCTCAGCTCATCCTGATCCTCCACCTCAGGGCCAGACACCATCCACATTCAGATGTTGCAGCACCTTTCTCTTGTGGGCAAGTGCTTTCCACTAAAAACCTCCCTTCTGGCTACCCCCCCCCCCCACCCCACCCCCATATATCGTACCAGATGCATTTTCAAGGTGATGGAATTTGGATGATTCATGACTGGCTCGTGTGGTGGCTTGAATCTCACAATTTACTGATGGATGCTCAGTGTGGATTTAGAGTGTGGCGTTCTGCAGTTGACCATCTCATTACGTTGTCCACCCATTTTATGAATGGTTTTCTGTGAAAATCCTAGACTGGGCTGTGTTTTTTGATTTGGAGAAGGCCTAAAACACCTGCTAGAGAACTGGTATCCTCTGTACTCATAAAATGTTGGGCTTCCGTAGGCACCAACCCTGATTTCTTCAGGTATTTTTACAAGACTGAGTTTTCAAGTTGCATGTGGGTTCTGCCTTGTTGGACATCTTTATCCAGGAAAATGGTGTGCCTCAGTATTCCACCCTGAGTGTCATCCTCTTTCTTATCACCATTAACTCTGCAATGGCCCGTATCCCGCCAGGCATCTCCAGTTCTCTTTTTGTAGACGACTTTGCCATCTATTGCAGTTCTCCATAGACCTGTTTCACTGAGCAGTGTCTTCAGCACTGTCTTGATAGTCTTTACTACTGGAGCATTGACAATGGCTTACGCTTTTCCCCTGATAAAACCATCTGTATGAATTTCTGGCAGCAAAAATGATTTCTCCCACCATCTCTACACCTTCGTCCTGTTGCTCTTCCATTCATTGAAACTACGAAATTTTTGGGGCTCATGATCAATAGGAAACACTATTGATCCTCCCATGTGTCTTACCTGGCAGCCCGCAGCTGTACGAGGTTCCCCAGTCTCCTACATGTCCTCAATGATACTTCATGGGGTGCCGATCAAACCACTCTCCTCAGTTTGTTGCGGACCCTTGTCCATTCGAAACGCGACTATGGGTGCTTTTTTTAGGAGTTTGCACACCCATCCTTCTTATGCTGTCTCAACACTATCCACCATCATGGCGTCTGTTTGGCCAAGGACACCTTTTACACCAGCCCAGTTTAGGGTCTGTATGCTGACAATGTTGAACTACAACTGTCCTACTGTCATTACTTTCTCCTCAGCAATTATGCATGCCATTTGTCTGCCAAGCATGGCCACTCTGCCTATGCATCCTTCTTCAATGATACCTTTGATCATCAGTACGGGACTCGTCCCTCTTCTGTTACCTCCTGGAGTCCACTTTCGCCACATGCTATGGCGATTTAACTTCACACTACCGGCAACTTTCCTAGTGGGTATGAACTGTTCATCACCTTTCCTTTGCAAAGTGGCCCATGTTAATCTCGGCCTTCCTTCATTTCCAAAGAACACTACTCCAGCCTTGATCTGTTGCCTTCAGTTTCATGACCTCTGAATGGAATGTCGCTATAGAACTTTTGTATACACTGATGGGTCTCAGACTAATCATGGGGTCAGGTATGCCTTCGTCATTGGCACCCGTGTCTTTTGATATCGGTTGCCGGCACACTCCTCAGTATTTACAGCCAAACTTTTCGCCTTGTATCAGGCCACGGATTACATAGGGGACACAGCCTTCACAATTGTGTCCTTCGCTCAGACTCACTCACTGCCTTCCAAAGTCTATGTGCACTGTACACTGCTCATCTCTTAGTGCAGCAGTTCCAGGTAAACTGTCACTTGCTCACTATTGGTGGAACCAGTGTCATGTTCCTGTGGGTCCCTGGTCATGTCAGTCTGCCAGGAAACAAGGCTGCTGATGCTGCTGCCAAGGTTGCAGTCCTTGTACCTCAGCCTGCAATTACCTATATTCTTTCCAATGATCTCTGTATTGCCACCTGTCAGGAGGTGCTGTCCCTTTGGCATTGTCAGTGTTCATCCCTTCACAAGAATAAGCTTTGGCTTATTAAGCCTCTGCCAGTGCCTTGAATGACTGCCGTGGAGATTATTTTAATTGGGCTGCATATTGGGCACAGCCTTTTTAGCCATTGTCATTTGCTAAGTGGAGCTACCCCACCACTTTGTTCTCATCACCCCCAAATTTTAACTGTCCACCACTTCCTGCTGGAATGCCCTTTTTAACAATTTACATTCCAGCCTGGGTTTGCCATCTGATTTATCAGCCATTTTAGAGAATGATGCGAGAGCTGTCAACTGCGTTTTACTTTTCATCCGCCGAAGCACTATGACGAAGGCCAATTAATTTTTAGTTTCGGACCTCCATTTCTGTATGTTTTTTTTTTTTTTGCCTTGTTTCCATGTGCCTGGTTTTAGCTGTCTCCTGTTCTGTCAATTGGGACAGATGTGAAGTTGTTTAACTCCTCTCTGTGTTCGTGGTCTATAGTCTTGACTTGGGTGCGTATGACCCCAGTTGTTTTTTGTGTCCTAAAGCCAAATGAAACAAACAAAACAAAACTGCTTGGTGAGTAGATTTTTTCCTATCCAATTACATTATGTTGTAAAAATGGATTATTTTTTGTTGTTATACTAATTCAATTTAATTTTTATCTTACAGAAAGTTTGACATGAAACATAGCATAGTCAGGAATTATTGGTGATACAGAAAAAATACTCATTGAGATAGAATGTAGAGTAAATGTAATTTCTTACTAAACACTAAACTTATCTTAACATCTTGTTCTCTTGATTTATCTCTGGTGCCAGTGCCTTGCTCATAAAATATTTCCCATCAGTACTTTCACTACAGTCTGTTCCCAGACCAATCTGTTTGTGTTCCTGCCTCACCTCTTTACAGGGAGTCCAGCAGGGAACTCTCTTGCCCCATCTACCACCCACACTCGTGGTCATACATTTCACCTATTGTGGATGATCTATGCACAAGGAGAGAAATGTGCTGAGTTTGTCACAAACATAAGAACCTCATTGCTACAAAGAAGACGCATGATGATGTTGGGCAAGTGCAACAGATTTCCAGTGAAAGCCACCTAAAAACAGTGCTGATACACTTTCAGGTTCTCACTAATATGAGACCAACTCTGTAAGGTGTAAGTTGAGCACTGCAAGCTACGCTGGTGATGTCCTAGATTCCAATGATGTTGCACTCAGAGGAAAAATTGATACTGTAACAACAGCAAAAATATGACAACTCTCATCCCCATGGAGGAGATAACAATGCCATCCAGGAGGCACACCTGGAAGAAAAATACAGGAAATGGCTAGGACATCATTAGGGAGGAACGGTGTGGTGGAACGGTGCAGGCAGAAAAACATGAGAATGAAGGAATGAAGTGACACAAGACAGAGACAAGTTAGAACAAGTAATTATAAGGCAAATAATCACAGAACATGGGAGAACAATTGTGCAGAGTCATCTGCAACCCAAAGGAAATGTGAAGAATGTTTTTTGAACATAGAGCAAAACCATTCAACCACTGTCAAGAAGCACTTGAACACAGAGATGAACTCTACCTAATGAAACACAAGACACTGGTAAGAAGTTTCCAGAGACAAAAAAGTAATAAAAAAAGCCAAAAAGAGAGATGTTCCTGAATAGCCAAAATGAATAGTTTTTCATTGCGACACAGATTGCACATGCCAACATGCAGCAAATGAAACAGCTCTCTGGTGAAGGCAAGGTAGAGAATGCCCTGATCCACTAAAAGATGTCGCTAATATGAAAACTATTCTTTAAGCTTTCACTTGAGCCCTCTGTCTGTAATAAGTCAGAAACACTCCTGTAGGCACCTACAGTGTAGGTTGGACTGGCAATGCCAATATTGTGGGCTGCATTCTTGTTAATATAGTCATGGCACTCAGAAGCAGATACTTGATATCGAGTCTGGAACTTTGAATGGCAAGTGAGCCACTGTGAATTGACCTACAAAGTCTGTGCAATGGAGAAATGCTGTAAAGCCCAGTGTCACATGGCTCAAATGTGGAAACTATGCAGTGGCTGTCATGGGAAAGATGAGCTGCACTGAGTGTGAGTTTCAGTTTCAGCCCTGTTAGCATGCCAGCAACTGAACACCAGCCAGATGCTACACCACACATTTCAACCTCATTCCTGTTATGTCTCCTCCTCCATTCTGTTGCCATACTCATCATCTTTCCTTTCTGACTCACTTCTACAAAGAATCCTCCTGAGAAGTACCCCACCTCATCTGCCACTCATTCTCCTGGCTACTTGTACCCATCTGTAAGTAAAGAAAGGCGTGTTACATTGTATGCATTTGATGTGGCAATTTTAAAGTAGAACAATGAAAATATAGTAATTGGTAAGCATTTTTGCTATTGCTTTCTGTGGGATCTCTCTGAGAAAGATTCATGATAATTTGAAATTATGGGTGAAGTTTTTTGGAAGTCACTAAGTGCTCTCATTGTCAAATACCAGATGAATATAATGTCGGTATATGCCTGCAATGAGTGAAGCTGCATATACAGGCATAGACACAGTTCCTAACTGTTAAACTTGCCACAGTGTGTTAACCATGTAACATAAGATTATATGTTTTAAGTAACAGATTATTACAGCATTTTAAATTTTGATCAGCAATTATGTGAAGTGTTGACAATGAAAGTTTATTTTCCCCTGATTGTCTTCAGATAGCAGCCTGCAACTTCACTGAGTTCCAGAAAGACAGGGTTTTTTAATGTTCACTGTTGTACATAATTGAGTAGATTAGATGCTCAGTTATTCACTGATTAGTAGGCACTCTACAAGACTGAAATAATTGATTCTGTTCATCATCATTCCATGTTGAAACACTATTAGTTAATCAATTATTTGTTTTACTTTTGCAGATAGAGTTTTTTTATATTAACTCAAAATGTTTTCTGTCAATCAGGTACAATTCAAAGCGTTCTATCTCCTATTGCTGAGGAGAGTGAAAGTGGAAAGAGCACCGGTACAACTGATGGAGCCATGGTATGTTTCACCAGTAGCAGAAAGTTCGATTTTGTGGCCTGTAATTAACACCACACTACTTCCTGGCCTCCTTTCAGGTGCTCACAAAGTTCATTACATTTGGCCTTTTAGCCATTACAATACTTCCTCCTCTTCTGTACTGCCACGCACTCTACACACTTACTTAAATAAAAAAAAAACTACTTCCTTCATATCCTATTCATTTCCATTTCATTCTCATTACATCTCCCATGCCAGTTTGTTTCCTGACACCACAAACATCACAACTTCTTTTCCAATGGAAACTGAAATGCTATCTCAAGTCTAAATTATCTGCTGAATGATCCAAAACATTTCTCAAAGACCAATCATATACTGGCTCTTAATTTAAAACAAGTAACTCTCTTTAATAATTAATGTCAAGTCGTGTGTCATTGGTTAGTATGCAGAATCTTAATGACAGCTCAACTTCATCTTTGTTCTCCTGTGTAATGGTAGTTGTCACAGTGCTCACAGATTTAGGGGGAATCCACAATGCTGAACCAGAATGAAACAGCAAGGAATTAACCCAAGGAGAGATATCATCAGTAGGGAGTAAACCACTCAAATCATCATGTACTGTGAAGAACGACAAAGCAACTATTGTCATCTCACCCTGCAGAAATCCTACATCAATCTGCACCAGTTCTCATGTGCAGCACAGAAAGCTCCTAAAGTGTGTAAAAGTTTAAAGCCGCCATTTGAACTAAAAAAGACTTTATGGTGGTGACCACTATTCATCAGTACTATAGACATGGTGAGGTAAACAATTTACCAAATCAATAGGTCATATCATAGTTGTTACTCATTAAATATGACAATTAACATTCTTTCAGAATGACAACTACCACTTACTGTTGTCTAAAATACTTACTTATTGCTGTTTGGAAGTGAGTTTTTCTCATTTTTGAGCAAATATCATAAACACAAATGATAAGTGACTCATTCTCCTCCATATAATCATGGCATGACAAACTTCCTGAAGTCTTCTGATAATACTTTCCTGGTTGCTAAATAAGTACCAAGAGACTACTTCGAGAGATCTACTTGTCTTAGTGGTTGTTGTGTTTGACACGTGTTGGTTAGTAATTCAATGGAACTACCTTAATGTACTTAAACACATGTGTCACAAATTGTGCAGTGTGATGTAAAAGTAACTGTTTAGCTACTTTTGTCCTTTGGGATTTGCTGTCAGTGATATTAAGATAGGTCTTGGTACCTGAAACAAAATCAAATGATAACTCTTGTGATGGTGTTTCAGATCTTGCATTGACCGTGGCAAACAGTCTTTCGTCCAGTAAGTGCTTTAATTTTCATACACCTTGTTTTCTAGGACCAATATTTGGTACAAATCTTAAAGGTCATGGAATATGCCAGATAAAATAAAATGTTTAAGAAACCAAAAAAGAGGAGCTATAAGTTTATGTAAATGCAATCAAGAATGTAACACAGGAATCAGCTTAATTTTTCAAGGAAATCCTCAACACGATAGGAAACTCTTCAATTTTGATTTGAAACTACATGGATTACTGCTAAGAGGTTTGAATTCCTGTGGTAACTTACTGCAAATGGATGCCGCAGTGTACTGCACGCCTTTCTGCTCAAGAGTCAAGAAAGTGTGCCCCATAGGCAGATTGGATTTCTTCCTAGTGTTAACTGAGTGAAAGCTGCTATTTCTTGGGAATAAGCTGACACTGTTAACAAGAAATGACAGCAAAGAATGTGTGTTTATTGAGAGGCCTATGTCAGATTACCCAGACTAATTAACATGGGTCAGCAGGAGTAACATGAGCTTATACAACTTAATGCCTGAACCACCCATTTCTGAGCCGAAACATCCTTTGGGAAATGGAAGAATTACCCCAAAATATACCACCATACCTCATAAGTGAATGATAATAAACAAAGTATACTAATTTTTGTGTCACACTGTCATTTACTTCACATACCATTCAAATAGTAAAAATGCCAGCATTAAGTCTTTGAACAAGATCCTGAACACGAGTTTTCCACAACAGTTCACTATCCATCTGAACATATAGAAATCTGAACTGTTAAGTTTCACTAATCATACAGCCATTCTGTGAAATTAAAATGGCTGGTTTTGTTGAATTTTTTGTTAGAAATTGTAAAAACTTATTTTTGCTGTGATTTAGCATTCGTTTATTTTCTACAAGCCATGAACCTATATCTCAAACTGCACTACTTGAAACAATACCAACATTCCACAAAACATTCTTTACTACCAAGCTAGTGTCATCAGCAAACAGAGGGCATACCATTTATATAAATTAGGAACAATAGATATATTACAGAAAACGCACACCACTCTTACGAGGTATGTTGGCCTCAATGAATGTGTTTTGTGACAGCTGAATTCGCTCCCAAAGATAACATGTAAATATATAAACACGGAGCCATAAACTTTGTTCATTAAACATTATACTAGTACAGACGACAGTTTTGCATTGGTGATTGAACAGCAGGTGGATGATCCGTGAAAATTCGAGAAGCGCTTTGAGTCTCATGATGTTACATATTCCCTCCAGTGAGTGGATGCCCAATGGTGCACTAAATTTTCTCACAATACATTGAGAACATCCGAAATATCCTAGCAATTACAGTAAAATATGCATTTTTAAAGTTTTTAATGATGTATGTTGAGAAGATGTTCTCTCCCAGGAGTTGAATAAGGTTAGGCTTGAAACCTATTCAGTACCCTCATCCTCAGGACATTGGAATGTGCAAACTATACAAAGGAAAAGGGAGGGTGAACTGATACTTCTTAAATTCTATGGATATTTATACCAGTATCAGTGTGACTTTAGGCTGTACATGGATACAGGCAAAGCAAGCTCCTGGGAACTATTGAAATCCCTCAAGGTTGGCAGCAGAAAAAGCATCATTACTCATTTAAGAGACAGTTTTTCCAAGTTCCTATTTTTATTGCAGGTGAAAGTTAGGTAAATTCTAAGAACATTGAAAAAGTATCATCCCTTTGTTCCACTAGATGATGATAGAGAGAGCTGTGTAGGTCAAACAGAGGTAAGGCCAAAAATGTCTTAAATTCTGTAGTCATTGTGATGTGTTAAATAACTTCATCAAATCAGCAGTTTCCCTGGACATTTTATCTGATGAGCCTAAATATAAAGTCCCTCCAGCACATAGACATAAACTTCACAGAGCCCTATTAAGTATGGTGTAGCCATTTGTTCCCTTCTTGTGCTAAGTTCATCCTTGCTACTTTTCACATATGCTGCAGATGCTCTCCTATTATGGTGCCCAGAATGATACTTCTGCTTAATTCCAAAATTGCACCTCCCCTGGCTTAAAGAATGTTTCTTCCTACTTGGTGTGCAGATTTTGACTGAATATGCATGCTGTTTCATTCCAGTTTGGCACAGAACTTTTCTTGAACAAATTTGGCACAGTGCAAATTTCTTATCGCCTATAATCTTCTTACTTTTATAACTTTTTGGCTTTCTGGAATACACACAGGACATCTTGTGACTGAAATATGTTATTTGAAATGAAAAGAAAACAGTGACTGACAAACAGAAAAAGCCTGTTTGTAGAAAGTTCATGGATAAACTTTTTATTTATTTATTTTTTCTCCTGTGAATAGTTCATCTGAGGAACACATTCCAATTTTAGATCCTCACGGTTTGTTGTTTCCTTTTCTTCCATTATGATTTCATTTGTTCACTATATTCTGTCTCTTTGCAGACCATTTTGAACCAGTCTTTTTAGCTACCCTGCCTCGGAATAATTTTATTTTCAATACTTCTTCCTGAAAGATTTCTCTGTTAGCATCTTCTGTCCTTATATAGTTTTTTCTAATTTTTTTTTTTTTACTTCACTGACCCAGCTATTTCTGTACTGCTTATCCCACAGCTATTTAAAAATCTTATTTGTAAATCTACTGTCTTGTGTTTGTGATGAAGCAAGCTGGGATAGTTTTACTCCCATTCTTGTTTTGCCATCTGCCTCCTTAAAATTCATTTTGTCACTTTTGAATTAAGTACTATTAACATATGTCAATATAATCTGCATTTTCATAAGAGAGAAACATTGGCCCTCAGTTTTAAAGAACTTAACATCAGATCAAATTTTGTGCTTAATTTTATGTATGTAATTGAATTCCCAGTTTATTTTGACTATTCCTTGTCGGTATCTTCAATTATTAGGTGAAATCAGTAATTGTTTCATAACTTAAATTCTATTGTTGATGTATAAACAAATCTAAATTCTGTACTAATTATAAACATTTGGGAGACAAAATACTAGTAATCTTAAAGTATCTATTTGGCTCTATTCAGAAACATGTTAGCAAAATTATCTGTTATTTAATCCCAAAGTAATTAATAGCTTTGTCCAAAGTATTGTTTGCATACATTAATTTGTCAATTTGATTATTTAAACAAATAATTCTGTCTAACTCTTGTAGTAGAAGAAACTGTTAAAAAGACGGAATTTTTCGATGTAATCAGTCAATTTAACGAGTTAAGATTTAATTGTAATCTCTGTAAATTAAACTTCAAACAATGTGTAGTTTCAGTACCTATCATTGTGGTAATGTATAAGGGCCTGATTTCTGGTCCTGAGACAGTCAGTCCAGGGCCAAGTTTGAGACGTGGAACCTGTGTTGGTTAGAGCGACAATAATGTATCAACTTAACAGTGAACCTATCTATTTGGACCACATCGGTTTTAAAGGATTTTCTAGCATTCTTAACATCTCCCCCTCCTCCCCCCTCATGCTGTAGAAATCCTTAAGCCACTTCTACTGGCTATTTCCTCAAGGAAATTCGTTTGTGTTACAGCAGATGCCACATTTTCGGCAGGTATAACAAAATCACCTCCAAATTGATTTCGACCTTTTTTCTTCCTCCTCCTAATCTTATTGGAAAAATGCTGAGTTCAATACATTCTTTGTAAGAAATTCTTACAATTTTCCCTAATACAGTATTAAAATGATGGATACAGGCCGTCACCTTGTGGTACATGTGTTTTTATTTTGAAGGCTGTGAAATTTCTCCCATAAGATTTACTTTACAGAGTGGTATCTGTAAGTGTTTCATGGATTAGGTTTGTCAGTTTAGACCTTACACCAAATCCTCAAATTATTTTATCTGTAGTTTTTCTGTCAACATAATCAAAAACCTTCTTGTTATCCACAAACATAATACAATATCTTTTGAATTTAGTAATTGGTGATGAATTAGTGACTTGAGATTAAATATTTGATCTGATCATGACCTTCCCTTCATCTAAAGCAAGCTTGATATTCACATTAATGGCTGTCTAGTGTTGTTTTTTATTCTGCTTGATAAAATTTTGGAAAATACTTAGCTGCTACTGACAGTAGAGAGGTTACTATGTAGTTGTTTCCATCCTGTTTATTATCTTTCTTATGCAGTGGATGTATCAAGGTAACTTTCCACTCCTCTGGGATATTTTTTTTCTGTTTTTCAGATTTCATCAAAGAGTAAATTTAGCTAATTTGCCTTATTTGGCAAGGACCACATCAAAAGTTCAGCTAAAATACAATCTTCTCCACAATCTTTCTTATTTCTGAGGGTGTTAATTCCTTCTTCAGTTTGTTGTATAGCTTGTGGTAAATCTTCTTCACAATTTTCATTACTAACTGAGATTTGAAAGTCATGAAAGATCTTGAAAGCATTATTTAACCCAATTTGGCCGTTTTTAGTTTAGAAACATATTTGCGGTTTGAAACCTCTTCAATTTGTTCTTCACAGTTTGATATAAAAAACAGGGGATTTATTCCTGTCTATTTGCAAAAGTTTCTCTTTCTCAAGCTTTATTTGGTATTTCTGATTAATCTGGTAGTTTTCTTTCTTTGTTGTTTAGATTGATCATGATCTAGAATTTTCTTTCAGCATTTTTGCCTTATTCATCTTTTATCCATCTCTGGTATGGTTTCTTTGCATATTTCATTCCACCACATTTTACCTTTATTTTTTATTATTGAATTATTTTTGGTGCTGTGAATATCTTTTTGCAAGCTGCCATGCTTAGTCACTTTAATTTCATGTTGATAGCCTTTAACTGATTCCTTAGTTAGTGAGTCTATCTGCATTATGTTTTAGTAACCTTTGTGAGTTTCTTTGTTCTTTGTTAGACAGAAGTTTTACTTCAAAGTCACCTTTCCTTACTACTTTCAAATTCATAACTTCCATTGTACTTCTTTGTGAAATAGGTACATGACCTAACTGATTTTTTTTCTGACATTTTGTTGTGAGATATCCATGTTTTAGCTTCCCTTGGGAGCTTCCTAAGGTGGGTTGACATCAATTTCAAGAGACAGCTTTGACACAAAATGATTGACCTCAAATGTGTTGGTTCTTCTGTGAGGTGGGTGATATACTACTTGATTTATGAATTTCTTTACTTTCTGTTCATTTCATTGCTATCATGATTTTGGCTTCAAGCCCTTAATGAGCACAGAAAAATATGTGGCAGACAGGTGAAAAACATATTCTTTGAGCCACAGAATTGACAAAACATTCGTTACATGTGCTGTTTCTCTGAATATGTTAAGAAATCACTGGGCAGTTTGAGGCCAGTTTGGTTTCAACATTGTAGTAGTTACAATAAAAATATCTCCCTCCATCATTTGGAAAATTGTCATTTGTCTGAGGAGGTCCATTAGCAGTTCGTCTCCTTCTTAAATTACGTTCAGTTACATTTGTGGAAATTCTAAAAGGCCTTGAGTTTCTGTGGTGGTTCTTCATTTACAGACCTGCATATCAATGTAGTCTGGCAGCCTTGGCAGAATTGCCAAAGCCTGACCCCTCCTCTTGTCCAGGCCAAGTAGGAGTGTCGTAAATATTGCATGAAAATTTTGATATTTAGATAAACATCTCTGAGCCCGTACTTCAAAATGTCTAATGGAGAAGCCTTGTCAGTGTTTAGTTCTGTGATTCCAGGAGTCCTGCTGAGTTTTCAACATTTTATGCACAATATTTCGATGACATATTGTGCAGGCTCTTTCAGGTACTGCAAGTCTGGAGTTATACGAAATTCGTGCTAGGTATTCAATCTCTCAAGGAACAATTTATTGTATGTCATGCACCAGTGTATATAACAGAGTTTGATTTCTGGTACCCACTGTGCAATTTCATGCTTTTTGTTGGTCGGGGCACTCACTGATATTCTGTAACACACAAATACTGTGTGTTTTTCAGCAGCTCCTATCTCATACCCTTCTAATAGATCTAGATGCAGACACATCCCACACGTCCTCCCCCCACCAACTCCACCTACTGAAGTCCAGCTAGAAACATTACGTATCCCTTCAGTGGTGGGCAACCTGTGAAACACGTCATGTGATCTAAATGCTAGGCCGCAGCCAACCACTGTACTGCATTCTAGGAGGGCAGGAAAAACAAGCAGTAACTGTCTGCATAAATGGCACACCACCAAACCCAATGCACTGCTACCAGTGTCATCATTATGACCACAGTCAAATGTCATGGCGACGCCCAGCCAACTGTGTCACCTGGCTACCTTGGCCTCTCTGCTGCACAAGTTGCAATGGTGATCATGCCAACTCCTTCCAGGATTGTCTCGTGTATCTCAATGACTGGGTGTCCAGGAGATCTGGGTCAAGGAAAAAGATGCCTTACCAGGTCACTCGCAAATTGTTGGCTAGTCAGTGACCCTGTGTTCTACCATCAGGCAGTTACAGTACCATTGGTGCTACATCTCACTCCATGAAGGATGTGGACACCCAGATGTGTGATGTGAAATACAGCACTGTGGTTGTTAAATCACCCAGTGTCATAGCAGCTGTGTCATCGTCGTCATCCTCCTCCTCCTCCTACTCCTCCTCCTCTCCAGCTGTGCAAGAAGCCTCAAACTTTTGTCTCATGGGACAAAGTCACCTGCTACACAACTGAAAGCTCAGGAGGGATGGAATGAATACTCCCACAAAGACTTTCTATGTCCCTTCAGCCAACAAACATTTCAGTCTTCCTATGCCAACCAGAAAGGATCCAAGAAATCAAACAAAGGCAAACAATGTGCTTCTGTATTGGCTCACAGTTCCTCCTTGATGGTGTGGCCACATGATACCCTTTGCTGACTGAACACCTTGTAGCTGGTATGCATCTCCGGGCATCTTTCTGCTCTGGACCTCAAGGACAGACAGAATGAGAATGCCAACACCTCTGTAGATCTTACAGAGGCTGATTCTCCAGCCCTTCTGCCCTGTAGCAGTGAGCCTTCAAAAGCTGCCACTCAATAGTCATTGAGGTGACACCCCTGCATTTTTCCCTTCTCGCCTCTCCTAATCATGACAATCCACCAATGGAATGTTTGCTGCCTTTGATCCAATAAAGAGGATTTATGGCTGCTCTTGTAATCACAGCCTCTGCTTGTTCTCTGCCTCCAGGAAACAAAATTGAATCCTCATGACCTGCTTTGAGCTCTCGCGTGTATTTCCAGTCTACTGTGACATCCCCCCAACCTCACAGCATCATCCAAGGACCGATTCAATGTAATTGGGTGGAGTGATGCTGCTTATCAAGGATGATGTTCATAGTCTTCTTGGAAACCCAGATTCAAGCTATTCCAGTCTGCATTTTACTTCCTATCGTAAACTTTTCCATATGTACTGATTGCGTACCTCAGTCATTCTGTGTCACTGAACAGTCTTCTTCATGCTTACTGGCCAACTCCCTCACCCCTTTTGGCTGCTCGTTGACTGTAATGCACACCATTCCCTTTGGGACTCTCCCAGAACCTGTTGGAGAGGTGCCTCTTGGCTGACTTTCTCAGTCACCATAACCTCATTTGCTTTATTGTTGGAGTACCCACCTGCCTTTCACACTCCATGCACTCCTACCCCCATCTGGACCTCTCGTGCACTGCCCAATTTACCCATCATCTCATCATTGTCTTTGTTATGCACTCAAGCGACCATTTCCCATTAGCTATCCATTTTCTGACTCCTACCCCACCTACGTGCCCACCCAAATGGCAGCTTTCTAAGGATTTCTAGAGATTTGCTGTTCCCTGGCACCCTTCAGGAAACATTGTTTCCCCAGTTCTGATGCCCAAGTAGAAAATCTTAAAAATTCTATCATTACCACCACACAATGTTCCATTCTTGCACTTCATCTTTACCGTGCTGTGTCCCAGACCCTTGTTTGACTGAGCCATGTTGTGACTCAACTCATATGCAGAGATGTGCTCTACATGTTTTTAACATTCTATGAAAGAAAACTGCAGACATTGCAAACTGTTGCTTGAACAGTGTCGTCACACCCTTCAGGATAGCAAGAAATTGGTTGGATTAAATTAACTAGTTCTTTTAACTGTTCCACTCCCTCTTCTGTTGTGTGGGCCAACCTCAGTTGGCTCTTTGGGACCAAGAATCATTTTCAAATTTCTGCCCTGGTAGCAGCAGATACAATCATAATGGACCCTATCACTATCTCTATAATCTGTAATTTTATAATGGTCTGTTATTCATTTCCCCTTCCATGATGGGATGGTTCCTCTCAAAGGGCACGGCCGACTTACTTCCCCATCCTTCCCTAATCCGATGAGACTGATGAGCTTGCTGTCTGGTCTCCTTCCCCAAACAACCCAACCCTTCCATGCTGCTTTACACTACTCCACCAGGTCATAGTTGAGGGGTGTTCATTCCAGCAAACCATGCTGTGCTTCTATTTCAGTCACTGGCATTATCCTTACACCAGCCTTCATGAATCTAGCAACTGTAGTCTACATTCCCACCATGTTGACTTGTGGTTTGTGGGCACCTTCTTTGTCCTGCACTGTGACAGTTGCTGTATGTGGCAGCTGGCAGCTCTAGTGAATTCAGACAGTTATGCTCAATTGAAATAGAAATATTTTGTGATTCTTCATTTGTATTATTATGCAGTTTTCGTCAATTGCACTTTAATAAAATTTCACATGTATCTACTTGTCACTGCACCTGATTCATAATCTGTCATTATATAATTTACCAACTTACTAACACTGAGATGAGCATGTGCAGTGAGATAACATACCACTGACACATTTGAAGGTGTTTGATTTATGCTTAAATTCAGTTCATGTAAAGTTATTCAGCTTTTTAATTTTTTTTTTGCAGGAACAGGAAGAGGTACACCCAGAGGAGGTACTGGCAGGTGAGATTTTTGCTTTATTCAGTAGCTTAATTACATGCTAAAGTTATTGCTTTAATATTTTCTTATGTGGTATTTTTTCCATATTTTTCTTGCTAAACTATTTTAGTGAAACAGTTGTTCAAAAGTTTATACTTGAACTTGACACTGGATGTTAATTACATGGTACATAATTCATACTGAAAATTGGCAGTGCCTTTGTAACTACAAAAGATTGGTCACAAATATGCAGTTGTGTTTAACATGTATGCGGTGGTAGATTGTGAGGGAAATGTGATGAAAGAGAAAGGAGACAAATTTCTAAGTACCAAATTGACATTTTAAAATAAGTCGTTGTAAAGGTGAGCTAACATTACAAATTGGCACACTACAATAATTAGCAATGTTAAGATCACAGTCCCCTTATTCCGTAGTCGTGGCTCATATTAAAATTGTCACCTTGAGATAAATATATTTATGTATAAAACAATCACTCAGCATAGTTGAGCTTCTTAAAGAGAAAAATTGCCAATCTTATTGGGGACTGGATCAAGTTAACCACATTCATGTCCAGTGATTTGAAACCTCATCATCATGTCTCGAAATGAAGAATATTGTCCCTGTAATCCTCCTTCTCTCCTGAATCAGTATTTTGCAACCTCACTGACGTGACGTGTGAAATAGCCTGGGTGCCCCAGTTATCCCTCACCTGCCAAGAGGGTTATTGACTACGCATTGACAATATGCTACTGAGTACAAAATGCCTGACTTGGTTGTAGCTTCACAAACTGTGTACTGCATACTCGATACCCATCTCCAATTCTGTCACCCCGTCCACTCCCATATCAACTTCCCTAATTTAAACGTATGGGAGTTCCCCTTAACTCATCCTTAAGTTCCACAATCCTCCCTCCCTCATTACTCATTACCCGTGTGCTGCCTTCCTCAAGCATAGCTCCGTCCATATCCCCGTATCTGTCCCTGTGCCTTCTATATTACATCCTGTGCCACCCCACCCCATCCCCTCACTGACATTCTCACTCAATGTGTCCACCACAACTCCGCACAGAGTTGTCCTGCAGGTTTAAGAAAATCTATCTGATTGAGAAAGGGACGGAGTGTGGCAAATGTTATTCAAGGCTTAGCCTTTCACTGCTTATTTCCATAGTAACTCTTTCATGACAAACAGAACATCTTAGGCTGGTGCATAAGACTGTAATGTTTTCTGCAAGTTCAAAAAACACACACTATACATAATGGAGACTTAAGTCATCATAAATAATATAATCTGCTCCACTAATCACTGCAGTCTGCCAATGTTGGGGTAACTTTCTGAATCCACAACAGTAGAAATCACGTGGTTTTGTAGCATTGCTGCCTTGTTTAGACAAAAGCATTCCATTCTATTCCTTCCCTTAAATTAGCACAAAGACACATTTTCTAGTCATCAGTAATGGTGCTGGATAGGAATGATCAGTGGTGTTCACACACTAATCGATGACAAGCAAGTGGATGATGCACATAAGGCCAACCAGTAATTTTTCTGATTTGGCTTGTGGTTCTCATATTCTTCATTGTTGAACCTTCTCCATTGCATTCAAATGCTCCACAATGAGGGAATGAGCATGAGGGACACAATTGTGGGGGTGGGGGATGTTTTAAAACCAATTTCCATCAATTGACTTAAGAGTGTGCTTTTATTTTGCACAATAATGCCATTGGCTTCATAGCCATTCTTGAATGCCTGTTGAAATGTTAATATGTATGTCATGCTGTGTTGTTCTGTTATTGAAAAAAAAACATGTTTCTAACTTTATAGACCCATTTATAGTTTTCAACTGTGCACAATATCAGCCACATCACATATCTTTCACACATACTCATATCCTGCAATAGAACACACCTTACAAGACCAAAAGTATATTTTTTCAGTAACTCACAGACTGGTCAAACAATCTTAATTTTTCAACATGATCTTCAGAATGGGTATAAAGTTGAAATCATGACTGTGTAAACAAATGAACAAGTAATATTCAAATCATGGAAATTTCTTTAAAAAGAAAGGTAAATGAGATACTGGTAGTGAGTGAGACAGTGTCAGTAAAAGAGGAGGAGAGATTTGTGAAGATAGAATCAGTGGGAGGAAAAGAGATAGGAGCCTGTGTAGACAAACAGGAAGACTTAGGGACACCATAAATCAGCTTCTTGGTATACATGAACACACAAGTGTGGGAGAGAGAAAATTTTGGTCTGAGGTCTTACACTCTAGTGTATAAGGAAAAACAACTAACTTGGATGCCCCAGAATTATTTTTGAGCTGTTAAGGAGTTGTGAAGTCAGTGAACTTATCAAAGAAAGACAAAAACAGACAGTGTAATTGAGAGAGGTGACATTGTCAGTGGGATATACTGTAAATCAGTGGGAGAAAAATGAGACAGTGGGGGAGAGCCATATACATAGACAGTGACAGTGACAGTGAGGGGGAGGTGGTGAGCATGAAGGCTTCACTAGAGGGAGAGACCGGATGAATGAATTTAGGTAATTGCGTGTTAAAACAGTGGGAATATGTTCACATTGCAAAAACGTTTGGTGAGGAAGGCAAAATGTAGACTGGGGCAGCTGGTTCCTCACTCTACTGTCAGTATTTTAAAGAGGAAAATATTCATCTTTCATGTGCTCCAATAGGGGCATTTTACCAGTTGTTTGCCCTATGGTACTATGTGTTGCATGAGATACTGCTGGTGGAACTAGAGTTTGTTTTTTTGTTGTTGGTGATGTAGTAGGTTGAATCAGAGAATGTGGTAGTTTAAAAAAGCGTATTGTTGAGACACTATTGAGTGCACTACCTTCGGTTGCATGTTGCATGGAAAGTTAACCTGTATTGTGGAACATGTGGACACTGAAGTGCATAATCTTCTCATTGAGTAGAGGACAGGGATGTAATAAACATTACTTATCAATAATACAGTGTCTGCTAATGCTTCATTTTCTGTACAAAAGGTAATGTTCATCACTCTGATTTTAGATGCTTTTGCTTCATCTGTATTTCTTCCCACAGGAACAAAGCATCAGGTAAATTAGTATCTTGTGTAAAATTTTCTTATTTCATTTCAGGCATAAAAATACATAAGTGTTTTTCTATGAGAGTGTGGAAAGAGAAAAATTCAGGATGGAATGTAACAGTATTATGGGAAGGGAGGTTGCTACTCATCATATAGCAGAGATGCTGAGTTGCAGATAGGCACAACAAAAAGACTGCCATTAAGACCTTCATCAACAATATTCTCTCTGTTGCGTCTATCTGCGACTCAGCATCTCCGCTACGTGGTGAGTAGCAACATTCCTTTTCATAGTATGGAAAGACAGGCTTCCTAATAACAGAACTGACACTGAAAACTAAATTTGCTACCTCCAATAGGTATTTTTTCTTTTTTTCAAAGCACATTTTCTGAATCCATGCTACTGGTACCAACACACATTTTCAGTCAGAATTAGATTTTGCTATTATCTACAGATTTGAATAACATTTAAAAATGTATTTGCAATTTCCACTGTAATTAATTATGATAATTTCACAGAAAGAAAACAGTAGCATGCCCATGTGATGAGCCCTTGCTAAGTTCACACTCTTGTCAAACAGTGTAAGTTAATTGGATAGATAAAAACATCTAATCACCCATCACATTCTTTCGTGTGTGTGTCTGTGTGTGTGTCTGTGTGTGTGTCTGTGTGTGTGTCTGTGTGTGTGTGTCTGTGTGTGTGTGTCTGTGTGTGTGTGTGTCTGTCTGTGTGTGTCTGTCTGTGTGTGTCTGTCTGTGTGTGTCTGTCTGTGTGTGTGTGTCTGTGTGTGTGTGTCTGTGTGTGTGTCTGTGTGTGTGTGTGTTTTCTGCTGCTGCTTGGCAAGTAGATTTTTTAATCTATCAAATAATTAAATTGTAAAGAAGAAATAGCTCATTTAAAATTAAACACGAAATAGAATTAGACGCAACTGAGGTGAATGACTCATAAAACTGAAAAAGTGAATTGAAACAAAGAATATTATGAAAAAGAGTCGCTACTCACTATATAGTAGAGTTGAAATGAAGGATGTCAAGTTGGGCAGCATGCTTAGCAGCAGGGTATCAACTTGTTTCTTGCCACAGTTTGTATGTGGCCATTTATGTGGACAGACAGTTTGTTTGTTGTCATGCCCACATATAATGCAGCACAATGGCTGCATCTTAGCTTATATAGCACATGACTGGTTTCACAGGTAGCGCTGCCTTCAATGGGGTAAGTGACCTTTGTGACCAGGCTGGCGTAGGTGGTGGTGGTGGTGGTGGTGGTGGTGGTGGTGGTGGTGGTGGGGGGATGTATGGGACAGGTCTTGCATCTAGGTCTATTACAGGGATATGAGTGATTAAGTATGGGTTAAAAGTTCTTCCTAAACACCCAGAATCCTAAAACCCCTCCCCTCATTCAGATTCATTGAAGACATCTTTGTGATCTGGAGCGAGAGTGAGGACACCCTATACGCATTCCTCCAGAACCTCAACAGCTTCTCCTCCTTTGCTTCACCAGGACCTTCTCAAGCCAACAAGCCACGTTCGTAGGTGTTGATGTACACTTCAAAAGACGGCTACATCACTGTTTGTGCCTATATCAAACTAACTAACTACAAGTAATACCTTCATTTTGACTACTACCACCCAGTCCATACCAAGAAGTCCCTCCCATACAGCCTATCCACCCATGGTTGCCACATCTGCAGTGATGAGGGGCCCCCCTCGAAATATACCGGGGGACTCAATGAAGTGTTCAGACAATAATTATCCTCCAAACCTTGTACAAAAACAAATCTTCTGTGTCTTATGTTTGCAGTTTCCCATGACCCCCAAAGTCACACAATCTGGCCACAGAGGATTATTCCCCTCGTAACTCAGTACCACCCAGGACTGGAACAACTGAATTACATCCTCTGCCAGGGTTCCTACAAACTGTCACTGTGCTCTGAAATCAGAAATGTCCTGCCTACTATCCTTCACACCCGTCCCACAGTGGTATTCCTCTGTCCACCAAACCTACACAATATACTCGTCCATCCCAGCACAATCCCTGCTCACAAACCCTTACTTCACGGCTCATATCACTGTAATAGAAGTAAATGCAAGACCTGTCCCATACATCTTTCCACCACCACCACCACCACTCCAGTCTGGTCACAAACATCTTATATCCCACCAAAGGCAGGGATATGTGGGAAACCAGTCATGTGATATACAAGCTGAGCTGCAACCAATTTGCTGATTTCAGCATGGGAATGACAAGAAACAAGCTGTTTTTCTGCAAGAATGACCAGTGATAAACTGTGGCCAGGAACTCTCCCTGCAGTATATCCAACGTTCCTGTAACCCTCCTTGCTTTAACCTTCATTAGTCAAATTTCTCACCCATTCAGACCCTTCCTTGTCTCCATTCCAGTGCTACATAGCCCTCATATCACCAACACAAGAAGTCTTCTGAACTCCTTTTGTAGAAATAACTTCCAGGATTTTGCTTTTTTGTGGGTGGCAAAGTCAGTGAAGATATTACTTATCTTTATGACATTATTTGCTAGGTATATACTATTAGACATATATTTTCACTGATAACTTATTCTTGAAGAGAAGTGATGTCTGTGTCTTGTAACTAGTGTGTTCAGAAAAATTAGTGTTTTGATCACTCCTTTTATATTCAAAGCTACGTTTTTACATTTATAATAGCTACCACAGCTAAGGCTAAGTATCTATGGCTGGATGACATGACTGGCATTGCAGTAATAGAGCTTACAAAACAACTTTGCTAATTAATGCAAGTATCTATTAAACCTGACTCTGTCAAAATCCTGACTGTAGTTGGAGATTAGCCATCACAAATGTACAGATACCGTTTTTCGATGTACTGTTTTTCTTCCTCCTCATGAGATGGTGTACTGGAGACAATTGCATTGTTTTCCTTATTTTGTCTTCGCTGTCTTAGTAGTTTCTTGGCATAATTTAAGTGTTTACAATTATTTATGGAGCTGTGTTTTGAATACTGGGAGAGAGGGGGATTTATGAAGAATAGTCAGCAAGAATAAGGTTTCTATGCTTTACTTTATGACATATGAGAGCTGATTACCTCTGAAATTAAGAGGCTACGAGAAAATAGTGTAGTAGAAACAACTGAAACACATAGGAGAAATGTGCACACACATTTGGAGAGAATTTCTAATAAGTATCCGAAGATAATGTACGTACAGTATCACTGTCCCTTTGCTCTTAATATATTTCCCATTAAGACTTTCACTACAGTCTTTTCCCAGACCAATGTGTTTGTCTTCCTGCCTCACCTCTCTACAGGGAGTCCAGTAGGGAACTGCATTGCCCCATCTGCCACCCACTCTCATGGTCATTCATCCCACCTATTGTGGATGATCCATGCACAAGGTGAGAAATGTGCTCAGGTTGTCATGAACATCAGAACTTCATTGCAACACAGAAGGCACATTATAATGTTGGGCATGTTAAATGGCTTCCTAGTGCAAAAAAACATCACAATAGTCCTGTTATGCTGTAAGGTTGTCACTAATATGAACTAAGCTGAGCACTGCAAGCTGCACTGATGATGTCCTAGATTCCAATGTTGGTGTGCTCAGAGGAATAGTTGTGAATGTTAAAGCAAGGCAAGGTAAAGAATGCCCTGATCCAATGAAAGATGTTTGATAATATGAGAACATTTCTTGAAACTCTAGTTCAGCACTCTGTCTGTAACAACTGATAGGCACTGTTGTAGGTATCTAAAGAGTAGGTTGCACTACTGATGCCAATATTGTGGGCTGCATTCTTACTAATATAGACATGGCACTCAGAATTAGATAGACGATGTCAAGTCTGGGACTTGGGTTGGCTGGTGAGCCATTGTGCAGTGGTCTATGAAGGCTGTGAAGAGCACAGGAATACTGGAAAATTGTCCAGTGTCATGTGGTCCCTATACAGAAACTATGCAATGGCTGTCACGGGCAAGATGATCTGCTCTGAGTTTGTTTCAGGTTTATTAACATGCCAGCAACAGGCAGCACTCTGTTGAATGTCTCAAGACAGCATTGTGAAGTACCAGTCAAATGGTACACTTCCACCTCATTCCTATGATGTCTTCTACTCCATCCTGTTCCCATACTCATAAAATTTCTTCCTGCCTCACCTTTACGAAGAATGAACCTGAGAAACAACCCACATCATCTGCTACACAGTCTCCTGGCTATGTGTATCCATCTGTAAGTAAAGAAAGGAGGATTAGATTGTATGTGTTTGATGTGCAATTTTACTGCATGAACAGCAAAAATGTGGTAGGTGATAACATTTTTGCTGTTACCTTATGTGGGGTATCCCTGAGAAAAGTTAATGATAATTTGAAATTCTTGGTGAAGTTTTCTGCAAGTCACCAAGTGCTCTCATAGTCAAATACTGGATGAATAGAATGTCAGCATACGCTTGCAGTGAGTGAGGCTGCATATACAGTCATACACACAGTTCCGAACCGTTAAACTTGCCACAGTGAGTTAACCCTGTAACATAAAATTGTATATTTTAATAAGCAGATTACTACAGGATTTTACATCATAAAATTTCGTCAATAATTATTTGAAATGTTAACAATAAAAGTTTATTTGCCCCTGGCAGTATTCAGATAGCCAGCTTGCAACTGGAATAAAGTTCCGGCTTTGTGGAACTCGGTTAGTAATTTTCACTGTCGTACATAATTGACTGGATTAGATGCTCAGTTATTCACTGATCACTAGGCACTCTAAAAGATACAAATAATTGATTCTGTTCTTTGTAATGTCATGTTGAAACAGCCTTCATTTATTAACTGTTTGTTTGACTTTTGCAGATTAAGTATTTTTTATATTAACACACAATTTCCTTTTTTGTCAATCAGGCCCTGTTGCCGACGAAGCCCCACGTCCTATAGCTCAGGTGAGTGAAAGTAGAGGAAGCACAACTGAGACTGTCGGAGAGAGAGTGAGTTTCACCAGCAGCAAAGAAGTTTAGCTTTTTGGCATGTAATGAAACCCTCCCCCCCCCCCCCCCCTCTGTTTCCTGGCCTCATACCAGGGTGCTCACAGTTTTCATTAGCCCATGGGTTTTAGCCCTTCTGTGGGCTGCCCTGCACACCCCATTTTAATTAATCAACTCCTTTCTACATATCCTATATATCTTCACTTCATACTTATTATTTTTTTCACTCCAATCTTTCCTGACACCACAACCTTTGCAACTCCATTTGCACTGGTAACTCGGGTCTATTATTACAATGTAATTACCTACTGAACAGTCACAAAAATTTTTCAAAGAATACTCGCATACTGGCTAATGACAGTAATGGGTGCAACAGATCTAGGGCATGGCACTTCACTGAGCAAGAATGAGATAGCATGGAATGAACCACTCAAATCAGCAGGTACATTGAAGCCTGATGAAGGAACTATCATTGTCACACTCTGCAGAAATTGTTCATGTATTTGCAGCAGATTTCATGCAAGAGAAAAAATTCTGAAAGTGAATAAAAGTTTAAACCCACTATTTGACCTGGAATATGACTTTCTGGCAGTAACCATCATTCATTGGTACTATAGACATTGAGAAATATGTAACATTAACCAAGAGATCGGTTACACCACAGTTGATATTCAGTAAACATGATAATTACCACCTACAGTTGTCTAAAATATTTAGTTATTGCAGTTACATGCCAATTACCTTTTTAAACTGATAATGGAGTCACTCTTCTTGCTATTATCATAGCCAGATGAACTTGAAAAAAATCTTATTAGAATACTATCTGAACCATTAAATAGATTTTTCGTGCACTTCATAGAGAGGTCTTCTTTTCTTTGGGTATCATATGTTTAACTTGTGTCGCTTAGTAATTCAATAAACCTAACATCATATTTGATAGCTCATATATCACAGGTTGTGCTGGGAGAAGTAAAAGACATTTAATAAACATACATTTGTCAAAAATTCAGAGCAGGCTGAGAGCTAGAGCAGAGAGCTATCACAGTCAACTAGGAATGAGCAGCCAAATTCCCCAAGTGGAGTTAGCTAATGACTATGCACCAAGGTAAATGTCGACAGTTTACACTGGTAACTAACAGGTTTTAAACTTAATGTATTTAGAATTGGTAATAAGGATGCAACATTTAAGCGAGTAGTTAGTTATAATGAGCAGGAACCTCAGACTCTATAAATGTACCTTATCCCCCTGAGCTCAATAAATTCACCGAATTGAACAGACTACTGGTTCCTGCCCAAATTGCGGCACTCTGACATCGAGCATGTCAGATGAGCAACTTCGCTTCACTCGAGTGACTGGTAGGGGCAGCAGACTGCCAGTCAACTCAGACGCCGTGCGACAACAGAGGTGCCACCATAGCAAAAGGCAAACATGCCTCTGCTCTGGACACAGGGAACAAGAACACATCATTTCCTGCCAAAGCTACCCTGCCAACACACACCAATGGGAACAGAATTCTGCACAAATAAAGCTTCACACAAGAAGGGGCAGGAAGTAGAAAATGTGAACAAAACGCACAAGTGACTAGCAATGTAATTGACATTGTTTAAAATTTCTGTTATTCAGAATTGAAAATATCAGCACCTGCTGATAAGATAACTCAAGTGTACACATGTACCAAGATCACTTTGCCTCTGACATAGATCACGTTACAATTGATTCCCTTCATGAGACTTACAACAGGGAATACTCTTACACTTGCATGACATATTACCTGGAACACAAATTGTAATTAATAACACTGACTGATGATCATGCACTCAGTCACTCATAGGTGCATTAATGTAACAGATGCAATTTTAGATAACACAAATATAAAAGAACAACACTTTACTCCACTCAGTTGTGAAGGAGCCATACATTGCAGGATTCCAGCCAGGGTATTATTGCATCCTACACACTCAGGCGATCATTGAGGAGCCATAAAATTTAAGCTTGTAGAGTAAGCCAGTTACTTGCCAATCTGGTTGCTTGCAATGTCCGTATGTCTTCATGCAGCTCACCGCTATCTGGCCTTATGACTGATTCAACCTTCAGCAGCATCTTGGGACCTGCACCGGACAGTGGGAGTCTGCCAAAAGCAACAACTTGCCAGCCACATGTCCACACACCAATTGTTCTTCAGGACCCACCAAACCAACACACATGTGCAAGTGTTGCTACGACTCAGACATGATTTAATCCTTCTGTCTTCCACAGTTTGTTCAAGAAAGTCGGTGTCAGTTTTCACAAAGCGTAATATGAATGGCCACCTTGAAAACATTTTGTGCTCTACCATTTGATACTCCTTCACATACATAATCCAACACAGTTCTGTCTCTTAAAGCACTGGATGATCAGTTCTTACGGAGATATTCCTCGCCTTCTGAATGTACAGAGAAACTTTTGCTCTCAGCAACTTGTCGATCTTGCCAGGTGACCGAAATTCTAGAGCGATAAGTTTTATATGTGTCAAATCCAACACACTGTTTAATTTTGCTGAAGGTAACTGACATCTTGTCTTGATCCCAGACAGAAGGTGAAATGAAGAGGTTTATACAGAAGTCAACTTAAACAGAGACGTGCTGCTTTGTTTCTGATATGATTCCACCTGTTCCTTGAATGTATACTCTACTGTGCCATCCGTGAAGTCAGAGGCACTACTATCTATCAACCATGTTGTCACTGTTGTAAGCAGCACTTGTTTGTCTCGGATGATTATAAGTGAGCAGTAATGCAATGTACTTGATGGATGTATACCATTTTTTGTGTTTCATGTCACTAGGACAATCCTTCCTTGTTCCATCTTGTGTGTTTTATTTCTGTGTGTAGCAATGTGTGGTGCCCTTTTTGACAAGCATGACGGCATACATAAGTGCAACTAGAAGCCCTACAATCACCCTTTGAACAATTGTTGAACAATTTGTTCGGCATCACTATAGGTTTGTGTTCACTACACGTGGCTTGCCTGAATTTGCTGCACTTCTGCAAAGCTTGAGTCAAGTGACGCATGACATACGCAACACTAGCAGCGACTAGATTCATCTCAAACACCCTAAGTGCTTGACATTGCAGGTGGTCCGCTGTTTGTTCCCATATGTGCTGTGTCATGGTAGTACTGTAGCCTTGATAATTTCAGATTTGCATTTATTTTTGAGAAAAGCACATCTCCATTCTAATGTCAGAAAGCTATTGAAACTCAGGCGGGTTTTAAATTTTGTTGTTACAGACTGGTCAACTTTTTTCTATAAAGAGCAGTGATGTAATTACATCTTGAAAGGATACATTTAGTTGTAATGCCATCAGCACATGAATATTGCTTGAAGTAGTGCATTAAGTTCACTTGCACCTTCCCCAGTTGCTGACAGAAATGGTAACAGCTTCTTCAGATGTGCTGATGCAATAAGTCTAGGGTTATTGTATGTGTTGCAAACTGTATCAAATGGTTATTTAGCAGTGTCCTGTAATTCATAATTATTTACCACAAGACTCAAAAATGTCACTAAAATGCCTGCACTACTTTACATTATCATTCCCTCTAGGCAGACAATAGCCACCCCCCCACCCCCTTCCCAAGGGGGTTACAGTTCCTTCGTGTTAGTTCATGCGTGGTGCACATGTGGCTCTGAGCTAATGCAGCCTATTCTTCCTTACTGTCCGCATTTGTCACCCTGCCCTCCCTCCCTATCCTTGCTCACTCCCAGTTACCTTCTCCTACCCCTTTCTTGGTGCTCTGATTCATCTTGACATGGCTATCCACCTGGTTTCCTTTATTGTTTACAATTTGCTTTCCTCTGCCTGTTCATTCATGTTTCTTGGTTTTTACGTCCCCAATTGAGTTTTACCTCCACTTCAAAATTTCCTGTTTTTGTTTAATGTGAGCCGTTTGGGGAACAACTCGCTCCCTGGCATCTGCGGTGTGGATTCCTCTTGCCTTCCCCCTGTTGCCCCCTTCAACCCAGCTAGGTCACCAGCACACATAGCCAGTCTGTGTGATGGGTCTGTTATGTACCCATCTGGCTGAGATCCCTGACAACACAGGAATCACTCTCCTGATTCCTGAATTGTTCACTCCCCATGTATGCCAAGGAGTGGTTGCTTGTCTTCTTGGAGCATCAGAACTCCCACCTATAGCCACCGTGCTAGATGGCCCTTGGTTTGGGTGGGTGGCACCCTTCGGGAGAGCCCATGGTCAGAATGGCTGGTATTTGGGGGATGCTTGATGCATGAAGCGTATGGAGCTGCAAAGATCTGGCCGATCTCAAATGGCTGCTTCTTTGAATGGTGAACAATCATTGAATGGTGCTTCATGTTACCCAGCAACCTCTGCTTCCCTGGCTACACCATGGGAGGATGGCCAGGCTAGCCATCTTTGTATGATACACTTCCCCCATTACCTCATCTGTACGAGGACAGACAGGGACACATTCATTGCCACAATGCCATTGTTTTTGTGGAAAATATTGAGGAAAACTTTCTTGATCAGAGCATCTTCTGCCACCCAATCGGCAGCTCTTTGCACCTGTGATCATATTGGCAATGTCCCAGTTTCTTTTATCCCTCACTAATCTCTGAATATGGTGTAGAGAGTGATTTTTCATTGGGATCTCACCCTGCAAAAGGATTAGGAACTCTGGGCTAATCTGGAGAGGTGTGAATTTGGTTTGGCATGTGGAGAAGGGCCACAAAGACAACCGCATCCATACTGGTGCCTTCATTCTAGCTTTTTTGGGGGATACCCTCCCAGAGAAAGTCAAGGTTATGTGCCGAAGTTGTGATGTGAAGCCATACACCCCACCACCTATGCGGTACTTCTGGTGGCTGCAATTTGGGCATATGTTTTCCTGGTGAATGGTAGACCCTCTGTACACTCACTGTGGACAACCATTCCATGAGGGAAGCCCCTGTGTTCTGACACCTGTGTGTGACAAATGTACTGAAAGCCACTCCCCTCACTCGCCAAATTTGCCCGGCGTATAAGAGAGGAAGGAGATCCAAGAATACAAGTCATCGAATCGCCTGTCTTATACTGAGGGTTACCAAAAGTATGAGATACTCCATCCAGTGTCACTATCTTCAACTTATCTCTCTTTTACTTCATTTCCTCCTCCTACCTCTCCCTTGCCCAGCCCCATCCACCTATCCCCTCTCCCTCCCCCTACCCATGCAGTTGCCACAACCTCCTGTCTGGGTCTGCTCCCTCTCTCCAGCTGAAGAAGTGCGCCCCTTCTCTGGCACCTGCCAGTGATTGGGCTCCCTTACAAGGCCCCTTTGCCCAGCTCAGTTCAGGCTGGAAGACTCCTACCATCACTCACAGTGCGTTTGTTCATCCAAAGGTCACCCGCTCTCTTTCAGTCACCTGTACTCCCTCTGTGCTCTACCCTCCTCCAGCTCTGAAATAGGAATAGGAGGAGGAGAAAACGGACAGGAAGAAACATAAATCCTAAGACAAGGTGCCCCCCCCCCCCCCAACCGCTGTCCCCAGTAATGCTACCTCCTGCCTTGCAACCTGTGCCTGAGATCTTATCTTATTTACGGATGTCACCTCACCCTTGTAGGTGAAGGCCACTGACCAAGTGACATGGTATCCTCATTTTTTTTTTTTTTTTGTGTAATCTGGATCTGGCCACACAGTCATCCACTGAAATTGCCAAAGTTACTATCCTCACCTACCAGAAATGCAACCTTCTGTCGGAACTGTACTGGCCCCAGGGAAGCATCTGGTGGGATCTGCACTTTGGTTCACTCCAATGTCGTAGTCACCGGATCCCACTAAGTGCCTACCTGGAAGCTATAGTGTTTAGAGTGCATATGTCTCTGGCAATCACCATTTGCAGTGTCGACCTCCCTCCAGGTACAATAATTCCTTACTTTGCACTGTGTACCTTAATCCAGCAATTCACACCCCGTTTCTCATCCTTGGGACTTCAATAGCCACCACCCAGTGTGGGAGAGTGACACTTCAATGGGTAGGGGTCTCCTAATTGACCAGCTTATTACGGACCTGAATTTGTGTCTCCTCAATGAGGGGTCCCCTACCCAATTCAATGCTCTTAATGGCACCTTTACCACTATCAATCTCACGATCACCTCTCCTGCTCTCATTGCTTCCCTACATTTGTCAGCCCATGATGATGTTTGTGACAGTGACCACTTTCCAGTGGTTCTATTGTTCCCCCGCCGCCGCCAGGCAGACAGGCCCCCAAGTTACGAATTCCGCAGGGCCAATTGCCCTTTGTATACATCTGCTGTGCACCTCTACACCTCCCTGTCGAATTGCATTGATGTGGTCTGCAAGGCATCTCTGCCACTGTTCTTCACACTGCTGCCGCCCCCCAATCAACATGTCCCCTCATCGTTGATGGGTACTTTGGTGGGCCAAGGATGTCACAGTCACTGTTTATAACTGCTGACGTTCACTGCAGCATTTTAAGCAATACATTTCAAAGACGAACCTCTTCGCTTTTAAGTGTGTTCATGCGAAGGCTCATTACCTTATTAAGTAGTGTAAAAAGGAATGCTGGGAGAAATATGTGCCCCTCCGGGGACATACGCCTCTTCATTGCAGGTTCAGTCCAAGCTCCGTACTGTTCTTGGCTGCCAGCGACAGTCAGTATTCCATTGCCTTAACCTTAACGGTGATTTGTGCACTGATCCATCGGTCCTCGCAGAACACCTTGCTACACGACACTTTGGGACGGTATTGGCATCATCTTCCTGTCCTCCTACATTTCTCCAGCAGAAATGCAGTGTTCACTATGCCCCCCCCCCCCCAAACCAATCTGTTCATAACACACAACACTAAGTGAGTGCTATAGTCAAGCAGGCTCTTACCTCTTCATGGGACATGGCAGCTGGCCCATATTCTGTCCGCAACCAGATGGTCTATTATCTTCAACTGCATTAGGTTCACAGCTGCTTTTCTGTCACAATGATGAAACAGTATAGTTCTCCCTGTCCTTAAGGCCAGAAAGAACCCAATGGCCTTGACAGCTACCACCCAATTAACCAGACAAATGTACTACGTAAACTTCTCGAGAGGATAGTTAGCTACACATTATGTTGTGTACTAGAATCTCCGGGCCTTTTGTCCCTATATCTCTGTGGCTTCCAAGTAAAATGATCTCCAACTGATCATTTACTTGGGTTGGAAAAAGTTACGCAACAGGCTTTTACTCACCACCAGTGCCTAGTTGTGGTCTTCTTTTTACCTACATGTGGCACACAACATGGCTTGGTGCCATCACATTTTAGTTACCAACCATGACTGAGGCTTCCATGTGCCCCTTCAGATTTTTATCCATGAGTTTTCCTCTGAGCGGCTCTTCTGGTTCCAAGTTGGAACTTCCCTCAGCACCCCTGGAATTCTGCAGAATGGTATCCCACATGGTTCTGTGGTAAGTGTCACACTCTTCCTCCTAGCAGTCCACGGGCTTGTGACCCCTATTGGGCCTCTGGTTACTCTGGCATTGTACGTCGATGATTTTTGCATATGATGCAGCTCCCACTAAGTAGCATCTGGCGAGTGTCTGCTCTAAGATGCCATCCCATGGGCCTCTGCATGGGCCATCTCCTATTGGTTCCAGGATTCTCCCAAAAAAATGTGGGTAATGCATTTTTATCGCTGATTCACAGTACACCCCAACTCAGAATTTTATTTAGGTGAACAGCTTCTCGATGTTGTAGCACAGTCCTGTTTCTTGGGCCTTACTTTTGATAACCAGCTGACATGGCTGCCCTTCATTTGCCACCTAAATACTGTATGTATATGGAAGCTTAATGCTCTCCACTTCCTGGCCCTTGCATCTTGGGGTGCAGACTGTGTCACTTTTCTCCATCTTTACTGTGGCCTGGTCTTCTCCAGACTGTTGTGGTGGTCAGGTTTATGGCTCAGCAGCTCCTTCCACTTTGAAACTGCTTGACCCTCTTCACCATTGTGGGGTTCATCTGGCTATTGCTGGCTTTCTCAGTAGTCCCATTGATAGTCTCCTCACAGAAGTGGGGATTCCCCCTCTACACACATGACTGAGCAAACTACTACTTTCTTAATCAGTCATCATTCGCCAATTCCCTGACCATCCGATGTATCCTGTACTCTTCGCCATTGAGGACTGTCTCCCTCCTGACACCCGTTCTTGTGTGGGATTGCCGGTTGGCATGCGTATCACTTCCTTATGTCGGGATCCCCGTCTCCACTCGCTGTAATGTACTTCACATCTTTCCTCCCATACCCCTCCCACCCATGGATGGTAACTAGACCATGAATTATGACTGAACTATTCCAGGGTCCAAAGATTCGTGTCAACTCTTTAATTCTCCACCGTCTTGTATGTGCCATCCTTGGAGTGTTCTAGGGTGCCACAATTTTTCACACTGATAGTTCTAAGGCAGTAGATAAGGTGGGATACACTTTCATGTCTCCTACTGCCTTAGAACACCATTTTTTGTCAGGATCAATTAGTGTATTCACAGCAGAGTTTCTGGAAATTCACAGAGCCCTCCTTTTTTATCTCAGGCCTCCCTCCACAGTGTTTTAATCTGTTCAGATCCAACGAGCAGCCTGCTGGCCATCGACCTCATCCTTCGGTCTCTGCTATACGTGCCCTTCTCTTGGCCCACGAGTGTGCCACCTGTTCAGATGTCTTTCTCTGGGTTCCAAGTCATTTGAGCAACCCAGGGAATGGACTGGCTGACCGTTTGGCTAGAGAAGCAGATACTTACTGCCATTTCCTTCCATTATTCCAACTGTGGATATGCAGATGTTTCGGTGTTTGCGCTTTGGGCACATGTCGTCACGGTGTGAGGCTGAGCCCCTTTGTGGCGATTGTGGACGTCCTCTTCGTGAGGAACATACATGCACTCCACCACCTCGGTGCATCAATTGTCCTGGCATCCACTCACCTAGATCTATAGACTGCCCCGCGTATCAGATGGAGAAGAAGATTCAAGAATTAAAAACTTTGGATCATCTCTCTTTTTCTGAGGCCAGGAAGAAGTATAACCACCTCCATCCCGTGACGTTGGCAATATCGTTGGCCTCAGTCGTGTTGCCTCCTTGCACAGTATCCTCACCCCTATCCTGTCCCCCCCCCACCTCCTCACCCCATCTGGGGTTTATGCCTCCGCCTCCCAAATCCCTCCCTTCCAAATCCTCCTCCCTCGTGGCCCCTGCCCCCTCTGCCCCAGGGGCCACCCTTCCTCCTCCTCCTCCTCCCCCTCCACCACCTGAGAAGCGATCCTCTTCTCAGGCGTCCATCGGGCAAATGTTCCAGACCCCGGCTTCCAAGGTCCGTCATTCCAAAATGGAGCCCGCGCGTGAGGACCTTCTTCGGGTCCAGCATACCATCCCCGTGCCTCATCAGACTTCCAAGAAGGCCTCCAAGAAGAAGTCTTTATCCCCCTCTCCACCCCGGCGCGTTGACTGACCGTATTGCTTTTACCCACTATACCTCGGAGTGGTATGACCTCACCCCTGTGGACGGTATTCCAGCTCATGGTGGGGTCATGTTGCTCGTTCGGGACGATGTCTATTACCATCCCATCCCATTGACCACCCCACTCCAAGCAATAGCTGTCCGTATTACTCTTTCTGCCTTTACTTTTTCTGTTTGTACCGTCTACACTTCATCGTCATCCACAGTTAGTCGGGCTGACATGATGCACCTGATTGTTCAGCTTCCTCCGCAGTTTTTATTGTTTGGCGACTTCAATGCCCATCGTCCCCTTTGGGGCTCTCCTGCATCCTGTCAGAGAAGCTCCCTCTTGGCGGATGTCTTCAACCATCTCAATCTTGTCTGCCTCAATACTGGTGCCCCGACTTTCCTCTCGGACTCTACTCGTACCTACCCCCACTTGGACCTCTAGATCTGTTCTACCACTCTTGCCCGTCGATTCGAGTGGTATGTCCTTTCTGACACCTATTTGAGCGACCACTTCCCCTGTGTCGTTCGTCTCCTGCACCACACCCCATCCCCACGTCCTTCGAGCAGGAACATACCGAAAGCTGACTAGGGACTTTACTCCTCCCTGGCGACCTTTCCGGACCACGATTTTCTCAGTTGTGACAGTCAGGTTGAATATTTCACGGCTGTTATCATCAATGCTGCCGAACGTTCCAATCCTCGTACTACCTCTTCTTCACGTCACGTGCTGGACGACGTGTTTTACGCACCTTTCGCCGCCATCCTACGTTGGCGAATTGTATTGGATATTGGATACTAACGACTCCGAGCGCAATGCCGTAGAGTCATCAAAGACAGCAAAAAAGCTTGTTGGGCCTCTTTCATCAGCTCCTTTAACAGTTTTACTCCCTCTTCTATCGTCTGGGGTGGCCTGCGCCGGCTGTCGGGCATTAAGGCCCACTCCTCGGTACCTGGCCTGACCTCAGGTAATGAGGTCCTTGTTGATCCTGTGGCTGTCTCCAACGCCTTCGGCCGCTTTTTCGCGGAGGTTTCAAGCTCCGCCCATTACCACCCTGCCTTCCTTCCCAGGAAAGAGGCAGAAGAGGCTCGGCGACCTTCCTTTCACTTGCTGAATCTGGAAACTTGTAGTGCCGCCTTTACTATGCGGGAACTCGAACGTGCACTTGCACTGTCCCGTTGCTCAGCTCCGGGGCCAGATGCCATTCACGTTCAGATGCTGGCACACCTTTCTCCGCCAGGCAAAAGCTTCCTTCTTCGTACCTACAATCACGTCTGGACCGAAGGTCAAGTCCCCATGCGTTGGCGTGACACCATCGTTGTTCCTATACCCAAACCTGGGAAGGATAGACACCTTCCTTCTAGTTACCGCCCCATTTCTCTTACAAGCTGTGTCTGTAACGTGATGGAGCGCATGGTTAACGCTCGGTTAGTTTGGATTCTTGAATCTCGACTGCTACTTACCAATGTTCAATGTGGCTTTCGTCACCGCCGCTCCGCTGTTGACCTTGTTGACATTCGTCATGAACAACTTGTTGCGAAAGCGCCAAACGGTAGCTGTGTTCTTCGATTTGGAGAAGGCTTATGATACCTGTTGGAGAGGAGGTATCCTCTGCACTATGCACAGGTGGGGTCTACGCGGTCGCCTGCCCCTTTTTATTGATTCCTTTTTAACAGATCGAAAGTTAAGTGTACGTGTGGGTTCCGTATTGTCCGACGTCTTCCTCCAGGAGAACGGAGTGCCTCAGGGCTCCATCTTGAGTGTAGCCCTTTTTGCCATTGCGATCAATCCAATTATGTATTGCATTGCACCTAATGCCTCAGGCTCTCTCTTTGTCGATGACTTCGCTATCTACTGCAGTGCCCAGAGAACATGCCTCCTGGAGCGCTGCCTTCAGCGTTGTCTAGACAGCCTATACTCATGGAGTGTGGCAAATGGCTTCCGTTTCCCTGAAGAGAAGACGGTTTGTATCAACTTTTGGCGATATAAAGCGTTCCTTCTGCCGTCCTTACATCTCGGTCCCGTTGTTCTCCCTTTCGTGGAAACAACTAAGTTTCTAGGGCTCACATTGGACAGGAAACTTCGTTGGTCTCCACACGTCTCTTATTTGGCTGCCCATTGTACACGTTCCTTAATGTCCTCCGAGTGCTTAGTGATTCATCTTGGGGAGCGGATCGCACTGTCCTGCTTCACCTGTATTGGCCCATAGTCCGATCAAAGCTGGATTATGGGAGCCTCGTCTACTTGTCTGCTCGGCCATCCCTCTTACGCCGTCTCAACTCCATCCACCATCGGGGGTTACGTCTTGCGACCGGAGCCTTCTACACTAGTCCCGTCGAGAGTCTTTATGCTGAAGCTGCCGAATTACCATTGACCTACCGGTGCGACGTACTGCTTTGTCAGTATCCCTGCCAGCTGTTGTCAATGCCCGACCAGCCCTCTTATCAGTCCTCCTTTGCCGATTCTCTCGACCGTCAGTATGGGTTGTATCTGACTGCCCTGCTGCCCCCTGGAGACCGCTTCAATCACCTGCTTCGACAATTCGGTTTTGCCCTCCTTACCACCTTCAGAGAGGGTGAGAGCCCGACACCACCTTGGCTCCAGGCTCTGGTTCATATTTATCTCGACCTCAGCTCAGTCCTGAAGGAGGGTACTCCGGCTGATGTGTATTGCTCACAGTTTGTCGAACTTCGTGCACGACTTGCTGGTCACACCTTTATTTACACCGATGGCTCCAAAACTGACGATGGTGTCAGCTGTGCCTTTGTCGTTGGGGCCGCCACCTTTAAATACTGGCTCCTCGACCAATGTTCCAGCTTTACGGCCGAGCTTTTTGCTCTCCATCAGGCCGTTCAGTATGCCCGCCGTCACCACCATTCATCGTATACAGTCTGCTCTGATTTCCTCAGTGCTCTTAAGAGCCTTGGAGCTCCCTATCCGGTCCATCCTTTGGTGCAACGGATCCAGCAGTCCCTCCATTCTTTCGCTGATGAGGGTCTCCTGTCAGTTTACTGTGGGTTCCCGGGCATTTAGGAGTGCCTGGGAGTGAGGCTGCAGTCCTCCTGCCTCGGCCAGCCTCCCATTGCGTCCCGTTATCTGACGTTCATGGGGTTGTTTGTAAGAGGCTTGTGTCGTTGTGGTGGGATGCTTGGTCATTCCTCCAGGGAAACAAGCTCCGGGCAGTAAAACCGCTCCCAACTGCTTGGACATCCTCCTCCCGACCATCTCGGCGAGAAGAGCTCCTTCTGACTAGGTTTTGGATTGGGCATTGCCGGCTTAGCCACCGCTACCTGATCTCTGGTGACCCAGCCCCGCAGTGCCCTTGTGGTCAAGCATTAACAGTGCGCCATGTTTTATTGTCGTGTCCCCGATTTTGTCAATCTTGTGTTGTCCTGTCCCTGCCATCTACTTTACCGGATATTTTAGCTGACGATGCTCGAGCAGCTGCTCGTGTTCTGCTTTCAATAACTTTGACTGGCTTGTCCAAAGACATCTAACTTTTATACGTCTTTTATCTTCATCTTTGTCAGGACTTTCTGGTGTCCCCCCCCCCCCCCCTCCCCTTGAGCTTTACTAGATTCCATGTGCTCTAACAACTGTGACTGGGCGCTAATGACCTAAGTAGTTGAGCACCCTTAAACCCCACCAAAAAAAAAAAAAAAACCGTGGATTACGTTTAGTATCTACAGCTTTTTACACCAGCCCTGTGGAAAGCCTTTATGCTGAGACTGCTGAACCTCCGCTGTCCAATTGGCGAGCAGTCCTTCTGAGTCTTTATGCTAGCCATTTGTCTTCCATGCCTGCTAATCCAGTCCATGACATTTTCTTCAACGCCTCCTTTGATGTATGGTATGCAGGCCACCCTTCCTCCATACTACCACCGGGAGTCCGCTTCCGTCAACTGCTCCATTCTCTTTCCTTCCGCTTTCCTAAAACTTTCTTGAGAACTGGGGGTACAGCACCACCTTGGCTCCATCCCCAGACCTGCTTGCTCCGTGATCTTTGTCAGTTTCTGAAGGATGGTACCCCTTCACTTGTTTATTGTCGGGCATTTTCTGCTCAATGTGCACAAATGAAGGATGCCACATTTATTTACACTGATGGATCAAATACATCATTTTGTGTAGGGAGTGCCTATATTGTTGGCGACACCCCAAATCGATTTCGGCTTCCCGATCAGTGTTCCGTTTATACTGCGGAGCTTTACACTGTTCTCCAGGCTGTCCAATAAATCCGTCACCATCAGCGGATACAGTATGTTATGTGTACAGATTCTCTCAGCTCTCTCCTCAGTCTCCAAGCTCTCTACCCTGTCCACCCACTGGTCCACCGGATTCAGGACTGCCTCCACTTGCTCCCTTTGGGGGCGTCTCGGTGGTGTTCCTCTGGATCCCAGGACACGTTGGTATCTGTGGAAATGAGGCGGCCGATATAGCAGCCAAGGCTGCAGTCTCTCTTCTTCGGCCAGCTATTCACACGATTCCCTTCACCGATCTATGGAGTGTTTTATGTCATCGTGTTCTTCTTTTATGGCATGCACATTGGTCAACACTTCCCCATAATTGCGGGCCATGAAAGCTCTTCCCTGTGCTTAAACCTCTTCCTCCCGAATGCGTCGTCGGGAGGAGGTAATATTAACTAGACTCCGGATAGGGCACTGTGTTTTTAGCCATCGACATCTTTTAAGCGGTGATCCTCCCCCACTCTGTCCCCACTGCTCTCAGCTGTGGACAGTAAGACACCTTTTACTCAAGTGCCCCTATTTTACTCTGTTACGCGCCCGTCTACAGCTGTCACCTGAAATATCGTCAATTTTAGCAGATAACGCGCTCAGCTGATCGCGTTCTTGAGTTTATTAGTGCCAGTGAGATGACGTTGGTCATTTGAAGCCCTTTTTGGGGACAACCAAACCCTTTCTCTAGTGGTTTTTCATGCTGTACTCCTGCTTTTAGTTTCTCCAATTTTTTGAGTTTCGCTCCCTTAGCTGCTGGTTCCATTTTCGTATTTTACTTTTACCTAAGTCACAGATTGGGCGCTAATGACCATAGCAGTTTTGCGCCCTAAAACAAAACAACAAAAAACGCAAAACCAACTAAGGAAAATACAGGCGGCGGAAATGAGATCTTAAAGGAGTATTAAAGATAGTGTGAGGGTGGATACAATCCGAAATGAAGATATTAGGAAAGACTAAATATAGGATCAATATGTAATAAAACATTTAAAAAGATACAAAACCAGACTTTACACGGGTAATGTAGGAGTACACGCTGAGCGGCAGAAGAGTTGGAGGACAGCCCAGGAGATTGTGGAGACAACTGTAAAACCAGAGCGGGTAAGAATCCCTGACTCATAAAATGAAAATGAAGAAGAAGAAAATGAAGAAGAAGAAGAAGAAGAAGAAGAAGAAGAAGAAGAAGAAGAAAGGAAGAAACTGCAGCAAACTACCCATAAGAGAATAATGAGCAAAATGGATCATACAGACTCGAGGCCGGAAATCCTGTACAGTACATTACAGCACTCAACATGCTGAGACAAGACAACCATTAGAGAACTTGTCCAATGTGGCTCCCACAGGCCTCTAAGCAAGTGTGGACATGATTCAGCTGCATCAGACACAAATTTTCAAATGTCCATTTACTAGTTCTCTTAACTGTTCCACACCCTCTTCTTTTGTGTGGGCCAACCTCAGATGGCTCTCTGAGACCAAGAATCAATTTCAAATTTCTGTCCTGGTAGCAGCAGATATAGGCATAATAAACCCTATCACTATCTCTATGATCTGTAATTTTATAATGGTCTGTTATTCACTTCTCCTTCCATGATCCTTCAGACTACTCCACCAGGTCATATTTGAGGGATGTTCTTTCCAGCAAACTATTCTGTACTTCTATTCCAGTCACTGGGATTATCCTTGCACCAGCCTTCATGGATCTAGCAGCTGTAGTCTACATTCCCACCATGTTGACTTGTGTTTTGTGGGCTCCTTAGTCCTGCACTGTGGCAGTGGCTGTAAGTGGCAGCTGGCAGCTCTAGTGAATTCAGACAGTTATGCTCAATTGAAATAGAAATATTTTGTGATTCTTCATTTGTATTGTTATGCAGTTTTCGTCAATTGCACTTTAATAAAATTTCACATGTATCTACTTGTCACTGCACCTGATTCGTAATCTGTCATTATATAATTTACCAACTTACTAACACTGAGATGAGCATGTGCAGTGAGATAACATACCACTGACACATTTGAAGGTGTTTCATTTATGCTTAAATTCAGTTCATGTAAAGTTATTCAGCTTTTTATTTTTTTTTTGCAGGAACAGGAAGAGGTACACCCAGAGGAGGTACTGGCAGGTGAGATTTTTGCTTTATTCAGTAGCTTAATTACATGCTAAAGTTATCGCTTTAATATTTTCTTATGTGGTATTTTTTTCCATATTTTTCTTGCTAAAGTATTTCAGTGAAACAGTTGTTCAAAATTTTATACTTGAATTTGACACTGGATGTTAATTACATGGTACATAATTCATACTGAAAATTGGCAGTGCCTTTGTAACTACAAAAGATTGGTCACAAATGTGCAGTTGTGTTTAACATGTATGCGGTGGTAGATTGTGAGGGAAATGTGATGAAAGAGAAAGGAGACAAATTTCTAAGTACCAAATTGACATTTTAAAATAAGTCGTTGTAAAGGTGAGCTAACATTACAAATTGGCACACTACAATAATTAGCAATGTTAAGATCACAGTCCCCTTATTCCGTAGTCGTGGCTCATATTAAAATTGTCACCTTGAGATAAATATATTTATGTATAAAACAATCACTCAGCATAGTTGAGCTTCTTAAAGAGAAAAATTGCCAATCTTATTGGGGACTGGATCAAGTTAACCGCATTCATGTCCAGTGATTTGAAACCTCATCATCATGTCTCGAAATGAAGAATATTGTCCCTGTAATCCTCCTTCTCTCCTGAATCAGTATTTTGCAACCTCACTGACGTGACGTGTGAAATAGCCTGGGTGCCCCAGTTATCCCTCACCTGCCAAGAGGGTTATTGACTACGCATTGACAATATGCTACTGAGTACAAAATGCCTGACTTGGTTGTAGCTTCACAAACTGTGTACTGCATACTCGATACCCATCTCCAATTCTGTCACCCCGTCCACTCCCATATCAACTTCCCTAATTTAAACGTATGGGAGTTCCCCTTAACTCATCCTTAAGTTCCACAATCCTCCCTCCCTCATTACTCATTACCCATGTGCTGCCTTCCTCAAGCATAGCTCCGTCCATATCCCCGTATCTGTCCCTGTGCCTTCTATATTACATCCTGTGCCACCCCACCCCATCCCCTCACTGACATTCTCACTCAATGTGTCCACCACAACTCCGCACAGAGTTGTCCTGCAGGTTTAAGAAAATCTATCTGATTGAGAAAGGGACGGAGTGTGGCAAATGTTATTCAAGGCTTAGCCTTTCACTGCTTATTTCCATAGTAACTCTTTCATGACAAACAGAACATTTTAGGCTGGTGCATAAGACTGTAATGTTTTCTGCAAGTTCAAAAAACACACACTATACATAATGGAGACTTAAGTCATCATAAATAATATAATCTGCTCCACTAATCACTGCAGTCTGCCAATGTTGGGGTAACTTTCTGAATCCACAACAGTAGAAATCACGTGGTTTTGTAGCATTGCTGCCTTGTTTAGACAAAAGCATTCCATTCTATTCCTTCCCTTAAATTAGCACAAAGACACATTTTCTAGTCATCAGTAATGGTGCTGGATAGGAATGATCAGTGGTGTTCACACACTAATCGATGACAAGCAAGTGGATGATGCACATGAGGCCAACCAGTAATTTTTCTGATTTGGCTTGTGGTTCTCATATTCTTCATTGTTGAACCTTCTCCATTGCATTCAAATGCTCCACAATGAGGGAATGAGCATGAGGGACACAATTGTGGGGGTGGGGGATGTTTTAAAACCAATTTCCATCAATTGACTTAAGAGTGTGCTTTTATTTTGCACAATAATGCCATTGGCTTCATAGCCATTCTTGAATGCCTGTTGAAATGTTAATATGTATGTCATGCTGTGTTGTTCTGTTATTGAAAAAAAAACATGTTTCTAACTTTATAGACCCATTTATAGTTTTCAACTGTGCACAATATCAGCCACATCACATATCTTTCACACATACTCATATCCTGCAATAGAACACACCTTACAAGACCAAAAGTATATTTTTTCAGTAACTCACAGACTGGTCAAACAATCTTAATTTTTCAACATGATCTTCAGAATGGGTATAAAGTTGAAATCATGACTGTGTAAACAAATGAACAAGTAATATTCAAATCATGGAAATTTCTTTAAAAAGAAAGGTAAATGAGATACTGGTAGTGAGTGAGACAGTGTCAGTAAAAGAGGAGGAGAGATTTGTGAAGATAGAATCAGTGGGAGGAAAAGAGATAGGAGCCTGTGTAGACAAAAAGGAAGACTTAGGGACACCATAAATCAGCTTCTTGGTATACATGAACACATAAGTGTGGGAGAGAGAAAATTTTGGTCTGAGGTCTTACACTCTAGTGTATAAGGAAAAACAACTAACTTGGATGCCCCAGAATTATTTTTGAGCTGTTAAGGAGTTGTGAAGTCAGTGAACTTATCAAAGAAAGACAAAAACAGACAGTGTAATTGAGAGAGGTGACATTGTCAGTGGGATATACTGTAAATCAGTGGGAGAAAAATGAGACAGTGGGGGAGAGCCATATACATAGACAGTGACAGTGACAGTGAGGGGGAGGTGGTGAGCATGAAGGCTTCACTAGAGGGAGAGACCGGATGAATGAATTTAGGTAATTGCGTGTTAAAACAGTGGGAATATGTTCACATTGCAAAAACGTTTGGTGAGGAAGGCAAAATGTAGACTGGGGCAGCTGGTTCCTCACTCTACTGTCAGTATTTTAAAGAGGAAAATATTCATCTTTCATGTGCTCCAATAGGGGCATTTTACCAGTTGTTTGCCCTATGGTACTATGTGTTGCATGAGATACTGCTGGTGGAACTAGAGTTTGTTTTTTTGTTGTTGGTGATGTAGTAGGTTGAATCAGAGAATGTGGTAGTTTAAAAAAGCGTATTGTTGAGACACTATTGAGTGCACTACCTTCGGTTGCATGTTGCATGGAAAGTTAACCTGTATTGTGGAACATGTGGACACTGAAGTGCATAATCTTCTCATTGAGTAGAGGACAGGGATGTAATAAACATTACTTATCAATAATACAGTGTCTGCTAATGCTTCATTTTCTGTACAAAAGGTAATGTTCATCACTCTGATTTTAGATGCTTTTGCTTCATCTGTATTTCTTCCCACAGGAACAAAGCATCAGGTAAATTAGTATCTTGTGTAAAATTTTCTTATTTCATTTCAGGCATAAAAATACATAAGTGTTTTTCTATGAGAGTGTGGAAAGAGAAAAATTCGGGATGGAATGTAACAGTATTATGGGAAGGGAGGTTGCTACTCATCATATAGCAGAGATGCTGAGTTGCAGATAGGCACAACAAAAAGACTGCCATTAAGACCTTCATCAACAATATTCTCTCTGTTGCGTCTATCTGCGACTCAGCATCTCCGCTACGTGGTGAGTAGCAACATTCCTTTTCATAGTATGGAAAGACAGGCTTCCTAATAACAGAACTGACACTGAAAACTAAATTTGCTACCTCCAATAGGTATTTTTTCTTTTTTTCAAAGCACATTTTCTGAATCCATGCTACTGGTACCAACACACATTTTCAGTCAGAATTAGATTTTGCTATTATCTACAGATTTGAATAACATTTAAAAATGTATTTGCAATTTCCACTGTAATTAATTATGATAATTTCACAGAAAGAAAACAGTAGCATGCCCATGTGATGAGCCCTTGCTAAGTTCACACTCTTGTCAAACAGTGTAAGTTAATTGGATAGATAAAAACATCTAATCACCCATCACATTCTTTCGTGTGTGTGTGTGTGTGTGTGTGTGTGTGTGTGTGTGTGTGTGTGTGTGTGTGTGTGTGTGTGTGTGTGTGTGTGTGATTTCTGCTGCTGCTTGGCAAGTAGATTTTTTAATCTATCAAATAATTAAATTGTAAAGAAGAAATAGCTCATTTAAAATTAAACACGAAATAGAATTAGACGCAACTGAGGTGAATGACTCATAAAACTGAAGAAGTGAATTGAAACAAAGAATATTATGAAACAGAGTCGCTACTCACTATATAGTAGAGTTGAAATGAAGGATGTCAAGTTGGGCAGCATGCTTAGCAGCAGGGTATCAACTTGTTTCTTGCCACAGTTTGTATGTGGCCATTTATGTGGACAGACAGTTTGTTTGTTGTCATGCCCACATATAATGCAGCACAATGGCTGCATCTTAGCTTATATAGCACATGACTGGTTTCACAGGTAGCGCTGCCTTCAATGGGGTAAGTGACCTTTGTGACCAGGCTGGCGTAGGTGGTGGTGGTGGTGGTGGTGGTGGTGGTGGTGGTGGTGGGGGGATGTATGGGACAGGTCTTGCATCTAGGTCTATTACAGGGATATGAGTGATTAAGTATGGGTTAAAAGTTCTTCCTAAACACCCAGAATCCTAAAACCCCTCCCCTCATTCAGATTCATTGAAGACATCTTTGTGATCTGGAGCGAGAGTGAGGACACCCTATACGCATTCCTCCAGAACCTCAACAGCTTCTCCTCCTTTGCTTCACCAGGACCTTCTCAAGCCAACAAGCCACGTTCGTAGGTGTTGATGTACACTTCAAAAGACGGCTACATCACTGTTTGTGCCTATATCAAACTAACTAACTACAAGTAATACCTTCATTTTGACTACTACCACCCAGTCCATACCAAGAAGTCCCTCCCATACAGCCTATCCACCCATGGTTGCCACATCTGCAGTGATGAGGGGCCCCCCTCGAAATATACCGGGGGACTCAATGAAGTGTTCAGACAATAATTATCCTCCAAACCTTGTACAAAAACAAATCTTCTGTGTCTTATGTTTGCAGTTTCCCATGACCCCCAAAGTCACACAATCTGGCCACAGAGGATTATTCCCCTCGTAACTCAGTACCACCCAGGACTGGAACAACTGAATTACATCCTCTGCCAGGGTTCCTACAAACTGTCACTGTGCTCTGAAATCAGAAATGTCCTGCCTACTATCCTTCACACCCGTCCCACAGTGGTATTCCTCTGTCCACCAAACCTACACAATATACTCGTCCATCCCAGCACAATCCCTGCTCACAAACCCTTACTTCACGGCTCATATCACTGTAATAGAAGTAAATGCAAGACCTGTCCCATACATCTTTCCACCACCACCACCACCACTCCAGTCTGGTCACAAACATCTTATATCCCACCAAAGGCAGGGATATGTGGGAAACCAGTCATGTGATATACAAGCTGAGCTGCAACCAATTTGCTGATTTCAGCATGGGAATGACAAGAAACAAGCTGTTTTTCTGCAAGAATGACCAGTGATAAACTGTGGCCAGGAACTCTCCCTGCAGTATATCCAACGTTCCTGTAACCCTCCTTGCTTTAACCTTCATTAGTCAAATTTCTCACCCATTCAGACCCTTCCTTGTCTCCATTCCAGTGCTACATAGCCCTCATATCACCAACACAAGAAGTCTTCTGAACTCCTTTTGTAGAAATAACTTCCAGGATTTTGCTTTTTTGTGGGTGGCAAAGTCAGTGAAGATATTACTTATCTTTATGACATTATTTGCTAGGTATATACTATTAGACATATATTTTCACTGATAACTTATTCTTGAAGAGAAGTGATGTCTGTGTCTTGTAACTAGTGTGTTCAGAAAAATTAGTGTTTTGATCACTCCTTTTATATTCAAAGCTACGTTTTTACATTTATAATAGCTACCACAGCTAAGGCTAAGTATCTATGGCTGGATGACATGACTGGCATTGCAGTAATAGAGCTTACAAAACAACTTTGCTAATTAATGCAAGTATCTATTAAACCTGACTCTGTCAAAATCCTGACTGTAGTTGGAGATTAGCCATCACAAATGTACAGATACCGTTTTTCGATGTACTGTTTTTCTTCCTCCTCATGAGATGGTGTACTGGAGACAATTGCATTGTTTTCCTTATTTTGTCTTCGCTGTCTTAGTAGTTTCTTGGCATAATTTAAGTGTTTACAATTATTTATGGAGCTGTGTTTTGAATACTGGGAGAGAGGGGGATTTATGAAGAATAGTCAGCAAGAATAAGGTTTCTATGCTTTACTTTATGACATATGAGAGCTGATTACCTCTGAAATTAAGAGGCTACGAGAAAATAGTGTAGTAGAAACAACTGAAACACATAGGAGAAATGTGCACACACATTTGGAGAGAATTTCTAATAAGTATCCGAAGATAATGTACGTACAGTATCACTGTCCCTTTGCTCTTAATATATTTCCCATTAAGACTTTCACTACAGTCTTTTCCCAGACCAATGTGTTTGTCTTCCTGCCTCACCTCTCTACAGGGAGTCCAGTAGGGAACTGCATTGCCCCATCTGCCACCCACTCTCATGGTCATTCATCCCACCTATTGTGGATGATCCATGCACAAGGTGAGAAATGTGCTCAGGTTGTCATGAACATCAGAACTTCATTGCAACACAGAAGGCACATTATAATGTTGGGCATGTTAAATGGCTTCCTAGTGCAAAAAAACATCACAATAGTCCTGTTATGCTGTAAGGTTGTCACTAATATGAACTAAGCTGAGCACTGCAAGCTGCACTGATGATGTCCTAGATTCCAATGTTGGTGTGCTCAGAGGAATAGTTGTGAATGTTAAAGCAAGGCAAGGTAAAGAATGCCCTGATCCAATGAAAGATGTTTGATAATATGAGAACATTTCTTGAAACTCTAGTTCAGCACTCTGTCTGTAACAACTGATAGGCACTGTTGTAGGTATCTAAAGAGTAGGTTGCACTACTGATGCCAATATTGTGGGCTGCATTCTTACTAATATAGACATGGCACTCAGAATTAGATAGACGATGTCAAGTCTGGGACTTGGGTTGGCTGGTGAGCCATTGTGCAGTGGTCTATGAAGGCTGTGAAGAGCACAGGAATACTGGAAAATTGTCCAGTGTCATGTGGTCCCTATACAGAAACTATGCAATGGCTGTCACGGGCAAGATGATCTGCTCTGAGTTTGTTTCAGGTTTATTAACATGCCAGCAACAGGCAGCACTCTGTTGAATGTCTCAAGACAGCATTGTGAAGTACCAGTCAAATGGTACACTTCCACCTCATTCCTATGATGTCTTCTACTCCATCCTGTTCCCATACTCATAAAATTTCTTCCTGCCTCACCTTTACGAAGAATGAACCTGAGAAACAACCCACATCATCTGCTACACAGTCTCCTGGCTATGTGTATCCATCTGTAAGTAAAGAAAGGAGGATTACATTGTATGTGTTTGATGTGCAATTTTACTGCATGAACAGCAAAAATGTGGTAGGTGATAACATTTTTGCTGTTACCTTATGTGGGGTATCCCTGAGAAAAGTTAATGATAATTTGAAATTCTTGGTGAAGTTTTCTGCAAGTCACCAAGTGCTCTCATAGTCAAATACTGGATGAATAGAATGTCAGCATACGCTTGCAGTGAGTGAGGCTGCATATACAGTCATACACACAGTTCCGAACCGTTAAACTTGCCACAGTGAGTTAACCCTGTAACATAAAATTGTATATTTTAATAAGCAGATTACTACAGGATTTTACATCATAAAATTTCGTCAATAATTATTTGAAATGTTAACAATAAAAGTTTATTTGCCCCTGGCAGTATTCAGATAGCCAGCTTGCAACTGGAATAAAGTTCCGGCTTTGTGGAACTCGGTTAGTAATTTTCACTGTCGTACATAATTGACTGGATTAGATGCTCAGTTATTCACTGATCACTAGGCACTCTAAAAGATACAAATAATTGATTCTGTTCTTTGTAATGTCATGTTGAAACAGCCTTCATTTATTAACTGTTTGTTTGACTTTTGCAGATTAAGTATTTTTTATATTAACACACAATTTCCTTTTTTGTCAATCAGGCCCTGTTGCCGACGAAGCCCCACGTCCTATAGCTCAGGTGAGTGAAAGTAGAGGAAGCACAACTGAGACTGTCAGAGAGAGAGTGAGTTTCACCAGCAGCAAAGAAGTTTAGCTTTTTGGCATGTAATGAAACCCTCCCCCCCCCCCCCCCCCCCCTCTGTTTCCTGGCCTCATACCAGGGTGCTCACAGTTTTCATTAGCCCATGGGTTTTAGCCCTTCTGTGGGCTGCCCTGCACACCCCATTTTAATTAATCAACTCCTTTCTACATATCCTATATATCTTCACTTCATACTTATTATTTTTTTCACTCCAATCTTTCCTGACACCACAACCTTCGCAACTCCATTTGCACTGGTAACTCGGGTCTATTATTACAATGTAATTACCTACTGAACAGTCACAAAAATTTTTCAAAGAATACTCGCATACTGGCTAATGACAGTAATGGGTGCAACAGATCTAGGGCATGGCACTTCACTGAGCAAGAATGAGATAGCATGGAATGAACCACTCAAAGCAACAGGTACATTGAAGCCTGATGAAGGAACTATCATTGTCACACTCTGCAGAAATTGTTCATGTATTTGCAGCAGATTTCATGCAAGAGAAAAAATTCTGAAAGTGAATAAAAGTTTAAACCCACTATTTGACCTGGAATATGACTTTCTGGCAGTAACCATCATTCATTGGTACTATAGACATTGAGAAATATGTAACATTAACCAAGAGATCGGTTACACCACAGTTGATATTCAGTAAACATGATAATTACCACCTACAGTTGTCTAAAATATTTAGTTATTGCAGTTACATGCCAATTACCTTTTTAAACTGATAATGGAGTCACTCTTCTTGCTATTATCATAGCCAGATGAACTTGAAAAAAATCTTATTAGAATACTATCTGAACCATTAAATAGATTTTTCGTGCACTTCATAGAGAGGTCTTCTTTTCTTTGGGTATCATATGTTTAACTTGTGTCGCTTAGTAATTCAATAAACCTAACATCATATTTGATAGCTCATATATCACAGGTTGTGCTGGGAGAAGTAAAAGACATTTAATAAACATACATTTGTCAAAAATTCAGAGCAGGCTGAGAGCTAGAGCAGAGAGCTATCACAGTCAACTAGGAATGAGCAGCCAAATTCCCCAAGTGGAGTTAGCTAATGACTATGCACCAAGGTAAATGTCGACAGTTTACACTGGTAACTAACAGGTTTTAAACTTAATGTATTTAGAATTGGTAATAAGGATGCAACATTTAAGCGAGTAGTTAGTTATAATGAGCAGGAACCTCAGACTCTATAAATGTACCTTATCCCCCTGAGCTCAATAAATTCACCGAATTGAACAGACTACTGGTTCCTGCCCAAATTGCGGCACTCTGACATCGAGCATGTCAGATGAGCAACTTCGCTTCACTCGAGTGACTGGTAGGGGCAGCAGACTGCCAGTCAACTCAGACGCCGTGCGACAACAGAGGTGCCACCATAGCAAAAGGCAAACATGCCTCTGCTCTGGACACAGGGAACAAGAACACATCATTTCCTGCCAAAGCTACCCTGCCAACACACACCAATGGGAACAGAATTCTGCACAAATAAAGCTTCACACAAGAAGGGGCAGGAAGTAGAAAATGTGAACAAAACGCACAAGTGACTAGCAATGTAATTGACATTGTTTAAAATTTCTGTTATTCAGAATTGAAAATATCAGCACCTGCTGATAAGATAACTCAAGTGTACACATGTACCAAGATCACTTTGCCTCTGACATAGATCACGTTACAATTGATTCCCTTCATGAGACTTACAACAGGGGATACTCTTACACTTGCATGACATATTACCTGGAACACAAATTGTAATTAATAACACTGACTGATGATCATGCACTCAGTCACTCATAGGTGCATTAATGTAACAGATGCAATTTTAGATAACACAAATATAAAAGAACAACACTTTACTCCACTCAGTTGTGAAGGAGCCATACATTGCAGGATTCCAGCCAGGGTATTATTGCATCCTACACACTCAGGCGATCATTGAGGAGCCATAAAATTTAAGCTTGTAGAGTAAGCCAGTTACTTGCCAATCTGGTTGCTTGCAATGTCCGTATGTCTTCATGCAGCTCACCGCTATCTGGCCTTATGACTGATTCAACCTTCAGCAGCATCTTGGGACCTGCACCGGACAGTGGGAGTCTGCCAAAAGCAACAACTTGCCAGCCACATGTCCACACACCAATTGTTCTTCAGGACCCACCAAACCAACACACATGTGCAAGTGTTGCTACGACTCAGACATGATTTAATCCTTCTGTCTTCCACAGTTTGTTCAAGAAAGTCGGTGTCAGTTTTCACAAAGCGTAATATGAATGGCCACCTTGAAAACATTTTGTGCTCTACCATTTGATACTCCTTCACATACATAATCCAACACAGTTCTGTCTCTTAAAGCACTGGATGATCAGTTCTTACGGAGATATTCCTCGCCTTCTGAATGTACAGAGAAACTTTTGCTCTCAGCAATTTGTCGATCTTGCCAGGTGACCGAAATTCTAGAGCGATAAGTTTTATATGTGTCAAATCCAACACACTGTTTAATTTTGCTGAAGGTAACTGACATCTTGTCTTGATCCCAGACAGAAGGTGAAATGAAGAGGTTTATACAGAAGTCAACTTAAACAGAGACGTGCTGCTTTGTTTCTGATATGATTCCACCTGTTCCTTGAATGTATACTCTACTGTGCCATCCGTGAAGTCAGAGGCACTACTATCTATCAACCATGTTGTCACTGTTGTAAGCAGCACTTGTTTGTCTCGGATGATTATAAGTGAGCAGTAATGCAATGTACTTGATGGATGTATACCATTTTTTGTGTTTCATGTCACTAGGACAATCCTTCCTTGTTCCATCTTGTGTGTTTTATTTCTGTGTGTAGCAATGTGTGGTGCCCTTTTTGACAAGCATGACGGCATACATAAGTGCAACTAGAAGCCCTACAATCACCCTTTGAACAATTGTTGAACAATTTGTTCGGCATCACTATAGGTTTGTGTTCACTACACGTGGCTTGCCTGAATTTGCTGCACTTCTGCAAAGCTTGAGTCAAGTGACGCATGACATACGCAACACTAGCAGCGACTAGATTCATCTCAAACACCCTAAGTGCTTGACATTGCAGGTGGTCCGCTGTTTGTTCCCATATGTGCTGTGTCATGGTAGTACTGTAGCCTTGATAATTTCAGATTTGCATTTATTTTTGAGAAAAGCACATCTCCATTCTAATGTCAGAAAGCTATTGAAACTCAGGCGGGTTTTAAATTTTGTTGTTACAGACTGGTCAACTTTTTTCTATAAAGAGCAGTGATGTAATTACATCTTGAAAGGATACATTTAGTTGTAATGCCATCAGCACATGAATATTGCTTGAAGTAGTGCATTAAGTTCACTTGCACCTTCCCCAGTTGCTGACAGAAATGGTAACAGCTTCTTCAGATGTGCTGATGCAATAAGTCTAGGGTTATTGTATGTGTTGCAAACTGTATCAAATGGTTATTTAGCAGTGTCCTGTAATTCATAATTATTTACCACAAGACTCAAAAATGTCACTAAAATGCCTGCACTACTTTACATTATCATTCCCTCTAGGCAGACAATAGCCACCCCCCCACCCCCTTCCCAAGGGGGTTACAGTTCCTTCGTGTTAGTTCATGCGTGGTGCACATGTGGCTCTGAGCTAATGCAGCCTATTCTTCCTTACTGTCCACATTTGTCACCCTGCCCTCCCTCCCTATCCTTGCTCACTCCCAGTTACCCTCTCCTACCCCTTTCTTGGTGCTCTGATTCATCTTGACATGGCCAACTACCTGGTTCCCTTTATTGTTTACAATTCATTGCCACAATGCCATTGTTTTTGTGGAAAATATTGAGGAAAACTTTCTTGATCAGAGCATCTTCTGCCACCCAATCGGCAGCTCTTTGCACCTGTGATCATATTGGCAATGTCCCAGTTTCTTTTATCCCTCACTAATCTCTGAATATGGTGTAGAGAGTGATTTTTCATTGGGATCTCACCCTGCAAAAGGATTAGGAACTCTGGGCTAATCTGGAGAGGTGTGAATTTGGTTTGGCATGTGGAGAAGGGCCACAAAGACAACCGCATCCATACTGGTGCCTTCATTCTAGCTTTTTTGGGGGATACCCTCCCAGAGAAAGTCAAGGTTATGTGCCGAAGTTGTGATGTGAAGCCATACACCCCACCACCTATGCGGTGCTTCTGGTGGCTGCAATTTGGGCATATGTTTTCCTGGTGAATGGTAGACCCTCTGTACACTCACTGTGGACAACCATTCCATGAGGGAAGCCCCTGTGTTCTGACACCTGTGTGTGACAAATGTACTGAAAGCCACTCCCCTCACTCGCCAAATTTGCCCGGCGTATAAGAGAGGAAGGAGATCCATGAATACAAGTCATCGAATCGCCTGTCTTATACTGAGGGTTACCAAAAGTATGAGATACTCCATCCAGTGTCACTATCTTCAACTTATCTCTCTTTTACTTCATTTCCTCCTCCTACCTCTCCCTTGCCCAGCCCCATCCACCTATCCCCTCTCCCTCCCCCTACCCATGCAGTTGCCACAACCTCCTGTCTGGGTCTGCTCCCTCTCTCCAGCTGAAGAAGTGCGCCCCTTCTCTGGCACCTGCCAGTGATTGGGCTCCCTTACAAGGCCCCTTTGCCCAGCTCAGTTCAGGCTGGAAGACTCCTACCATCACTCACAGTGCGTTTGTTCATCCAAAGGTCACCCGCTCTCTTTCAGTCACCTGTACTCCCTCTGTGCTCTACCCTCCTCCAGCTCTGAAATAGGAATAGGAGGAGGAGAAAACGGACAGGAAGAAACATAAATCCTAAGACAAGGTGCCCCCCCCCCCAACCACTGTCCCCAGTAATGCCACCTCCTGCCTTGCAACCTGTGCCTGAGATCTTATCTTATTTACGGATGTCACCTCACCCTTGTTGGTGAAGGCCACTGACCAAGTGACATGGTATCCTCATTTTTTTTTTTTTTTGTGTAATCTGGATTCTGGCCACACAGTCATCCACTGAAATTGCCAAAGTTACTATCCTCACCTACCAGAAATGCAACCTTCTGTCGGAACTGTACTGGCCACAGGGAAGCTTCTGGTGGGATCTGCACTTTGGTTCACTCCAATGTCGTAGTCACCGGATCCCACTAAGTGCCTACCTGGAAGCTATAGTGTTTAGAGTGCATATGTCTCTGGCAATCACCATTTGCAGTGTCGACCTCCCTCCAGGTACAATAATTCCTTACTTTGCACTGTGTACCTTAATCCAGCAATTCACACCCCGTTTCTCATCCTTGGGACTTCAATAGCCACCACCCAGTGTGGGAGAGTGACACTTCAATGGGTAGGGGTCTCCTAATTGACCAGCTTATTACGGACCTGAATTTGTGTCTCCTCAATGAGGGGTCCCCTACCCAATTCAATGCTCTTAATGGCACCTTTACCACTATCAATCTCACGATCACCTCTCCTGCTCTCATTGCTTCCCTACATTTGTCAGCCCATGATGATGTTTGTGACAGTGACCACTTTCCAGTGGTTCTATTGTTCCCCCGCCGCCGCCAGGCAGACAGGCCCCCAAGTTACGAATTCCGCAGGGCCAATTGCCCTTTGTATACATCTGCTGTGCACCTCTACACCTCCCTGTCGAATTGCATTGATGTGGTCTGCAAGGCATCTCTGCCACTGTTCTTCACACTGCTGCCGCCCCCCAATCAACATGTCCCCTCATCGTTGATGGGTACTTTGGTGGGCCAAGGATGTCACAGTCACTGTTTATAACTGCTGACGTTCACTGCAGCATTTTAAGCAATACATTTCAAAGACGAACCTCTTCGCTTTTAAGTGTGTTCATGCGAAGGCTCATTACCTTATTAAGTAGTGTAAAAAGGAATGCTGGGAGAAATATGTGCCCCTCCGGGGACATACGCCTCTTCATTGCAGGTTCAGTCCAAGCTCCGTACTGTTCTTGGCTGCCAGCGACAGTCAGTATTCCATTGCCTTAACCTTAACGGTGATTTGTGCACTGATCCATCGGTCCTCGCAGAACACCTTGCTACACGACACTTTGGGACGGTATTGGCATCATCTTCCTGTCCTCCTACATTTCTCCAGCAGAAATGCAGTGTTCACTATGCCCCCCCCCCCCCCAAACCAATCTGTTCATAACACACAACACTAAGTGAGTGCTATAGTCAAGCAGGCTCTTACCTCTTCATGGGACATGGCAGCTGGCCCATATTCTGTCCGCAACCAGATGGTCTATTATCTTCAACTGCATTAGGTTCACAGCTGCTTTTCTGTCACAATGATGAAACAGTATAGTTCTCCCTGTCCTTAAGGCCAGAAAGAACCCAATGGCCTCGACAGCTACCACCCAATTAACCAGACAAATGTACTACGTAAACTTCTCGAGAGGATAGTTAGCTACACATTATGTTGTGTACTAGAATCTCCGGGCCTTTTGTCCCTATATCTCTGTGGCTTCCAAGTAAAATGATCTCCAACTGATCATTTACTTGGGTTGGAAAAAGTTACGCAACAGGCTTTTACTCACCACCAGTGCCTAGTTGTGGTCTTCTTTTTACCTACATGTGGCACACAACATGGCTTGGTGCCATCACATTTTAGTTACCAACCATGACTGAGGCTTCCATGTGCCCCTTCAGATTTTTATCCATGAGTTTTCCTCTGAGCGGCTCTTCCGGTTCCAAGTTGGAACTTCCCTCAGCACCCCTGGAATTCTGCAGAATGGTATCCCACATGGTTCTGTGGTAAGTGTCACACTCTTCCTCCTAGCAGTCCACGGGCTTGTGACCCCTATTAGGCCTCTGGTTACTCTGGCATTGTATGTCGATGATTTTTGCATATGATGCAGCTCCCAGGAAGTAGCATCTGGTGAGTGTCTGCTCTAAGATGCCATCCCATGGGCCTCTGCATGGGCCACCTCCTATTGGTTCCAGGATTCTCCCAAAAAAATGTGGGTAATGCATTTTTATCGCTGATTCACAGTACACCCCAACTCAGAATTTTATTTAGGTGAACAGCTTCTCGATGTTGTAGCACAGTCCTGTTTCTTGGGCCTTACTTTTGATAACCAGCTGACATGGCTGCCCTTCATTTGCCACCTAAATACTGTATGTATATGGAAGCTTAATGCTCTCCACCTCCTGGCCCTTGCATCTTGGGGTGCAGACTGTGTCACTTTTCTCCATCTTTACTGTGGCCTGGTCTTCTCCAGACTGTTGTGGTGGTCAGGTTTATGGCTCAGCAGCTCCTTCCACTTTGAAACTGCTTGACCCTCTTCACCATTGTGGGGTTCATCTGGCTATTGCTGGCTTTCTCAGTAGTCCCATTGATAGTCTCCTCACAGAAGTGGGGATTCCCCCTCTACACACATGACTGAGCAAACTACTACTTTCTTAATCAGTCATCATTCGCCAATTCCCTGACCATCCGATGTATCCTGTACTCTTCGCCATTGAGGACTGTCTCCCTCCTGACACCTGTTCTTGTGTGGGATTGCCGGTTGGCATGCGTATCACTTCCTTATGTCGGGATCCCCGTCTCCACTCGCTGTAATGTACTTCACATCTTTCCTCCCATACCCCTCCCACCCATGGATGGTAACTAGACCATGAATTATGACTGATCTATTCCAGGGTCCTAAGATTCGTGTCAACTCTTTAATTCTCCGCCGTCTTGTATGTGCCATCCTTGGAGTGTTCTAGGGTGCCACAATTTTTCACACTGATAGTTCTAAGGCAGTAGATAAGGTGGGATACACTTTCATGTCTCCTACTGCCTTAGAACACCATTTTTTGTCAGGATCAATTAGTGTGTTCACAGCAGAGTTTCTGGAAATTCACAGAGCCCTCCTTTTTTATCTCAGGCCTCCCTCCACAGTGTTTTAATGTGTTCAGATCCAACGAGCAGCCTGCTGGCCATCGACCTCATCCTTCGGTCTCTGCTATACGTGCCCTTCTCTTGGCCCACGAGTGTGCCACCTGTTCAGATGTCTTTCTCTGGGTTCCAAGTCATTTGAGCAACCCAGGGAATGGACTGGCTGACCGTTTGGCTAGAGAAGCAGATACTTACTGCCATTTCCTTCCATTATTCCAACTGTGGATATGCAGATCTATGCAAAATCTCACTTTACCCAAAATCTGAATGACATCTGGTGTGCTACTGCACATAGTAATAACTCCCCACAATCAAGTAGTCTTCCCCCTGTGGGTGTGCGGTAAGAATAGGCCCGAGGTATTCCTGCCTGTCGTAAGAGGCGACTAAAAGGAGTTTCAACCATTTCGGCCTTCCATGTGATGGTCCTCCTTGGGGTTTGACCTCCATTTTCCAAATTCTACAGAAGTACGAACCTTTTGGGGAAGGACACCTTACGTGGTGTATCACTGGTCCTCAGTGCACTAAGACCTTGGCACTCAGCATTGTAACTGCATTGTAACCACACCCACTATTCCTCAAATTTGGCCTAAACACCTGATGGGTTGCACAAGTTATGCCCATAGTGCGTCCCCATTTGCACCTACGATGATGATGGACTTTACATGGCACCCGAAATCCAGCACGGTAACCAGCCCATTGTGGTGGGGTCGTCATGTACCCTCTAGGTTATAGCCCCCTGACAACACAGGGATTGTACTGCCGATACCTGAACTGCACCCTCCCCACGTCGGCCAAGGAGTAGATGCCCGTCTCCTTGGGGCATCAGGACTCCCAGCAATGGTCATCCTGCCAGGTGGCCCTTGTTGAGGCTGGGTGGCGCCCGTGGGGAGAGCCCCTGGTTGGAGTGGGTGGTATTGGGGCGGATGTTTTGTAGATGAAATGTCAAAATGTATCAGGTCGATCTGCGGCCGAGTCTTTTGAAAAGAAAGGTACTGTCTCTGGTTCTGGTACTCCTGCCCTTTCCCCCTTGGCCACTCCCTGGGAGGAAGGACAGGCTCGCCGGCTTGGGGCGATATACTTCCCCCGCTATTTAGTCTGTTCTCGGACCGATGGGGGGGACGTTCGCCACCTCCAAGCCCATATTCTTTGTCCAGCACATCTAGGACATCTTTGGGGAAATCGAGGCTCTCAGTAAAATGCGTTCGGGGTCCGTTTATATAAAGACCACCTCCGCCACACAGTCGGCGGCACTCCAGCATGTGACTGACTAGGGGACATCCCAGTATCCATTGTCCCGCATCTGGCACTGAATAGGATGCAGGGGGTTATTTTTCATGAGGACCTCCTGCTGCAATCTGATGAGGAGCTCAGGGCCAACCTGGAGTGCTGAGGCGTGCATTTCGTGCGGCGAGTCCAGCGCAGCCCCAAAGACTGTTGCATCGACACCGGGGCCTTTATCCTCGCATTCGAGGGGGACATTCTCCCGGAGAAGGTAAAGGTGATGTGCTACCGGTGCGACGTGGCACCTTACGTCCCACCTCCTATGCGCTGCTTTCGGTGTTTGCGCTTTGGGTACATGTCGTCACGGTGTGAGGCTGAGCCCCTTTGTGGCGATTGTGGACGTCCTCTTCGTGAGGAACATACATGCACTCCACCACCTCGGTGCATCAATTGTCCTGGCATCCACTCACCTAGATCTATAGACTGCCCCGCGTATCAGATGGAGAAGAAGATTCAAGAATTAAAAGCTTTGGATCATCTCTCTTTTTCTGAGGCCAGGAAGAAGTATGACCACCTCCATCCCGTGACGTTGGCAATATAGTTGGCCTCAGTCGTGTTGCCTCCTTGCACAGTATCCTCACCCCTATCCTGTCCCCCCTCCACCTCCTCACCCCATCTGGGGTTTATGCCTCCGCCTCCCAAATCCCTCCCTTCCAAATCCTCCTCCCTCATGGCCCGTGCCCCCTCTGCCCCCTCTGCCCCAGGGGCCACCATTCCTCCTCCTCCTCCCCCTCCACCACCTGAGAAGCAATCCTCTTCTCAGGCGTCCATCGGGCAAATGTTCCAGACCCCGGCTTCCAAGGTCCGGCATTCCAAAATGGAGCCCGCGCGTGAGGACCTTCTTCGGGTCCAGCATACCATCCCCGTGCCTCATCAGACTTCCAAGAAGGCCTCCAAGAAGAAGTCCTTATCCCCCTCTCCACCCCGGCGCGTTTCGTCTGACGCTCCAACCATGAGTCGCTGCTCCCGGCCGTCCTCAGTTTGGCCGGGACGCTCTGCTGCCAGGCGCTCAGCTGGCCTCTCGTCGGCGAATGATACTGCCCCTCCTACGCAACCCAGGACAGCGGCTGCAGCTGGCGATGACTCGATGGAACAGGATCCGCCTCCCGCCGGTTGTAGCGTTGTTCCCTCATAACCTGGCCCTCTGCGGCCGTCGAGGTGACCAGCTCTTCCCCTGTTTCATTCCCCCTTTTTTCTGACTAGCGATGGCTTTGTTACATTGGAACATAAGAGGTATTCGATCTAATCGGGAGGAATTACAACTGCTCCTCTGCCTGCACTGTCCGCTCGTCCTTGGTCTCCTGGAAACCAAGTTTCGCCCAACTGACCGTATTGCTTTTACCCACTATACCTCGGAGTGGTATGACCTCACCCCTGTGGACGGTATTCCAGCTCATGGTGGGGTCATGTTGCTTGTTCGGGACGATGTCTATTACCATCCCATCCCATTGACCACCCCACTCCAAGCAATAGCTGTCCGTATTACTCTTTCTGCCTTTACTTTTTCTGTTTGTACCGTCTACACTTCATCGTCATCCGCAGTTAGTCGGGCTGACATGATGCACCTGATTGTTCAGCTTCCTCCGCCGTTTTTATTGTTTGGCGACCTAAATGCCCATCGTCCCCTTTGGGGCTCTCCTGCATCCTGTCAGAGAAGCTCCCTCTTGGCGGATGTCTTCAACCATCTCAATCTTGTCTGCCTCAATACTGGCGCCCCGACTTTCCTCTCGGACTCTACTCATACCTACTCCCACTTGGACCTCTAGATCTGTTCTACCACTCTTGCCCGTCGATTCGAGTGGTATGTCCTTTCTGACACCTATTTGAGCGACCACTTCCCCTGTGTCGTTCGTCTCCTGCACCACACCCCATCCCCACGTCCTTCGAGCAGGAACATACCGAAAGCTGACTGGGTACTTTACTCCTCCCTGGCGACCTTTCCGGACCACGATTTTCTTAGTTGTGACAGTCAGGTTGAATACTTCACGGCTGTTATCATCAATGCTGCCGAACGTTCCAATCCTTGTACTACCTCTTCTTCACGTCACGTGCTGGACGACGTGTTTTACGCACCTTTCGCCACCATCCTACGTTGGCGAATTGTATTGGATACTAACGACTCCGAGCGCAATGCCGTAGAGTCATCAAAGACAGCAAAAAAGCTTGTTGGGCCTCTTTCATCAGCTCCTTTAACAGTTTTACTCCCTCTTCTATCGTCTGGGGTGGCCTGCGCCGGCTGTCGGGCATTAAGGCCCACTCCTCGGTACCTGGCCTGACCTCAGGTAATGAGGTCCTTGTTGATCCTGTGGCTGTCTCCAACGCCTTCGGCCGCTTTTTCGCGGAGCTTTCAAGCTCCGCCCATTACCACCCTGCCTTCCTTCCCAGGAAAGAGGCAGAAGAGGCTCGGCGACCTTCCTTTCACTCGCTGAATCTGGAAACTTATAGTGCCCCCTTTACTATGCGGGAACTCGAACGTGCACTTGCACTGTCCCGTTGCTCAGCTCCGGGGCCAGATGCCATTCACGTTCAGATGCTGGCACACCTTTCTCCGGCAGGCAAAAGCTTCCTTCTTCGTACCTACAATCGCGTCTGGACCGAAGGTCAAGTCCCCATGCGTTGGCGTGACACCATCGTTGTTCCTATACCCAAACCTGGGAAGGATAGACACCTTCCTTCTAGTTACCGCCCCATTTCTCTTACAAGCTGTGTCTGTAACGTGATGGAGCGCATGGTTAACGCTCGGTTAGTTTGGATTCTTGAATCTCGACTGCTACTTACCAATGTTCAATGCGGCTTTCGTCACCGCCGCTCCACTGTTGACCTTGTCGACATTCATCATGAACAACTTGTTGCGAAAGCGCCAAACGGTAGCTGTGTTCTTCGATTTGGAGAAGGCTTATGATACCTGTTGGAGAGGAGGTATCCTCTGCACTATGCACAGGTGGGGTCTACGCGGTCGCCTGCCCCTTTTTATTGATTCCTTTTTAACAGATCGAAAGTTAAGTGTACGTGTGGGTTCCATATTGTCCGACGTCTTCCTCCAGGAGAACGGAGTGCCTCAGGGCTCCATCTTGAGTGTAGCCCTTTTTGCCATCGCGATCAATCCAATTATGGATTGCATTGCACCTAATGTCTCAGGCTCTCTCTTTGTCGATGACTTCGCTATCTACTGCAGTGCCCAGAGAACATGCCTCCTGGAGCGCTGCCTTCAGCGTTGTCTAGACAGCCTATACTCATGAAGTGTGGCAAATGGCTTCCGTTTCTCTGAAGAGAAGACGGTTTGTATCAACTTTTGGCGATATAGAGCGTTCCTTCTGCCGTCCTTACATCTCGGTCCCGTTGTTCTCCCTTTCGTGGAAACAACTAAGTTTCTAGGGCTCACATTGGACAGGAAACTTCGTTGGTCTCCACACGTCTCTTATTTGGCTGCCCATTGTACACGTTCCTTAATGTCCTCAGAGTGCTTAGTGATTTATCTTGGGGAGCGGATCGCACTGTCCTGCTTCACTTGTATTGGCCCATAGTCCGATCAAAGCTGGATTATGGGAGCCTTGTCTACTTGTCTGCTCGGCCATCCCTCTTACGCCGTCTCAACTCCATCCACCATCGGGGGTTACGTCTTGCGACCGGAGCCTTCTACACTAGTCCCGTCGAGAGTCTTTATGCTGAAGCTGCCGAATTACCATTGACCTACCGGCGCGACGTACTGCTTTGTCGGTATCCCTGCCAGCTGTTGTCAATGCCCGACCAGCCCTCTTATCAGTCCTCATTTGCCGATTCTCTCGACCGTCAGTATGGGTTGTATCTGACTGCCCTGCTGCCCCCTGGAGTCCGCTTCCATCACCTGCTTCGACAATTGGGTTTTGCCCTCCCTACCACCTTCAGAGAGGGTGAGAGCCCGACACCACCTTGGCTCCAGGCTCTGGTTCATATTTATCTCGACCTCAGCTCAGTCCTGAAGGAGGGTACTCCGGCTGATGTGTATTGCTCACAGTTTGTCGAACTTCGTGCACGACTTGCTGGTCACACCTTTATTTACACCGATGGCTCCAAAACTGACGATGGTGTCGGCTGTGCCTTTGTCGTTGGGGCCGCCACCTTTAAATACTGGCTCCTCGACCAATGTTCCAGCTTTACGGCCGAGCTTTTTGCTCTCCATCAGGCCGTTCAGTATGCCCGCCGCCACCACCATTCATCGTATACACTCTGCTCTGATTTCCTCAGTGCTCTTAAGAGCCTTGGAGCTCCCTATCCGGTCCATCCTTTGGTGCAACGGATCCAGCAGTCCCTCCATTCTTTCGCTGATGAGGGTCTCCTGTCAGTTTTCTGTGGGTTCCCGGACATGTAGGAGTGCCTGGGAATGAGGCTGCAGTCCTCCTGCCTCGGCCAGCCTCCCATTGCGTCCCGTTATCTGACGTTCATGGGGTTGTTTGTAAGAGGCTTGTGTCGTTGTGGTGGGATGCTTGGTCATTCCTCCAAGGAAACAAGCTCCGGGCGGTAAAACCGCTCCCAACTGCTTGGACATCCTCCTCCCGACCATCTCGGCGAGAAGAGGTCCTTCTGACTAGGTTGTGGATTGGGCGTTGCCGGCTTAGCCACCGCTACCTGATCTCCGGTGACCCAGCCCCGCAGTGCCCTTGTGGTCAAGCATTAACAGTGCGCCATGTTTTATTGTCGTGTCCCCGATTTTGTCAATCTTGTGTTGTCCTGTCCCTGCCATCTACTTTACCGGATAATTTAGCTGATGACGCTCGAGCAGCTGCTCGTGTTCTGCTTTTTATAACTTTGACTGGCTTGTCCAAAGACATCTAACTTTTATACGTCTTTTATCTTCATCTTTGTCAGGACTTTCTGGTGTCCCCCCCCCCCCCCCTTGAGTTTTACTAGATTCCATGTGCTCTAACAACTGTGACTGGGCGCTAATGACCTAAGTAGTTGAGCGCCCTTAAACCCCACCAAAAAAAAAAAAAAAACCCGTGGATTACGTTTAGTATCTACAGCTTTTTACACCAGCCCTGTGGAAAGCCTTTATGCTGAGACTGCCGAACCTCCGCTGTCCGATTGGCGAGCAGTCCTTCTGAGTCTTTATGCTAGCCATTTGTCTTCCATGCCTGCTAATCCAGTCCATGACATTTTCTTCGACGCCTCCTTTGATGTAGGGTATGCAGGCCACCCTTCCTCCATACTACCACCGGGAGTCCCCTTCCGTCAACTGCTCCATTCTCTTTCCTTCCGCTTTCCTAAAACTTTCTTGAGAACTGGGGGTACAGCACCACCTTGGCTCCATCGCCAGACCTGCTTGCTCCGTGATCTTTGTCAGTTTCTGAAGGATGGTACCCCTTCACTTGTTTATTGTCGGGCATTTTCTGCTCAATGTACACAAATGAAGGATGCCACATTTATTTACACTGATGGATCAAATACATCATTTTGTGTAGGGAGTGCCTATATTGTTGGCGACACCCCAAATCGATTTCGGCTTCCCAGTCAGTGTTCCGTTTATACTGCGGAGCTTTACACTGTTCTCCAGGCTGTCCAATAAATCCGTCACCATCAGCGGATACAGTATGTTATGTGTACAGATTCTCTCAGCTCTCTCCTCAGTCTCCAAGCTCTCTACCCTGTCCACCCACTGGTCCACCGGATTCAGGACTGCCTCCACTTGCTCCCTTTGGGGGCGTCTCGGTGGTGTTCCTCTGGATCCCAGGACACGTTGGTATCTGTGGAAATGAGGCGGCCGATATAGCAGCCAAGGCTGCAGTCTCTCTTCTTCGGCCAGCTATTCACACGATTCCCTTCACCGATCTATGGAGTGTTTTATGTCATCGTGTTCTTCTTTTATGGCATGCACATTGGTCAACACTTCCCCATAATTGCGGGACATGAAAGCTCTTCCCTGTGCTTAAACCTCTTCCTCCCGAATGTGTCGTCGGGAGGAGGTAATATTAACTAGACTCCGGATAGGGCACTGTGTTTTTAGCCATCGACATCTTTTAAGCGGTGATCCTCCCCCACTCTGTCCCCACTGCTCTCAGCTGTGGACAGTAAGACACCTTTTACTCAAGTGCCCCTATTTTACTCTGTTACGCGCCCGTCTACAGCTGTCGCCTGAAATATCGTCAATTTTAGCAGATAACGCGCTCAGCTGATCGCGTTCTTGAGTTTATTAGTGCCAGTGAGATGACGTCGGTCATTTGAAGCCCTTTTTGGGGACAACCAAACCCTTTCTCTAGTGGTTTTTCATGCTGTACTCCTGCTTTTAGTTTCTCCGATTTTTTGAGTTTCGCTCCCTTAGCTGCTGGTTCCATTTTCGTATTTTACTTTTACCTAAGTCACAGATTGGGCGCTAATGACCATAGCAGTTTTGCGCCCTAAAACAAAACAAAAAAAAAACGCAAAACCAACTGAGGAAAATACAGGCGGCGGAAATGAGATCTTAAAGGAGTATTAAAGATGGTGTGAGGGTGGATACAATCCGAAATGAAGATATTAGGAAAGACTGAATATAGGATCAATATGTAATAAAACATTTAAAAAGATACAAAACCAGACTTTACACAGGTAATGTAGGAGTACACACTGAGCGGCAGAAGAGTTGGAGGACAGCCCAGGAGATTGTGGAGACAACTGTAAAACCAGAGCGGGCAAGAATCCCTGACTCATAAAATGAAAATGAAGAAGAAGAAGAAGAAAGGAAGAAACTGCAGCAAACTACCCCTAAGAGAATAATGAGCAAAAAGGATCATACAGACTCGAGGCCGGAAATCCTGTACAGTACATTACAGCACTCAACATGCTGAGACATGACAACCGTTAGAGAACCTGTCCAATGTGGCTCCCACAGGCCTCTAAGCAAGTGTGGACATGATTCAGCTGCATCAGACACAAATTTTCAAATGTCCATTTACTAGTTCTCTTAACTGTTCCACACCCTCTTCTGTTGTGTGGGCCAACCTCAGATGGCTCTCTGAGACCAAGAATCAATTTCAAATTTCTGTCCTGGTAGCAGCAGATATAGGCATAATAAACCCTATCACTATCTCTATGATCTGTAATTTTATAATGGTCTGTTATTCACTTCCCCTTCCATGATCCTTCAGACTACTCCACCAGGTCATATTTGAGGGGTGTTCTTTCCAGCAAACTATTCTGTACTTCTATTTCAGTCACTGGCATTATCCTTGCACCAGCCTTCATGGATCTAGCAGCTGTAGTCTACATTCCCACCATGTTGACTTGTGTTTTGTGGGCTCCTTAGTCCTGCACTGTGGCAGTGGCTGTAAGTGGCAGCTGGCAGCTCTAGTGAATTCAGACAGTTATGCTCAATTGAAATAGAATTATTTTGTGATTCTTCATTTGTATTGTTATGCAGTTTTCGTCAATTGCACTTTAATAAAATTTCACATGTATCTACTTGTCACTGCACCTGATTCGTAATCTGTCATTATATAATTTACCAACTTACTAACACTGAGATGAGCATGTGCAGTGAGATAACATACCACTGACACATTTGAAGGTGTTTCATTTATGCTTAAATTCAGTTCATGTAAAGTTATTCAGCTTTTTATTTTTTTTTGCAGGAACAGGAAGAGGTACACCCAGAGGAGGTACTGGCAGGTGAGATTTTTGCTTTATTCAGTAGCTTAATTACATGCTAAAGTTATCGCTTTAATATTTTCTTATGTTGTATTTTTTTCCATATTTTTCTTGCTAAAGTATTTCAGTGAAACAGTTGTTCAAAATTTTATACTTGAATTTGACACTGGATGTTAATTACATGGTACATAATTCATACTGAAAATTGGCAGTGCCTTTGTAACTACAAAAGATTGGTTACAAATATGCAGTTGTGTTTAAAATGTATGCGGTGGTAGATTGTGAGGGAAACGTGATGAAAGAGAAAGAAGACAAATTTCTAAGTACCAAATTGACGTTTTAAAATAAGTCATTGTAAAGGTGAGCTAACATTACAAATTGGCACACTACAATAATTAGCAATGTTAAGATCACAGTCCCCTTATTCCGTAGTCGTGGCTCATATTGAAATTATCACCTTGAGATAAATATATTTATGTATAAAACAATCACTCAGCATAGTTGAGCTTCTTAAAGAGGAAAATTGCCAATCTTATTGGGGACTGGATCAAGTTAACCACATTCATGTCCAGTGATTTGAAACCTCATCATCATGTCTCGAAATGAAGAATATTGTCCCTGTAATCCTTCTTCTCTCCTGAATCAGTATTTTGCAACCTCACTGACGTGACGTGTGAAAGAGCCTGGGTGCCACCGTTATCCCTCCCCTGCCAAGAGGGTAATTGACTATGCAATGACAACATGCTATTGACAAGGGGACCTCCCCATCGCACCCCCTTCAGATTTAGTTTTAAGTTGGCACAGTGGATAGGCCTTGAAAAACTGAACACAGAAAAATTGAGAAAACAGGAAGAAGTTGTGTGGAACTGTGACAAAATAAGCAAAATATACAAACTGAGTAGTTCATGGGAAGATAGGCAACATTAAGGATGATGGGAACGCAGGAGCGCTGTGGTCTCGTGGTAATGTGAGCAGCTGCGGAATGAAAGGTCCTTGGTTGAAATCTTCCATCGAGTGAAAAGTTTAATTTTTTATTTTCAGTTTATTTGACAAACTCTTATGTTTTCATCACATTTTTGGGAGTGATTATCACATCCACAAGAAAACCTAAATCGGGCAAGGTAGAAGAATCTTTTTACCCATTCGCCAAGTGTACAAGTTAGGTGGGTCGACAACATATTCCTGTCATGTGACGCACATGCCGTCACCAGTGTCATATAGAATATATCAGATGTGTTTTCCTGTGGAGGAATCGGCTGACCTATGACCTTGCGATCAAATGTTTTCTGATCCCATTGGTGAGGCGCGTCCTTTCGTCTACTAATCGCACGGTTTTGCGGTGCGGTCGCAAAACAGACACTAAACTTACTACAGTGAACAGAGACGTCAATGAACGAACGGACAGATAATAACTATGCAAAAATAAAGAAAGTAAAATTTTCATTCGAGGGAAGACTTGAACCAAGGACCTCCCGTTCAGCAGCTGCTCACGCTACCACGGGACCATGGCGCTCCTAAGCTTACGTAGTCCATTATGTTGCTTATGTGGCTCATGGACTACTCAGTTCATATATTTTGCTTATTTTTTCACAGTTCCACACAACTACTTCCTGTTTTCTCAATTGATCTGTGTTCAGTTTATCAAGGCCTATCCACTGTGCCGACTTATAACTAAATCTGAGGGGGGTGCGATGGGGAGGTTCCCTTGTGAGTACAAGATGCCTGACTTGGTCGTAGCTTCACAACCTGTGAACTACATTCTCGAGACCCATTTCCAATTCTGTCACCCCTTCCACTCCCATATCAGCTTCCCTGATTTAAACATATAGGCGTTCCCCTTAGCTCATCCTTGAGTTCCACAATCCTCCTTCCCTCAGTACCTGTATGTGTCCCTGTGCCTCTTATACACTCCTGGAAATGGCTAAAAGGACACATTGACACCGGTGTGTCAGACCCACCATACTTGCTCCGGACACTGCGAGAGGGCTGTACAAGCAATGATCACATGCACTGCACAGCGGACACACCAGGAACCGCGGTGTTGGCCGTCGAATGGCGCTAGCTGCGCAGCATTTGTGCACCTTTGCCGTCAGTGTCAGCCAGTTTGCCGTGGCATAAGGAGCTCCATCGCAGTCTTTAACACTGGTAGCATGCCGCGACAGCGTGGACATGAACCGTATGTGCAGTTGACGGACTTTGAGCGAGGGCGTATAGTGGGCATGCGGGAGGCCGGGTGGACGTACCGCCGAATTGCTCAACTCGTGGGGCGTGAGGTCTCCACAGTACATCGATGTTGTCACCAGTGGTCGGCGGAAGGTGCATGTGCCCGTCGACCTGGGACCGGACCGCAGCGACACACGGATGTACGCCAAGACCGTAGGATCCTACACAGTGCCGTAGGGGACCGCACCGCCACTTCCCAGCAAATTAGGGACACTGTTGCTCCTGGGGTATCGGCGAGGACCATTCGCAACCGTCTCCATGAAGCTGGGCTACGGTCCCGCACACCGTTAGGCCGTCTTCCGCTAACGCCCCAACATCATGCAGCCCGCCTCTAGTGGTGTCGCGACAGGCGTGAATGGAGGGACGAATGGAGACGTGTCGTCTTCAGCGATGAGAGTCGCTTCTGCCTTGGTGCCAATGATGGTCGTATGCGTGTTTGGTGCCGTGCAGGTGAGCGCCACAATCAGGACTGCATACGACCGAGGCACACAGGGCCAACACCCGGCATCATGGTGTGGGGAGCGATCTCCTACACTGGCCGTACACCACTGGTGATCGTCGAGGGGACACTGAATAGTGCACGGTACATCCAAACCGTCATCGAACCCATCGTTCTACCATTCCTAGACCGGCAAGGGAACTTGCTGTTCCAACAGGACAATGCACGTCCGCATGTATCCCGTGCCACCCAACGTGCTCTAGAAGGTGTAAGTCAACTACCCTGGCCAGCAAGATCTCTGGATCTGTCCCCCATTGAGCATGTTTGGGACTGGATGAAGCGTCGTCTCACGCGGTCTGCACGTCCAGCACGAACGCTGGTCCAACTGAGGTGCCAGGTGGAAATGGCATGGCAAGCCGTTCCACAGGACTACATCCAGCATCTCTACGATCATCTCCATGGGAGAATAGCAGCCTGCATTGCTGCGAAAGGTGGATATACACTGTACTAGTGCCGACATTGTGCATGCTCTGTTGCCTGTGTCTATGTGCCTGTGGTTCTGTCAGTGTGATCATGTGATGTATCTGACCCCAGGAATGTGTCAATAAAGTTTCCCCTTCCTGGGACAATGAATTCACGGTGTTCTTATTTCAATTTCCAGGAGTGTATTACACCCTGTTCCAACTCATCCCCTCACTGACATTCGCAATCAATCAGTTCACCACAACTCCTCATACAGTTGGCCTGCAGGTTTAAGAAAATTTATCTGACTGACAGAGGGACAGACTGTGACAAATGTTATTCCAGACTTAGCCTTTGATTGTTTATTTCTACATTAACAGTTTCATGACCAACAAAACATCTTGGGCTGGTGCATAAGACTCAAATATTTTCTATAAGTTCCAAAAACACACACTACACGTAATGGAGACTTTAATCATTGAAAATAATATAATCTGCTTCACTGATCACTGAAGTCTGCCAATGTTGGGGTAACTTTCTGAATCCATAACTGTAAAAATCATGTGGTTTTGTAGCAAAGAGCTTGTAGAGCCATGTTCAAAGTGTATTTTCACCCCAAAAGGAAGTTTGTGAAGATCATTGAACAGAGAGCAGAAAAGGTGAAATCTGTGGGTGCAATGTCAGGTGAAAAGGTGGTTGCAGATTGACTTCCCAACCCAGTTGTTGTATAGTGTTACTGGCCAGTGTCGCAGGATTCCGGTTGCTGTTATTGTGGAATGGCATCACTTCACACAGTCTTCCTAGTTGTTGTTCTGGGATTTCGTCTGGAAGATGTCTGTTGATGACAATAAATGCCTACAGGAGAGTTACCTCATGCAAGCAACTCTTTGTACACCACATGGCCACTGTTCCACCAGATGCATAACACTATCTTATGTGGATGCATGCAAGTCTTTTTATGTGGCATTACTGCTTTGTTTGGACTAAACCATTTCTTTCTTTTCTTTCCCTTGCATTAGCACAAAGACAAATTTTCTAGTCATCAGTAATGGTGCAGGATAGGAATGATAGGTGGTGTTCACACACAAATCGATGACAAGCAAGTGGATAATGCACATATGGCCAACCAGTAATTTTTCTCATTTGGCTTGTGTATCTCATATGCTTCATTGTTGAACCTTCTCCATTGCATTCAAATGTTCCACAATGATGGAATGAGCATGAGGGACTCAATAGAGGGGAAATTTTAGAAAATGATTTCACTGAAGAAAATGTTGGTGTTCCTTTATGTGACCCTATAATATTCTTTCCCCTATTGTAACCAAGTCTGTGGCATTCACTAAGAGAAGCAGAATGTTTCACAAGTGTTGATCACATTGAGTGTGGGATAGCATTTCACATTTCCTGATTACAATCTCTGAATTCCAAAGACAAGTCATGTTTCAGATTTATCAGTCCCCTTGTCATAGTAAATACAATGCAGGGTGAATGTTGTTTGTTCGGTATGATTTGAACTGGGAGTTGCAGCAACAGTAAATGAATAATGCTTCTGATTTTATCTCTGTTGCAATATGTCACCACTGACTTGAGAACTAGAAAAAGTTCATTCTGAGTGTCACATGACAGATAATGCATGTGCAAATGCTTTCCAGACTATTGTTGGTCTCTCACCTTGCCTATGTATTCAATTGTTATAAACAGAAGAGTTCGAATATTCACAGGAAATTTTCATTAGTTGAACCTGCAATTTTCTGAGCTGAACCTCTGAATGCCAAGCCTCTTTGACCAAGAAATAATATCACATTAAGTAACATGGGAGCTCAAATGCAAGTTGGCTATTACATGGATGAACAGAAAAGTTACCTTTTTTTTCTTCCAACCATCAGCATACTTCTTTCATGTCATTTTATTTCTTCGTTTTTATGATTCTCCTGTGAAATATTTTTACAAATGTAAATATTTCGTTTGTTGTCCTTCATTGGATGAAAAATATATTGTATATACTGGTTTTTAATGTAAATCACCTTAAGATGTAATCAGAAATGTGTTACTTCTGGATGTTGTTGGCAAGGCTACCAAATTGTAATGTTGTTTTAGATCTGCCAATGTGTACATTTGTTGGGGAAATGTGATAGAATTGACAAGAATATTTGAAGAAAGCATTTTTTTAACTCCATCACAATGTGGGTTTAGTGCACAATATCTAAAGAAGAAATAGAATAATATAACAGTTAATACAATCAACTTTGCCAAAATAACACTCTTCTACAAACACCCTTGTATTTCTGAAAAAAATACATTGTGATCCTATTTGTACTTAGAAAGCTGAATTCAAAACTGTTTTTAGTTTTTTTTTTGTCAGGAATTGTTTATGAATAATCACCATTTTCTTTTTCTCTTCTGTTTCTGATATATTGCAACAAACATGAGGTGAAATTCAATAGAGAAATTCACATATTTATGATGTTATAATTTCATCACATTAATGGAGCATGAATTCTAACATATAACACAGAAATCTTTTTGGATACACCTTGTAGCATTTATTTGATATGAGAAATAAGAGGAAATCGACAAGAAAATGAACCACTCTATTCTAATGCACATCACTTTCTTCTCTTGTATTGTGAATCTTTCTTATCTTGAATGATATTCCAGCAATAATCTGCTAATATAGAAGGTACCCACTTCCCTTCATAACACCTTTCTATGGTAGAAATGTCCTTATGGTATTTTTCGCCATGTTCATTCAATACATCACTACAACACTCTATGAAGTAGTCCAGATGAGGGTCCATCATATGTATCTTCAAAGACACACTGCACATTGTTCATTAGCCCAAGTTTGATGTGAAGTGGTGTAAGTGGTATATCCCCAGGAGCTATCTGACATTAATGTTGTACATTCTTTTCGCCCACTTTCCATTTCCGACTAGGCCATTTCTTTTTCATGTAGTGACAATTTCCGTCTCGACTATCCCATTCACAAAGAAAACAGGCATACTCCACGTACCCTTGTTACATTCTCTGTACCATCGCAATTACTTTGAAATCTGCAAATATTTTCCATTTGTATTCACGGTATAGTAATGAATTTAACACCCATTCTACAAATTGGTAATTCTCTTTGGTCAAGCTGGCATAAGCTACTGAAATGAAGGGTATTTTATTTCCGTTATGCAGCAAAACACCATTGAGACTTAGTTTTGATGCAGCAACCGGCTGTCACTGTTAGAGATAATGGTCTATTGCAGGTGGTCTCAGTGACATACATATGGCAGGGGATAACTCGATGACATCTGATTCTTCCCACCTGCTGTTGAACAAGAAATTGTTATGTTCCATCACTAACAGATGTGGCAACATACCTGTAACAAGAAATTGTTATGTTCCATCACTAACGGATGTGGCAACATACCTGTATCTCTCTATAATGTCCCTATGTTTACCGTGAATTGTGGATATGTATATATATATACGAGGGCCATTCAGAAAGTAACCTCCGGTTGATTTAAAAAAAATACACGAAGTTAAATAAAAATATTTTAATATATACATCTTACAACTACATCTTTGCACTATTTTTCTACATAGTCTCCATAGCGATTGAGGCACTTATCGTATCTCTCCACAAGCTTTGAAATTCCTTCTGCATAAAAATCATCCGCTTGTGCCTGGAGCCAGCCTGTGACCGCATCTTTGAGCTCTTCGTCGTCATCAAACCGCTGTGACCCGAGCCATTTCTTCAAATGCATGAAGAGGTGATAATCACACTTGGCGCCAGGTCTGGGTTGTAAGGTGGATGGTTGATAACGTCCCACTTGAAGGACTCGGGAAGGGCCGTTGTTCTGCGGGCAGAGTGAGGACAGGCGTTATCGTGCAAAAAAACGATACCGGAAGTCAGCATACCACGGCGTTTGTTCTGTATAGCCCGTCGTAACTTTTTTATTGTTTCACAGTACATGTCTTGATTAATGGTCGTACCACGTTCCATGAATTCAACCAACAACACCCCTTTGGCATCCCAAAACACCGTTGCCATCAGTTTTCTGGCAGAAAAATCTTGCGAGGCTTTTCTTGGTTTGGTAGGCGAATTTGAATGTGCCCACATCTTTGGTTGTTCTTTTGTCTCAGGGTTCATGTACTTAATCCAGGTTTCGTCACCGGTCACGATTCTGTTTATCAATGGTTCTCCTTCGTCCTCATAACGTGACAGAAAGTCTAATGCAGAGGCCATTCTTTGAGTTTTGTGGTGGTCGGTAAGAATTTTGGGCACCCATCGTGCACAGAACTTACGGTAACCCAACCTTGCTGTCACTATCTCGTACAAGAGAGTCTTAGAAATCTGTGGAAAGCCGGTAGACAACTCCGACACTGAGAAACGTCGATTTTTCACGAACTTTTGCATCAACTGTCTGAACGAGTTCGTCAGTCACCAATGATGGTCTACCACTCCTCTCTTCATCATGAACGTTTTCTCGTCCACTTTTAAATAAACGTACTCATTCACGGACAACTCCTTCACTCATAACTCTTGGTCCGTACATGGCACAAAGCTCACAATGAATAGCTGCTGCAGAATATCCTTTGGCTGTAAAAAACCTTATGACAGCACGCACTTCACATTTGGCAGGGTTTTCTATTGCAGCAACGATTTCAAACTGCCACAAAAACTAAACTAGTGCAGGTACGACGTTCACTCGACCACGGCTTGATGCCGACTGACCTGTTGAGTGCGTGAACGCACAGATGGCGTCGCTACTCCCCCCACAACCCGACATGTGACCGATCGGAGGTTACTTTCTGAACCACCCTCGTATATACATACATACTACACAAAACGTATCCCTGACAATGATATTTTGTTTACATATTAGAATTTCCCATGGTAAACTGGGTTAGAAGCACACAGTTTGATATCAGGAATAGAACTCTTGTCGAACAGTGTAATTTAATTGGATAGATAAAAACATCTAATCACCAATCACATTCTTTCTTGCCCACACGTGTGTGTGTGTGTGTGTGTGTGTGTGTGTGTGTGTGTAATTCTGTGTACTTCTGTCTCTGTGTGTGTGTGTGTGTGTGTGTGTGTGTGTGTGTGTGTGTGTGTGTGTGTGTGTGTTTCTGTTTTTCTGCTGCTGCTTGGCAAGTAGATTTTTTAATCTATCAAATGAAATTATAAAGAAGAAATAGTACATTTAAAATTAAATACAATATACAATTAGATGCAGCCGGGGTGAAGGACTCATAAAACTGAAGAAGTGAATTGAAACAAAGAATATTATGAAACAGAAAGTTGCTACTCACTATAGAGTAGAGTTTAAATGAAGGATGTCGTGTTGGGCAGCGTGCTTAGCAGCAGGGTATCAACTTGTTTCTTGCCACAGCTTGTAGGTGGCCATTTATGTGGACAGACAGCTTGTTTGTCGTCATGCCCACATATAATGCAGCACAATGGTTGCATCTTAGCTTATATAGCACATGACTGGTTTCACAGATAGCACTGCCTACAATGGGATAGGTGATATTTGTGACCAGACTGGAGATGGTGGTGGTGGTGGTGGTGGTGGTGGTGGTGGTGGTGGTGGTAGGATGTATGGGACAGGTCCTGCATCTGGGTCTATTACAGGGATATGAGTATGGGTTAAAAGTTCTTCCTAAACACCCAGAATCCTAAAACCCCTCCCCTCATTCAGATTCATTGAAGACATCTTTGTGATCTGGATCGAGAGTGAGGACACCCTATACGCATTCCTCCAGAACCTCAACAGCTTCTCCTCCTTTGTCTCACCAGGACCTTCTCAAGCCAGCAAGCCTAGTTCCTAGGTGTTGATCTCCACTTCAAAGATGACTACATCTCTGCCTCTGTCCATATCCAACCTACTAACTACAATTAATACCTCCATTTTGACAACTGCTACCCAGTCCATACCAAGAAGTCCCTCCCATACAGTCTATCCACATATGCAGTGATGAGGGGCCCCCCTCGAAATATACCGGGGGACTCAATGAAGTGTTCAGACAATAATTATCCTCCAAACCTTGTACAAAAACAAATCTTCTGTGCTTTATCTTTGCAGTTTCCCACGACCCCCGAAGTCTCACCATCTGGCCACAGAGGAGCATTCCCCTTGTAACTCAGTACCACCCAGGACTGGAACAACTGAATTACATCCTCTACCAGTGTTCTGACTAACTATCATTGTGCTCTGAAATCAGAAATGTCCTGCCTACTATCCTCCACACCTGTCCCACAGTGGTATTCCTCCATCCACCAAACCTACACAATACACTCGTCCATCCCAGCACAATCCCTGCTCCCAACCCTTACTTAATGGCTCAGATCACTGTAATAGAACTAAATGCAAGACCTGTCCCATACATCCTTCATTCACCATCTACTCCAGGCTGGTCACAAACAACATATATCCCACCAAAGGCAGGGCTACATGTGAAACCAGTCATCTGATATAGAGGCTGAGCTTCAACCAATGTGCTGATTTCTGCATGGGAATGACAAGCAACAAGCTGTCTGTCTGCATGAATTACCAGTAATAAACTGTGGCCAGGAACTCCCCCTGCAGTATATCCTACGTTCCTGTAACCCTCCTGGCTTCAGCCTTGATTAGTCAGTTTTCTCACCCATTCAGACCCTTCCCTGTCTCCATTCCAGTGCTACATAGCCCTCATATCACCAACACAAGAGGTCTTCTTTACTCCTTTTGTAGAAAGAACTGCAAGGATTTTGCTTTTTTTGTGGGTGGCAATGTCAGTGAAGATATTATTTATCTTTATTACATTATTTGCTAGGTATATACTATTAGACATATATTTTCACCGATAACTTATTCTTGGAGAAAAGTGATGTCTGTGTCTTGTAACTAGTGTGTTCAGCATAGTTATTGGTTTGATCACTTCTTCTATTTTTAAAGCTACATTTTTACATTTATAATAGCTACCACAGCTAAGGCTAAGTATCTACGGCTGGATGACATGTCTGGCATTGCAGTAATAGAGCATACAAACTAACTTTCCTAATTAATGCATGTATCTGTTAGTCAGGACTGTCAAAATCCAGATCGTAGTTGGAGATTAGCCATCACAATTGTACAGACACTGTTTTTCGATGTACTATTTTTCTTCCTCCTTATGAGATAGTGTACTGGAGACAATTGCATTGTTTTCCTTATTTTGTTTTGGCTGTCTTAGTAGTTTCTTCGTATAATTTAAGTGTTTACATTTATTTATGGAGCTGTGTTTTGTTTAATGAGGAGGGTGTTTATGAGGAATCCAGTCAGCAATAATGTTTTTTATGATTTACCATATGACACATGAGAGCTGATTACCTCTGAAATGAAGAGGCTGGGAGTAAATTGTGTAGTAGAAACAACTGAAAAACATAGGAGAAATGTGCACACACATTTGGAGAGAATTTGTGATAAGTATCCGAAGATAATGTACGTACAGTACCACTGTCCCTTTGCTCAAAAAACATTTTCCATCAAGACTTTCACTACAGTCTGTTCCCAGACAAAATTGTTTCTCTTACTGCCTCACCTCTCTACATGGAGTCCAGTAGGGAGCTGCATTTCCCCATCTGTCATCAACTCGTGGTCATCTATCCCACCTGTTGCAGATGATCCATACACAAGGTGAGAAATGGCTTAGGTTGTCATGAACATTAGAACTTCATTGCAACACAGAAGGCACATTATAATGTTGGGCGTGTGAAATGGCTTCCTAGTGCTAAAAACATAACAATAGTCCTGTTATGCTGTAAGGTTGTCACAAATATGAGCTAAGCTGAGCACTGCAAGCTGCACTGGTGTTTTCCTAGATTCCATTGTTGTTGTGCTCAGAGGAATAGTTGGGAATGTTAGAGCAAGGCAATGTAAAGAATGCCCTGATCCACTGAAAGATGTTTGATAATATGAGAACTATTCTTGAAGTTCCAGTTCTGCACTCTGTTTGTAAAAACTGAGAGGCACTGCTGTAGGTATCTAAAGAGTAGGTTGCACTAGTGATGTCAATATTGTGGGCTACATTCTTATTAATATAGTCATGGCACTCAGAAGTAGACAGTGGATGTAATGTCTGGGACTTGGATTGGCTGGTGAGCCATTGTGCAGTGGTCTATGAAGGCTGTGAAGAGCACAGGAATACTGGAAAATTGTCCAGTGTCATGTGGTCCCTATACAGAAACTATGCAATGGGTGTCATGGGCAAGATGAGCTGCTCTGAGTTTGTTTCAGGTTTATTAACATGCTAGCAACAGGCAGCACTCTGTTGAATGTCACAAGACAGCATTGTAAGGTACCAGTCATATGGTACACCACACACTTCCACCTCATTCCTATTATGTCTTCTACTCCATCCTGTTCCCATACCCAACAAATTTCTTCCTGCCTCACCTTTACGAAGAATGCACCTGAGAAACAACCCACATCGTCTGCTACACAGTCTCCTTGCTATGTGTATCCATCTGTAAGTAAAGAAAGGAGGATTACATTGTATGTGTTTGATGTGCAATTTTACTGCATGAACAGCAAAAATGTGGAAAGTGATAACATTTTTGCTATTACCTTATGTGGGGTATCCCTGAGAAAAGTTAATGATAATTTGAAATTCTTGATGAAGTATTCTGCAAGTCGCAAAGTGCTCTCATTGTCAAATACTGGATGAATAGAATGACAGCATATGCTTGCAGTGAGTGAGGCTGCATATACAGTCATACACACAGTTCCTAACCGTTAAACTTGCCACAGTGAGTTAACCCTGTAACATAAAATTGTATATTTTAATAAGCAGATTACTACAGGATTTTACATCATAAAATTTCGTCAATAATTATTTGAAATGTTAACAATAAAAGTTTATTTGCCCCTGGCAGTATTCAGATAGCCAGCTTGCAACTGGAATAAAGTTCCGGCTTTGTGGAACTCGGTTAGTAATTTTCACTGTCGTACATAATTGACTAGATTAGATGCTCAGTTATTCACTGATCACTAGGCTCTCTAAAAGATTGAAGTAATTGATTCTGTTCTTTATAATGTCATATTGAAACAGTCTTCATTTATCAACTGTTTGTTTGACTTTTGCAGATTAAGTATTTTTTATATTAACACACAATTTCCTCTTTTGTCAATCAGGCCCTGTTGTCGGGGAAGCCCCGCGTCCTATTGCTCAGGTGAGTGAAAGTAGAAGCAGCACCACTGAGACTGACAGAGAGATGGTGAGTTTCACCAGCAGCAAAGGAAGTTTGGCTTTGTGGCATGTAATGAACCCCCCCCCCCCCCCCCACCCTGTTTCCTGGCCACCTTCCAGGGTGCCAACAAATTTCATCAGCCCATGGTTTTTAGCCCTTCTGTGGGGTGCCGTGCACACCCGATTTTAATTAATTAACACCTTTCTACATATCCTATTCATCTTCACTTCATACTTATTATTTTTTGCACTCCAATCTTTCCTGACTCCACAACTTTTGCAACTTTATTTGCACTGGTAACTGAAGTGTTGTCTCAAGTCTTATATTACAATGTAATTACCTACTGAACAATTACAAAAATATATCAAAGAATACTCGCATACTGGCTAATGGCATCGTAACTTCATATTTTCTCTCCTGATATAATGGCGTTGTCACAGTGCTACAGATCTAGGGCAAAGCACTTCACTGAATGAGAATGAGATAGCATGGAATAAAACTCTCAAATCAGCAAGTACAGTGAAGCCTGATGAAGCAACTATTGCTGTCCCACTCTGCAGAAACTCTTCACACATTTGCAGCAGATTTCATGCACAGGAGAAAAAATTCCTGAAGTGAATAAAAGTTTAAACCCATTATTTGAACTAGAATGTGACTTTATGGCAGCAATCATCATTCATTGATACTATAGACATTGCAAAATATGTAACTTTACCCCAGAGCTAGGTTACAGCACATTTGATATTCATTAAACATGATAATTACCACCTACAATTGTCTAAAATATTTAGTTATTGCAATTATACATCAATCACCTTTGCAAAATGGTAATAGTCACTCTTCTTGCTATTATCATAGCCAGACAAACTTGAAAAAACCCTTTTTAGAATATTATTATGGTCATTAAATTAATTTCTCGTGCACTTCATAGAGAGGTCTTCTTGTCTTTGGGTATCACAAGTTTATCTTGGGTTGCTTAGTAAGTCAATAAATCTAACTTCATGTTTGGTAGCTCATCTATCACTGGTTGTCCTGTGTGAAGTAAAAGTAACTGTGTAGCTATGTTCTGTAGCTACGTTAGCTGTTTGGGATTTGCTTCCAGTAATATTCAGGTATGTCTCTGATACATGAAACAGAATCAAATGATCAATCTTTGGATGATCAACCAGATCTTGTACTGACTTCTGTATACAGGTAGCTGTCCCTCCTGCAGTGACCATATGATCAACATGCATGCTGTCTGTCATATGAATCTCAATGTATAGTGTCTGCCACAAGGTGTACAACTCTGAGGACAAGGGCCCATTCCACATTAACTTATGCTGCCATAGACATTGCAAAAGTATCTTAAATGTGATCACAATGGGACTAATTAATCCAAATGGATCAAAAATGTATGATGTGGCACACAGTACAGCGCATTTTGTGAAGCTGAAGCTGTAGATATTAGGTGCTGGTTTGAAATTGTTCACAGTTTCAAAATGTTGAACAGCTGGATGCTAGAATAAACCTCATCATTATCAAGCAGTAAAAGTAGTTGTGTTTTTTGCACCACTGAGGGGATATTTTTGAATAGTTCGTCTGTGTTGCTGTACCATTTCCATAGTGAAGCTCCACCTCTTATCAATATCTTCCTGATATCTTACTGGAGCTTGATTTCACCCCTTACTGTATTGCATCCTGAGATACAATGGTCGATATTGAAATGATTAGTGAGAATGTTTGCTGCCTCACTCTGCTCACTCTCTTTGTGAGCTCACTGTAACAGATTACTGGCTGCAAGAAAGGGCGCACAAGTCATTCTGTGTGTGATCGCCTTTCATTCGTATTCCCGAGGTGGTGCAGATCTATCACTCCTCCACAATATTCTTTGGAAAGTGCGATCTTCATCTACTACCAGAACTTGTCAATGCATATTCTCCATATCTACTGTGAAGGCAATGCGATGTATGTGAAAGCATAATGTTATGGATTACAAATAATGTTGAATGGTTGGTCATATCATTGGAAGACTGTTTAGTGACAAATTTGTGTTTGATTTGGCAAGAAAATCAAATGCTGCTCTCTTTTAGTAGTTGAGCTGAAATGGCGTGTACTATGAAATGCCTTCTGTTATGACTAGTACTGCCGTGTCGTAAACCTTCATACTTCCTCACAAACTCTGTGTAGCTTTCCGCAAGCTTTGATTGTCTTGTTAGTTTCTGCTCAGTCTGAGAGAAGCATTTTGCTGCATTGTGGAAAGAATTGCATAACAAACTTTACTCTTCCTGAAATGGAAGATGAACTATGAACCTATCTGTTGAATCTTTAGTTGTGTGTTCCATGAAGTGCAAGTCACATTGCTGCTCACCTTCCATCATTAAGACATTGATACCACACAACTAGTGTTTGGACAGCTTTAAGGAAAAGAAGTGGAATGTGGACTCGCATATTTTTTCATTTGTTGTTTTATGTAATACAATTTATTGCTTAACAACATTCATATTATTACAATTTAAAAGCGTATTAAAACAGTCATGAGCCGCGCAGTAAAAACTTTAGCAGGCTTAATTAATTAGAATCCATATTTTGGCAATTGTACCATTATGAAAAGGGCATGATATTGGAAGTACACAGTTCACAAAACAAGGAAAGGTCACATGAATTGGGCAGGTTCAACAAACAATTTTATCAATCAAATTAATTACAGGGACTGACATTAGATGCATTAACAATTTGCAAGCTTAAGTTACTGTTGCACAGTTGAACAACATTCATCCAAATACATACTCGAGCGACCTTTTCCCCTGCATAATCCATCTCCTGCATCACACTCCTTCTCCATGTTCCACTAGCTGGAACATCTCCAAAGCTGACTGGGGGCTTTTCACCTCCCTGGTGACCTTCCATGACCAAAATTATCCAGCTGTAATAGTCAGGTCGCATACTTCATGGACGTTATTCTCACTCCTGCTGAATATTCCACCCCTCATACTTCCTCTTCTCCATGTCGAGTCCCAGTCCCTTGGTGGACTACCGCATGCAGCGACGCTATTCGTGCTCAGTGACGTACTTTACGCACCTTCCAGCGCCGTCCTAAGTTGGCAAACTGTATCAGTTATAAACGACTCTGTGCACAATGTTGTCGTGTTATCAGCTTGCTGGGTGGCTTTCACCAGCTCATCCAACAGTTTTACCCCTTCTTCAGTAGTCTGGTTTGGCCTGCACCAGCTGTCTGGCACCAAGGTCCACTCTCCGATTTTTGGCGTGACTGTGGCGAATGAAGTCCTTGTGGATGCTGAGGATATCTCAAATGCCTTCAGCCGCTTTTTCGCAGAGGTTATGAGCTCTGCCCATTTCCACCCTGCCTTCCGCCCCTTAAAAATAAGCAGAGGAGGCACGGCCACCTTCTTTCCAGTCTTTGAATCGTGAAAGTTACAATGCCACCTTCACCATGCGGGAACTCGAAAGTGCACTCGTCCGTACCCGATCCAATACTCCAGGGCCCAATGGTATCCTTATTCAGATGCTGAAGAACCTTTCTTGCTCAGGTAAAGGCTGTCTTCTTCGCTCCTATAATCACATCTGGACTGAAGGTCATGTTCCCACACACTGGCGTGAAGCAATTGTTTTTCCCATTCCCAAACCAGGAAAGGACAATCGCCTTCCTTCCAGTTATCATCCCATCTCCCTTACCAGCTGCGTCTGCAAGTTGATGGAGCACATGGTGAATTCTCAATTGGTTTAGCTCCTTGAATCTTGATACTTTCTTGCCACAGTCCATTGTGACTTTCGTAGGCACCGCTCTGCCGTTGACCACCTAGTTACCTTGTCGACCTTCATTATGAACAACTTTTTGGAGAAGGCTTATGACACCTGTTGGAGGGCGGGAATTCTCCACACCATGTACACTTTGGGCCTTCGCAGTTGCCTCTCTCTTTATTAATGCATTTTTAATGGATCATATGGTCAGGATACGTGTGGGTTCTGTTTTGTCACATGCCTTTCGCCAGTAGAATGGGATGCCCCAGGGCTCCATTTTGAGCGTGGCCCTTTTTGCCATAGCTATCAATTCAATAATGGATTGCCTTCCAGCTGAGGTTTCAGGCTCCCTTTTCGTGGATGACTTTACAATCTACTGCAACGCTCAGAGAACATGTCTCCTGGAGCGCTGTCTTCAGCATTGTCTAAACCGTCTATATTCCTGGAGTGTCACAAACGGTTTCCATTTTTCTGGTGAGAAAATGGTCTGTATGAACTTCTGGAGTTAGAAACAGTTTCTTCCACCAGCATTAGATCTCAGTCCCATTGCTCTCCCATTCGTGGAGAGAAACAAATTTTTAGGTCTTACATTTGAAAGGAAACTTTGCTGGTCTCCACATGGGCTTTATTTGGCTGCTCGTTGTATCCATTCCCTAAATGTGCTCCGTGTTCTCAGTGGTACATCATGGGGAGCAGGTCGAATGGTCCTGCTTCGCTTATATCAGTCCATTGTCGGATCAAAGCTAGATTATGCGAGCATTGTCTACTCTTCTGCCCGGCCGTCCATCTTACACCGTCTAAACTCTATCCACCATTGGGGGGTTACGTCTGGCGACTGGAGCATTCTACACCAGCCCTGTTGAGAGTCTGAATGCCGAAGCTGCAGCTTTACCACTAAACTACCAGCACGATATGTTGCGTTGTCGGTACACCTGCCGACTTACGTCAATGCCCAACCACCCATCATATTTCTGCTGCTTTGACGACTCTTTTGATTGCCAATATGGGCTGTATGTCTCTGCCCTGTTACCTCCAGGAGTTCACTTTCGTCACCTGCTTCAGCAACTTGATTTTACCCTCCCTACTACTTCTCGAGTGGGTGAAAGCCCGATGCCACCTTCGCTCCAGGCTCAGGTTCGTGTTCACCTTGAACTCGGGTCGCTCCCAAAGGAGAACATCACGGATTCGATATACCACTTGAGGTTTTTTTAACTTTGTTCGAGATCCACTAATAACGGCTTTATTTACACAGATGGCTCCAAGACTAATGCTGGCGTCGGATGTGCCTTTGTCATTGGGGATGATACCTTTCAGTATCTGCTCCTTGACCAGTGTTCAAGCCTTACAGCTGAGCTTTCTGCTCTCTATCAGGCTGTTCAGTATATCTTCCGCCATTGTCATTCTGCCTATGCCATCTGCTCTGATTCTTTGAGCGCCATTCAGAGTCACTGGGACTCATATTCGGACCACCCTCTCGTGCAATGAATTCAATGGTCCCCTCAGTCGCTAGCTGATACTGGCACCCATGTCCTTTTTGTTGTGGATTCCTGGTCACGTTGTGGTGCCTGGGAATGAAGCTGCTGATACTGCGGCCAAGCTCATATCCTTAGTTTCATTGCATTGACAGACATCTCCAAACAGATCTGCGTCTTTGCGAGTACTCTCTGCTACTGCTCCCTTGAATTTTTCTACGGTATTATTGCACTAACGTTTGTGACTGGGCACTAATGACCTTCGTAGGTGAGTGCCCTAAACACACAAAAAAAATGGACATGGCAATCCACCTGGTTTTCTTTATTGTTTGCAATTGTGTTCTTTCTGCCTGTACATTCATCCTGTTTGGTTTTAGGTCCCCACTTGAGTTTTGACCTCAACTTCAAAATTTCCTCTTTTTAGTGTGAGCCATTTGGGGAATGACTCCCTCCCTGGCGTCTGCAGTGAGGATTCCGTCTCCCTTCCCCCGGGTAGCCACCTTCTGCCCTGCTAGGTCACCGGCACACATAGCCAGTCTGTGTGATGGGGGTGTTATGTACCCATCGGGCTGAGTCCCCTGACAACACAGGAAGCACTCTCCTGATTCCTGAGTTGTTCACTCCCCATGTATGCCAAGGAGTGGTTGCTTGTACTCTTGGAGCATCACAACTCCTGCCAATGGCCGCTGTGCTAGACAGACCTCGGTTTGGCTATGTAGCACCCTTGGGGAGAGCCGCTAGTCACACTGGCTGGTATTGGGGCAGATGCTTGACGCATGAAACATGTTGTTGTTGTTGTTGTTGTTGTGGTCTTCAGTCCTGAGACTGGTTTGATGCAGCTCTCCATGCTACTCTATCCTGTGCAAGCTTCTTCATCTCCCAGTACCTACCGCAACCTACGTCCTTCTGAATCTGCTTAGTGTATTCATCTCTTGGTCTCCCTCTACGATTTTTACCCTCCACGCTGCCCTCAAAAGCTAAATTTGTGATCCCTTGATGCCTCAAAACATGTCCTACCAACCGATCCCTTCTTCTAGTCAAGTTGTGCCACAAACGTCTCTTCTCCCCAATCCTATTCAATACCTCCTCATTAGTTACGTGATCTACCCACCTTATCTTCAGCATTCGTCTGTAGCACCGCATTTCGAAAGCTTCTATTCTCTTCTTGTCCAAACTAGTTATCGTAAATGTTTCACTTCCATACATGGCTACACTCCATACAAATACTTTCAGAAACGACTTCCTGACAAATCTATACTCGATGTTAACAAATTTCTCTTCTTCAGAAACGATTTCCTTGCCATTGCTAGTCTACATTTTATATCCTCTCTACTTCGACCATCATCAGTTATTTTACTCCCTAAATAGCAAAACTCCTTTACTACTTTAAGTGTCTCATTTCCTAATCTAATTCCCTCAGGATCACCCGATTTAATTCGACTACATTCCATTATCCTCGTTTTGCTTTTGTTGATGTTCATCTTATATCCTCCTTTCAAGACACTGTCCATTCCATTCAACTGCTCTTCCAAGTCCTTTGCTGTCTCTGACAGAATTACAATGTCATCGGCAAACCTCAAAGTTTTTACTTCTTCTCCATGAATTTTAATACCTACTCTGAATCTTTCTTTTGTTTCCTTTACTGCTTGCTCAATATACAGATTGAATAACATCGGGGAGAGGCTACAACCCTGTCTCACTCCCTTCCCAACCACTGCTTCCCTTTCATGCCCCTCGACTCTTATAACTGCCATCTGGTTTCTGTACAAATTGTAAACAGCCTTTCGCTCCCTGTATTTTACCCCTACCACCTTCAGAATTTGAAAGAGCGTATTCCAGTTAACGTTGTCAAAAGCTTTCTCTAAGTCTACAAATGCTAGAAACGTAGGTTTGCCTTTTCTTAATCTTTCTTCTAAGATAAGTCGTAAGGTTAGTATTGCCTCACGTGTTCCAACATTTCTACGGAATCCAAACTGATCCTCCCCGAGGTCAGCTTCTACCAGTTTTCCATTCATCTGTAAAGAATTTGCGTTAGTATTTTGCAGCTGTGACTTATTAAACTGATAGTTCGGTAATTTTCACATCTGTCAACACCTGCTTTCTTTGGGATTGGAATTATTATATTCTTCTTGAAGTCTGTGGGTATTTCGCCTGTCTCATACATCTTGCTCAGCAGATGGTAGTGTTTTGTCATGACTGGCTCTCCCAAGGCCATCAGTAGTTCTAATGGAATGTTGTCTACTCCCGGGGCCTTGTTTCGACTCAGGTCTTTCAGTGCTCTGTCAAACTCTTCACGCAGTATCTTATCTCCCATTTCGTCTTCATCTACATCCTCTTCCATTTCCATAATATTGTCCTCAAGTACATCGCCCTTGTATAAACCCTCTATATATTCCTTCCACCTTTCTGCCTTCCCTTCTTTGCTTAGAACTGGGTTGCCATCTGAGCTTTTGATATTCATACAAGTGGTTCTCTTCTGTCCAAAGGTCTCTTTAATTTTCCTGTAGGCTGTATCTATGTTACCCCTAGTGAGACAAGCCTCTACATCCTTACATTTGTACTCTAGCCATCCCTGCTTAGCCATTTTGCACTTCCTGTCGATCTCATTTTTGAGACGTTTTTATTCTTTTTTGCCTGCTTCATTTACTGCATTTTTATATTTTCTCCTTTCATCAATTAAATTCAATATTTCTTCTGTTACCCAAGGATTTCTATTAGCCCTCGTCTTTTTACCTACTTGATCCTCTGCTGCCTTCACTACTTCATCCCTCAGGGCTACCCATTCTTCTTCCACTGTATTTCTTTCCCCCATTCCTGTCAATGGTTCCCTTATGCTCTCCCTGAAACTCTGTACAACCTCTGGTTCTTCCAGTTTATCCAGGTCCCATCTCCTTAAATTCCCACCTTTTTGCAGTTTCTTCAGTTTCAATCTGCAGTTCATAACCAACAGATTGTGGTCAGAATCCACATCTGCCCCTGGAAATGTCTTACAATTTAAAACTTGGTTCCTAAGTCTCTGTCTTGCCATTATGTAATCTATCTGATACCTTTTAGTATCTCCAGGATTCTTCCAGGTATACAACCTTCTTTCATGATTCTTGAACCAAGTGTTAGCTATGATTAAGTCATGCTCTGTGCAAAATTCTACAAGGCGGCTTCCTCTTTCATTTCTTCCCCCCAATCCATATTCACCTACTATGTTTCCTTCTCTCCCTTTTCCTACTGACGAATTCCAGTCACCCATGACTATTAAATTTTCATCTCCCTTCACTACCTGAATAATTTCTTTTATCTCGTCATACATTTCATCAATTTCTTCATCATCTGCAAAGCTAGTTGGCATATAAACTTGTACTACAGTAGTAGGCATGGGCTTTGTGTCTATCTTGGCCACAATAATGCGTTCACTATGCTGTTTGTAGTAGCTAACCCGCACTCCTATTTTTTTATTCATTATTAAACCTACTCCTGCATTACCCCTATTTGATTTTGAATTTATAACCCTGTAATCACCTGACCAAAAGTCTTTTTCCTCCTGCCTCCGAACTTCACTAATTCCCACTATATCTAACTTTAACCTATCCATTTCCCTTTTTAAATTTTCTAACCTACCTGCCCGATTAAGGAATCTGACATTCCATGCTCCGATCCGTAGAATGCCAGTTTTCTTTCTCCTGATAACGACGTCCTCCTGAGTAGTCCCCGCCCGGAGATCCGAATGGGGGACTATTTTACCTCCGGAATATTTTACCCGAGAGGACGCCATCATCATTTAATCATACAGTAAAGCTGCATGTCCTCGGGAAAAATTACGGCTGTAGTTTCCCCTTGCTTTCAGCCGTTCGCAGTACCAGCACAGCAAGGCCGTTTTGGTTAATGTTACAAGGCCAGCTCAGTCAATCATCCAGACTGTTGCCCCTGCAACTACTGAAAAGGCTGCTGCCCCTCTTCAGGAGCCACATGTTTGTCTGGCCTCTCAAGAGATACCCCTCCGTTGTGGTTGCACCTATGGTACGGCCATCTGTATCGCTGAGGCACGCAAGCCTCCCCAGCAACGGCAAGGTCCATGGTTCATGGGGGGGCATGAAACATATGGAGCTGCAAAAATCTGGCCGATCTCAAACGGGTGCTTCTTCGAAAGGTGAACAATCATTGAATGCTGCCTCATGTTACCCAGCAACCTCTCCTTTCCTCGCTACACCATGGGAGGAGGGCCAGGCTAGCCATCTTTGGATGAAACACTTACCCCATTACCTCATCTGTATGAGTAGATATGGGAACACATTCACTGCCACAATGCTATTGTTTTTTGTGGAAAATATTCAGGACAAAATTATTGATCAAAGCATTTTCTGCATCCCAATCGGCAGCTCTTTGCACCTGTGATCATCTTGACAATGTGCCAGTGTGTTACCCCTCACCAATCTCTGAATATGGTGCGGAGAGTGATTTTTCATTGGGATCTCGCCCTGCAAACTGATGATGAACTGTGGGCTAATCTGGAGAAGTGTGCGTTAATTTTGTTTGGCATGTGCATATGGGCCACAAACACAACTGCTCTGATAGTGGTGCCTTCATTCTAGCTTTTGAGGGGAATACCCTCACAGAGAAGGTCAAGGTTATGTGCTACAATGGTGACGTGAAGCCATATGCCTATCCACCTGTGTGGTGCTTTCGGTGGCTGTGTTTTGGGCATATGTCATCCCGTTGCATGGCAGACACTCTGTTTGCTGACTGTGGACACCCAGTCCATGAGGGAAGCCCCTGTGTTCTGACACCTGTGTGTGACAAATGCACTGAAAGCGGCTCCCCTCACTAGCCAGATTTGCCAGGCATACAAGAGAGAAAGAAAATCCAAGAATACAAGTCTCCAGATCACCTGTCTTATGCTGAGGTTCACCAAAAGAATGTGACACTCCATCTAGTGTCACAATCTTCAGCTTTCCTCTCTGTTACTTCATTTCCTCCACCTACCTCTTCCTTGCCCAGCCCCATCCCCCTATACCCTCTCCCTCCTCTTTCCCTGCTGTTGCCACAACTTCCTCTCTGGATCTGCTCCCTCTCACCAGCCGAAGTAGTACGCCCATTTTTGGCACCTGTCAATGATCGGGCTCTCTCCCAAGACCCCTCTGCCCAGCATCTCTCAGGCTGTAAGACTCCTACAATCAGTCAGTTAGTCTGTGCATCCCAAGGTTACCTGCTCTCTTTCAGTTCTGGATCTTGCAGAAACCTGTACTCCCTCTGTGCTCTACCCTCCTCTGCCTCTGAAATAGGAGGAGGAGGAGGAGGAGGAGGAGGAGGAGAAAATGAACAAGAAGAAAGATAAATCATAAGACAAGGTTCCAAAAGGTTTTGTGTGTGTGTGTGTGTGTGTGTGTGTGTGTGTGTGTGTGTGTGTGTGTGTAAGTAATCTGGATTCTGGCCACACAATCATCCACTGGAATTTTCATGGATACTATCATCACTTACCAGAAATGCAACCTTTTGCCGGAAATGTACTGGCCACAGGGAAGCATCTGGTGGGATCTGCACTTTGGTTCACTTCAACGTCGTAGTGACTGGATCCACTATGTACCAACTTGGAAGCAATAGTGGTTAGAGTGCAAACGTCTCTGGCAATCACCATTTGCAGTGTCCACCTCCCTCCAGTTAGGATAAATCCTTACTTTGCACTGTCTACCTTAATCCAACAATTCCCACAGCTGTTTCTCCTCCTTGGGGACTTATATGCCCACCATCCACTGTTGGAGAGTGACACTTCAATGGGTGGGGGTCTCCTATTTGACCAATTTATTAGGGACCTGAATTTGTGTCTCATCAATGAGGGGTCCCCTACCCTCTCGAATGCTCTTAATGGCACCTTTACCACCATCGATCTCACGATCTCCTCTCTTGCCTTCGTGGCTTCCCTCCATTTGCCAGCCCGTAATGACGTTCATGACAGTGACCACTTTCCAGTGATTCTATCGGTCCCCTGCCACCGCCTGGCAGACAGGACCCCAAGTTGAGTATTCCACAGGGTCAGTTGCCCTCTGTATATGTCTGCTGCGCACTTCTACACCTCCCTGTCGAATTGCATTTGTGCAGTCTTGCGAGGCACCTCTGCCACTATTCTTCACGCTGCTGTCACTGCTGTCCCCCCTACCAACACGTCCCCTCATCGTTGATCAGTACTTTGGAGTGCCAGGGATGTTACAGTCACTGTCCACACCCGCTGACAGGCACTGCATCATTTTAAACGACACCTTTCACAGACGAACTTCTTCAGTTTTAAGTGCATTCGTGCTAAGGCTCACTACCTTATTGAGCAGCATAAAAAAGAATGCTGGGAGCGCTGTGTGTGCTCTCTGCGGACGTATGCCTCTTAATTGCAGGTTCGGTCCGAGCTCCGTAGTGCTCTGGGCTGCAAGTAACAGTCAGTTGTCCAGGACATTAACCTTAAAGGTGGTCTGTGCACTGATCCATTGGACCTCGCAGAAGAACACTTTGTGATTTCATTGACATAATCTTTCTATCCTGCTACCTTTCTCAGACACTAATGCAGTGTTGACCAGACCCCCCACCCTTTGTATGATCACACTGAGTGATATAGTGAACACTTCACTGAATGGGAATTCTTGCAGGCTCTTACCTCTTCACAGGACATCGCAGCTGGCCCAGATTATGTCCACAACCAGATGGTCTAGGATCTTCAACTGCATTAGGTTCACAACTGCTTTTCCGTCACAATGACGAGATAGTATAGTTATCCCTGTCCTTAAGGCCAGGAAGAACCCAACAGCTCTCGACAGCTACCACCAATTAATCTGACAAATGTACTACGTAAACTGCATGAGAAGATGGTTAGCTTCAGATTATGTTGGGTACTCAAATCTCTGGGCCTTTTGTCCTAGTAACACTGTGGCTTCCAAGTGAGATGATCTCCAACTGACCATTTACTTGGATTGGAAAAAGCCATCTAACATGCTTTTACTCACTGTCAGCACCTTGTCATGGTCTTCTTTTCTCCTACATAAGGCACACAACATGGCTTGGTCCCATCACACTTTAGTTACCAACCATGACTGGGGCTTCCATGTTCCCCTTCAGATTCTTATCCGTGAGTTTTTCTCTCAGCAGCTCTTTCGGGCTCAAGTTGGCACTGCCCTCAGCACCCCTGGAATTCAGGAGAATGGTATCCCACAGGGTTCTGTGGTAAGTGTCACACTCTTCCTCCTTACTGTCTATGGGCTTGTGACCTCTGTTGGACCTCTGGTTATTCTGGTGTTGTACGTCGATGATTTTTGCATCTGATCCAGCTCCCACTAAGTAGATCTGCTGAGTGCCGGCTCCAAAAATCATCCCATGGGCCTCTGTTGGGCTAACTCCTATGGCTTCCAGTTTTCTCCCTCCATAATGTGGGTTATGCACTTTTATCGTTGACTCACAGTACACCCCATTTCAGAATTTTATTTAGGTGACCAGCTTCTTGATGTTGAAGCACAGTCCTGTTTCTTGGGCGTTATTTTTGGTAACCAGCTGACATGGCTGCCCTACATTTGCCGCCAAAATACTGTATGTATATGGAAACTTAATGCTCTCCACGTCCTGGCCCTTGCATTTTGGGGTGCAGACTGTGTCACACTTCTCTCCATGTTTACTGTGACCTGGTCTTCTCCAGACTACATTGTGGTGGTCAGGTTTAAAGCTCAGCCACGCCTTCCACTTTGAATCTGCTTGACCCATTCATTGTGGGGTTCATCTGGCTATTGGTGCCTTTCTCACTAGTCCCGTTGATAGTCTCCTCATAGAGGTGGGGATTCCCCCTCTACACATATGACTGGGCAAACGACTACTTTCTTAATCAGTCATCATTCACCAATTCCCTGACCATCCGATGTACCCTGCACTCTTCGCCAATGACGACTGTCTCCCTCCTGACACGGTCTTGCGTGGGATTGCCAGTTGGCATGCGTATCACTTCCTTATGTTGGGATCCCCATCTCCACTCACTGTAATGCACCTCACATCATTCCTCACATACCCCTCCGACCCATGGATGGTAACAAGACCATGATCACTCCCCCATGGGAAGACCACCCCACTTTTTTGCTTTTTTTTCCCCCCAAGTTTTCACATTTGATCTAAACTTACATGCCTTTTACTGTGTGTGTTTACTCTTCATTATTTTATTATTTGACTCCCCTGACTAGGTCCATCCACTTTCATTGGACCCTGTTTCTTGTGTGTCTAACTTAGGAATCGTGGGACTGATGACCTCCCCGTTTGGTCCCATAACCCCTCTCAATCAATCAATCAGTCAAGTGAGATCCATCATCTAATGAAATTGGCTTCATCCCCATGCTGCTCCATTGAAGCTCACTGCATTTTCACCCACAGGTGGTTGCTCCTGCATGCTACTTCATCGAATCCATCACAGTTCAGCCCAGATGAACCAAAGTGTTAGTGTCCACAGACAGCAATTTAAATTGTCAATTTATATGAGGACCAGGAATTTAAAGGACTGTATAATTGTTCAGATCCAGTCAGATGGCAATGAATGGCAGTGTGTGTTTGGAAGCACTTACAATTGACAGTTAACACACACACGAATGAAAATACACATATTCACCCTTCAGTGTAAAAGGCGTGTGGGCTGACAGATGCTTGTGTAATCTACAAGCTAAGCTGTGACCACAGTGCCACGTTCTATTGCATGTGACAACCAACAAGCTGTATGTTCGCATGAAAGGAAACAGACAAATTGTGGCCAAGAGATAACTGGACCACCCTGCAGCACTGCACAGCCTTCTATTTCGCAAGTACATGCACAGTCTTTTTTCTGCTCTTCTAATTCTCACATTTTCCTCACCCTTCCCCCCCCCCCCCCTCCTCCTCACCACTTCCTGGTCCAGCATTCTGACTACACATAATTCCCCTGCCCTGTCCGTACCACATCACTGTATGCACCCACAACCATCACTTCAGTCACCCACATCTACCGTTCTATCACTTTCCCATCCTGTACCAGCTTCATCTCTCTCTTCACCACCCAGACTGCTTCACCCATCATGTGCAGTTGCTCACAGTCCACCTCGGAGGTCAGAGACAATGGTCATTCACAGGTGAGCTGTTTGTCTGAAGTTCACATGTTTGGTAGTTTTTTTGTTGTGCCTGTGTACGACTTACCTCCACTCTGTGGAAAGTAGCAGTTTACTGATTTCATATTATTATTATTATCATTATTATGTCCTGGATTACTTCATTGTTTAAATATTTACATATGAATGTACTGACGTGTCTTGCTGTTTACAATAATTGTTCATCTGTTTGCATTATGATACGGTAGTAAATGGAGATTCTGTAAAAATATATTTTGGGAAAATGTTGTTTGACTACTGTATCCAATGAAATGTGTAACTTCATCATTCTTAAATTTTTCAGCCAGTGTCTTGTTACATGAACAGAAATGAAATGCCTCCTCTTCCTCTTCAATTTCTTCTCACAAATTTTTATCTACTTCTCATCCTCCATTTGGCTCTCAGTTTGCTCCATTGTTATTGTGGCCGTGTTTATGAATTTTGATACTGCTTCTTTCACTATGTTTAGTTGTTGTTTCAATGTACAAAATAAATTGTAGAGAGACGGCTGTTACAATACTACTAAGAGCTGTCTCCTTTGTATGGGACAAAAATGTGTGCGTAATGTTGTTGAAAATCAATGGTTCACATCTGGATAACCTGTCTTATGCTTAGGGTCACAAAAAGTGAGTCACTCCATCCAGTGTCACTATTTTAGTTTCCATTGATTACAACTTGATTACTGTAAATAATTTATTATTATGAATGAATGTGGCATAAAGAAATTTATTTTCCAGTTTCAAATGAAACCCACTGCTCAATTCTGAAAGTATGAGTGAGACGTGGAAGGTCACAGCTTTTATTGAATCTCTTGCTAGAACACAGTTACTGAATATGCAAAATTATTAGTTGTATGAAGCTAGTGAGTAACTGAATGGGGAAAAGTCAGTCTAGTAAAACCTTAGCGACACTTGCTTCATACATTTGCTGTAATATGAGGACGTTAGATTATTGCTCATGTACAAACTGAAAATGCAACAGTAGTTGAACATGTACATGCTGTAGTTAAAAGTATTTCTCCCATGATTCTGTTCAGAGGAAAGATGTATAAAGACGAAAATCATATCAATTTACCTGATGACACTTGTTTTCAAGTAACAGATAAGACTCAGTGATAGCCGTTATCCTCACAAAACCTACCTCATTGTTAATGGAGGTAAACGACATCTTTGATGCCTCTTATTCTCTCTGCTGCTCAAGGAAACTACAGATTCTAAATTGCTTCTAAAGGAATTAAAAATGTGAATGTTTGCTACTTGACAAGGGTATTTTCAAACAATTTGAATATTCTGGGACATTGCTGACTTAAGTACTGGACAATTGGAAGAGTTAAAACAGTCACAGGTGTGATTTTTGGAAGTGCCTGGCTGAAAGAAATGACACCAGCTGAGCTGACTCTTTCAAAGAAACAGGAATTTTTCCTTCAAAACCTCAAGCAATTCCCAAATCTAGATTTACACCTTCAGGATTTACAGTGCATCCAATTGCCACAAATTTCACCCATGATCCCTCTATCTTATTATCTGATTGAGGACAAAAGTGATTTTGAATTTTTTGTTAGCAAAGAAAGGAATACCAACAAAATGTTACGGTTCACAACAAAGACAAAATATTTCCCAAGCACAGGAACAAAACTTTGCAGCCTAATGAGGTTACCTGCTTGGATAACTGACCAGGACTTAATGGTATGCAAGAGAAAGCAGCAGCAAATTTAAAGATTCATTATGTTCTGAAGATAAAGAACATATATTTGTCTCGGTTATGTGGGTTATCTGTAAAATGATAGTTGAATATTTCAATGCCATTTGGAAATTTTCATATGTTTTGCTTGTTTGATTATTTCTGTCTGTAAATGCTTACTGAATTTTGTATTAGATTCAATAAGGGCAACTTCATGAACAACTCTTTGTAATTTACACCAGAAAAACTATGAAGTTCATAAATTACATTTCTTCCCCTTTACAGAGGAATAAATTGATTGTCTAGCATCACAGAAGCATTTCCTTGAATACCGTAACTAAAGATTTGGAATCTACTGGCCTAGAAGTTACTTACTTCATAATGTCAACTGTTGTGAAGTGTAGGCTGACGTTCAAGAGATTAATTATGAAGACTCAATACACAAAGAAGTGGGGTGCAGACATGCTAAGGAATGAGATATGCTTGAAGTTCTTCAAGGCTCTGGATAAAGCAATAAGAAATAGCTCATTTGGCAGAACAGTTGAAGAGGAACATATGTCTCTAAAAAGTACAATCACAGAAGTTTAAAGGAAAACACAGATACAAAGATGGTAACGGTGAAGAAACCATTGGTGACAGAAGAATTACTTCAGTTGATCAATAAAAGAAGGAAGCACAAAACTATTCAGGAAAATTTGGGAAGACAAAAATAAGTTGCTGAGGGATGAAATAAATAGCAACAGGGAAGCTAAGATGAAATAACTGCATGAAAAATGTGAAGAAATCGAAAAAGAAATGATGGTCAGAAGGACTAATTCAGTGTGTAGGAAAGTCAAAACAATGTTTGCTGAAATTAAAAGTGAGGGTGGTAACATTAAGAATGCAATGGGAAGGCCACTGATAAATTCAGGGAAGAGGGTAGATAGGTGGAAAAACTATTTTGAAGGCCTTTATGAAGGGGTAGATTTGCCAGATGTGGTAGAAGAAGCAGGAGTCTAGTTAGAAAAGAAAGAGGATCCAGTAATAGAATCAGAATTTAAAAGAGTTTTGGAAGACTTAAGATGAAATAAGGCACAATGGGTAGATAACATTCCATCAGAATATCTAAAATCATTGGGGGAAGTGGCAACAAAACAATAATTCACGTTGGTGTGTAGAATGTATGCGTCCAGCAAAAAACGTCTGACTTTTGGAGAAACATCATCCATGCAATTCCAAAGACTCAAAGAGTTGAGAAGTGTGAGAATTATCACACAATCAGCTTAACAGGTCATGCATCCAACTTATTGACAAAAATAAGAATGGGTTAGAAAATTGAAGATTTATTAATTGTGATCAGTTTGACTATAGGAAAGGTAAATGCACAAGGGAGGCAATTCTGATGTTCATTATGGAAGCAAGACTAAAGAAAAATGAAGACACATTCATATGATTTGTTGACCTGGAAGATGTGTTCAACGATGTAAAATGCTGCAAAATATTTGAAATTTTGAGGAAATTAGGGGTAAGCTATAGCAAGAGAGTGGTAATAGGATATTTACAAGAGCTGAGAGGGAATAATAAGTGATTAAACCATGAACAAATGGCTTTGATTAAATACAGTGTAAGACAGGTATGTGGTCTTTCACCCCTACTGTTCAATCTGTACAGCATAGCAGCAATGATGAAAATTCAGGAATCTGATTAAAACTGAAGGTAAAAGTATATCAGTGATCAATCTAATGAGTACAGAATATGAATTGAGAGTAAATCTAAGGAAAGGTGAAATTAATGAAAAGTAGCAGACATGAAAATAGTGAGAAACTTCAGAGTGAAATTGATGGTCACAAGGTTGATGAAGTTAAGTAATTCTACTACCTAGACAGCAAAACAACCAATAATGAAGCAAAAGGACATCAAAAGGAGACTAGCTCTGGCTGAAAGGTGTTCCCTGGCCAAGAGGAGTCTACTGGTATCAAACATAGCCCTTCATTTGAGGAAGAAAATTCTGAGAAAGTATGTTTGGAGCACAGCCTTGTATGATAGTGAAACATGGGCTGCAGAAGAACCAGAACAAAAGAATCGCATTTGAGATTGTGCTGCAGATGAATGTTGAAAATTATGTGGGCCTGTAAGCTAAGGAATGAGGAGATAGGAAGATAGAATACATCCCATAAATAATTGATACATAGGTTGCAACTGTTACTCTGAGATTAAGATTTTGGATCAGAAGAGGAATTCACGGTGGGCCACATCAGGCCAGTCAGAAAACTGATGACGAAAAAAAAGTCAACAGTTACAGAAAGGATAGATTGATGCTTATCATAAACATGACACATCGCCAAGAGCAAAATGGAGCACCATGCACAGCATGCAGATGAACATAACCTACCAAGTTTCAATGGCTGCTTCACAGCCCAGGCCACCTGGTTTGTCCCCACCTCCACCACCACCACCACCACCACCACCACCACCACCACAAGCATTTCTGAACTGTGAATCTGGGTGCTATCCTTAAAACACATTCACTGCTCCAGAAATCATCCTGACCTCAACCTGTGGTAATCATTTGTCCCTACATCCTTCACCCAAAATTTCACAGCATGCATGATCAGAATCTTTGTGGGTATGCATCTAGTATGTAATTCTGTTGAAATATTGAGTTCAGAGTCTGTTCTGAGGTTCTGTAATGCATGGACGTCAATGAGATAGTGTGGTAGTTTTGTTAAACACTTCTGGTATCCTTTTTGTAGATAGGTATGTCCTGTGCTTCTTTCCAATCACTGGGCACAGTTAGTTCAAGATATCTACAGTGTAATGTATTACAGTGAAAACAGGATTTGACTGAGGTATAAATTGAATATAGGATATTACAAGGATTTCTTCATGCCCTTAATCCTTGTTCAATGTCACTGATTTTAGCTGTTTCTCAATGAACATGACACTAATATCTACATCACTCATCTTTGCAGTGGCGTGAAAAGGAAACCGGAGCATTTCTTCTGTATTTTCCTTTGTAATGGAAAGATATATGTAGTGAGAATTATTAAAGCACTGTGGAAGGAAGAATAGGATATCTGGTCAGGGCATTTCAGTGCTGTCAACGCAAAATTAAGTAGGGGTAATCCTGGAATAGGTTAAAAAATGAACAATAATAATAAGAAGAAGAAGAAAAAGAAGAAATGTTAGTTACCATAAAAAATTGTTGTATCTGGGAACACTGAAAATTTCCAATTTATCTAATGGTGAAATTGAATTTTTACACTACATTTTAAACTGACATTTTGAGGGACAGATGTGATAGTGGACCAGAATTTGTTATGAAATGTAGATTAAAAGTGCAAAATCATACTGAATCTATAAACAGATAGAACATTATCTCTGTAAGGTTAGTTTTTGTTCTACAGAAATATCAGTTCTAACTTTAGAATTTGCCCATCCAAATAGCTTGAAGAAAAGCAAACCCATATTTATATCATTCATAGATTTTGAGGAAGATGAATTAAGAAGTTATTCTTTCCAAGATCTATACATGAATGGAATATGAAAAAATCCCGAACAATTCTTAGAATGGAAACTACACCCTACCATGCACTACACTGCAGACTATGGATGCTTTTGTGGAATATAAGGTTGTGTGATGCTGGACTGGGAACAGGGAAACAGTTAAGTAGGTGCAGGATGCACCAGGAGGTTTATGGGAACATAGGAACCCACCCTGCAATATATCCTATCTCTACAGTTCTAAAAAGCTGATGTTGGTAGGAAGCACATCGGTGGATGCAGTCATTAAGACACAATTTTGGACAGTGCTCTCAACCACTGTGAGGCCCTGTTGTTTTTTCAGGACACTTTGTTGGTGACCATTCATGCAGACAGACAGCTTGTCTGTGGTCTTGCCCAAGTAGAATGCAGCACAGTGTTTGCAGCTTAGATTGTATATCACATGGCTTGTTTCACAGGTAGCCCTGCATTTTATGGGATAGTTGATGCTTCTGACAGGACTGGTGATGGTGGTGGAGGAGGAGGATGTATGGGACATCTTGGTCTGTTATAGGAATATGAGCCATCAGACAAGGGGTTGGGAACAGGGGTTGTGTAGCGATGGACGAAGTTATTGTGTAGTTTTAGTGGGTGGCAGAATACCACTGTGGTAAGTGTAGGAGGGATAGTGGGTAGGACATCTCTCATTTCAGGCCACGTTCATAAATCTTGTTGGAGAATATGATTCAGTTGATCCATTCCTGGGTGGTAGTAACATGGAGAACACTCCTCTGTGGCCAGATGGTGGGGCTAACTGGGGGTGATGGGATGACTGGAGAGATGAGTCCCAGGAGATTTCTCCTGTCACCCATCATCTCCTAAAGTCCCACTGCCGAGCTGCAGAGGAGCATTACCCTCATGACTCATTATGACCCAGGACTGTAGAATCTGAATCATATTCTCTGCTAGGGTTTCAACTACCTCTTTTTGTGGCCTGAAATGAGGAATGACCTACCCACTATCGTTCCCACTCCTCAAACAGTGTCATGCTGCTGTCCACTGAACCTACACAACATATTCATTCATCCCTTTAATACGCCTGCTCATATTCCCTTGTATGTTTTCCCATATCCCTGTAATAGACCATGATGCAAATCCTGGCCCATACATCCACCACCACCACCACCACCACCACCACCACCTAGACCAGACCAATCACAAAATCACCTACCTCATCAAGAGGCAAGGCTACCTATGCGACAAGTCACATGATTTACAAGCTAAGCTGCCACCACTCTGATGCATTCTACATGGGCATGACAACTGAGAAGCTGTATTTCCATACGAATGGCCACTGAGAAACTGTTGCTGAGAGACAGGTAGACCACCCCATTGTCGGGCATGCTGCCTGACACAATGTTCTTCCATGAAATGACTGCTTCACAGCCTGTGCCATCTGCATTATTGATACTAACACCAGCTTTTCTGAACTGCTGAGGAGCAAACTTCCCTACATTGTACCCTACATTGCCTCAACCTTGGTTCATTAGTCATTTTCCTTGAGTTGCCTAACCCCTTCACAGTTCAGAACCAATGATGCTAGCAGCCAACAAAGTGGTTGCAGTAACAGTGTCTGCTGACAGGGCATGATTTAATCATGTATGTTGGAAAAGCCTCTGGTTTATGAGGTGTGAAGAGAGGGTAACCATTGACTTAATGCTGTTGGGAGTGTGGTTGCTTAGAAGCCAGGCCTGCTGATGTTCTACCACTCATATATGTTTGCCTGTTTTGGGTAACACTCTTGATTGATGCTCACATTTCTGGCTAGTGTGTCATTTCAATTGTTTCAGTTCTTCAAAAAGCTTGAATTCTTCCTGTTGGCCACTTGTTATACGCTGGATTGGGCGTCATGTTGTCCCCTAGTTTTTGACTTAATGCATCTGAACCTGCACCTTGAGAATGAGTTGTAAAACTGGTGACAAATGTGTCTTGTGCATCCATTGATCCAGTTGCATCATCTTGGGGAACCAGTTTATGTAATTATGGTCGCTGCAGCAGCTGCAGCAGCAGCAGCAGCAGAAACTGCTGCAGCAACTACAGTAACAACATGCTGAAGTGTTGACCTCCTGCAAATGTTGCAAATTTTGAGAGCAACTGCAGCAACATGTCACTAACACCAGGAACCTTCCTATTTCTGTAACCCATCCTACCTCTTGGTCATTTTGGCATAGTTATGGACAAGTAGAATAGCTGCATGAAGTGGATAAAAAGTTATTGATGCTGTATACAGGGTGTCCCATTTATCTTGACCAGTTCGAGTAACTGTTTGTCCAGATGCAAATTACAAAATGTTTAAAGTAAATGTTCTTTAGCTGTCAGAGGGACATCAATTAGCATGATTGCCTGTGTTGTAGCTTTGTTTTTTACAAAGATATGAACAGCGGAATGACTCTTTTAAATGGCACACTGTATATTTTATTCAGTACTAAATTTTTTCTCCTGAAGACCTATTCAAAAATGTATCACAATTTACCATTCACTGAAACACAAAATTATGTAATTACATAACACAAAACTGATGATGTCACTCCCAGTGCTTAGTGGAGATACTCATGGTAATGGAACACATCCACGTGCTGACATTGACAGAGGACAAATGTAAAAATAAGTAAAATTCACACCCGTCATTCCGTCAACCACTGCTGTTGGAGTTTTGCGAGTAGATTGTACACCAACAAAGAGAAGTTAGAAATGCTACTCACCTATGGGGAGTGTAAGTTAGCAGAACAATAATTGCAATACTGTTCTTTTATAAGGGTACATTTAGTATGGTACTTTAATCCTTTTAAATACTGATGTATAGAGTACACATACAGTAAAGGCTATCCTTCATACAGACTGCATTGTCGTAACATTTCTTTTATTGTTGTCATTGTCATTGAAGGTAGGCGAAATGCTACACAGGCAGTGGAACTGTACAGATAGTGATATCCTGATAAGAACCCACCTTCCTGGCGTATATTTTCTCGTTTTGTTGCGATGCTTCAGGAAATGGGAAGATTCGACTCACAACAATGCAATCATCATTGAACTTCCACATAGGAAGCTGCCTAAGTCACTGTTCTCACTTTTATTGCTATGAATTTCCATGTGCGCACATGACAGCTTGAACACAATATTGGTATTCCTAAAACCAGTGTACATCATATTCTTACACATCACAATTTCCATCCTTACCATGCACACCTACGTCAGGAACTACATGGGAATGATTTCCAGAATCATGTACACTTCTGTCAGTGGGCACAGCAGCAAATCATCAACAAACCAAACTCTTTCTCCAATATTCTATTTACCGATGAATGTTCCTTCTCAAAAAAAGGACATGTAAATACAGGGAACATGCATTATTGGTCCAGCATCAACCCCCAATGGCTTAGATAGGGGGAACGTCAGTGTCAATGTAGAGTTAATATCTGGTGTGGGATGCTTGGTACTACAATTATTGGCCCTTATTTCATTAACGGTAGTCTAAATGGAACAGCGTATACCAGCTTCTTGAGATGAATTCTTCCTCCACTTCTGGATGAAGTGCTGCTAAGGACCAGAATGCTTATGTGGTATGAACATGATGGATGTCTAGCACATAATGTCTTCCATCCACATAGTGTTCTGAATCGAAGGTATCTTGCCAGATGGATTGGTCGAGGAGGAACAGTTACTTGGCATGCTAGGTCTCCTGATTTAAATCGTCCTGACATTTTCTTTGGTGATGCATTAAGGATGTTGTCAATGGCTATATTCCAACAACTCCAGAGAATAGCCAGGAACGTATTGAGCTTGCTTGTAATTCTCTTTAGCACAAACACTGGAAGCAGTAAGTAATTCTTCCATTCAATGAGTGTGCCAGTGTATCGGTGTCCAGGGTCACCACTTTGAGCACCTCTGAATGTTCTTCTCCTGAGCAATGGTACAGAAGAGTCAAAGCTTATGTTATGTGTTTACTTGGTTTTCATTTGTTTTCTGACAACTCCAGGAAGTGGAAGAGTTTGTGATCCTGGGCACAAAGTCATTGTTGTGTTACGTAATTAATAACTTTGTGTTTCAATGAATGGTATAATGTGATACATTTTTGAATAGCTCTTTAGGAGAGGAAGTGAATTACTGGATAAAAAATACAGCCATGTAAAAATTATACTGCTGTGGTTCATCTGTAGAGGAGACCGCTTATAAAATGCTAATACAACCTATTCTTGAGTACTGCTCGAGAGTTTGGGATCCCTATCAGGTCAGATTGAGGGAGGACATAGAAGCAATTCAGAGGCAGGCTGCTAGATTTGTTACTGGTAGGTTTGATCATCATGCGAGTGTTACAGAAATGCTTCAGGAACTCGGGTGGGAGTCTCTAGAGGAAATGAGTTGTTTTCTTCATGAATCGCTACTCAGGAAATTTAGAGAACCAACATTTGAGGCTGACTGTAGTACAATTTTACTGCTGCCATCCTACATTTCGCGGAAAGACCACTAAGATAAGATGAGAGAGATTAGGGCTCGTACAGAGACATATAGCAGTAATTTTTCCCTCATTCTGTTTGGGAGTGGAACAGGGAGAGAAGATGCTGGTTGTGGTACAAGGTACCCTCCACACGCCATATGGTGGATTGTGGAGTGTGTATGTAGATGTAGATCTCCAGGTCGAGGACACCTTCCTGGGTGAGTTTTCTACCATACATTATACAGTGTTGATTTGGGCGTCGAAGAAGACCACACACATCTTTGCATTTGATATCCAGCATGGTAGGCAGTTGGTTCTGGTGGGGCTGCATTGTGGCGTGTTGGTTGTAGCCCCCTGACCACAAAGGGATCACTCTGCTGATGCCTGCACCATTAACTCCACACATATGCCAAGGGGTAGATGCCCATCCCCCTGGGGCACCAGGGCTCCCAGCCATGGCCATCCTGCCAGGTAGCCTTTGCTGCGGCTGTGCGGCACCTGTGGGGGAGCCCCTGGTCGGTGTGGGTGGCATCAGGGCTGGAAACATGTGACGAAGCATACTCCATGTCATGCTGGTAGTGGAACACCAGCAGTCTTTAAGAGATCACGAGTTCAATACAAATCACAGAAGTACAAGCTCAAATCATTACCATCGCTGGCCACACCATGGGAGGAACGTCTGGGTAAGGCTGGAAGCGGACCTTATTTGCCCCAGTACCTTGTATGTTCAAGACCTGATGGGGAATCTTTCATGACGATGAAGCCTCAGTTTTTTGTTGAGCATTTAGAGGACAAGTTTGGGGAGGTGGAGGGCTTGTCCAAAATGAGATCTGCGTCAGTCTTGATTAAATCATCATCCTCTGCCCTGTCACGGGAATAACTCGCCTGTGACAAGCTGGGGGCTGTTTCTGTAACCATCATGCGCCATAATAGCTTAAATATGGTTCAGGGTATCATATTTCACAGAGCCCTTCTTTTGCAGTCCGATGATGAGGTGCACGCCAATTTAGAGCAGTTAGGTGTACATTTCATCCGGCATGTCCACAAGGTTCTGAACGATAATGAGGTTGCCAGCACTGCCTTCATCTTGGAGTGTGAGGGTGATACATTGCCATAGAAGGTGGAGGTGATGATCTACCAGTGTGATGTAAAGCCTTGTATACCTCCACCAATGCAGTGCTTTAAGTGCAGGAAGTTTGGCCATATGTCTTCCCACTGTACTTCCAGTGTCACATGTCGAGATTTTGGACACCAGTCACATCCCAATACTCCATGTGCCCCGCCTCCCATCTGTGTCAAATGTGGAGAGCACCATTTGCCTTACTTGCCTGACTGCAGGATTCTCGAGAAAGAAAGGACTGACTTAAACTGAAGCTACGAGAAAATTTGAATGCCTGCATCCTTTGTGTGTCAGTTCTTACGCTGCTGCTACAACAGTTGTGGCACCATCAGCTCCGCCAACCCATGTCACATCTCAGAGTCAGAAGACTACACCTGCCCCCTTGATGGTACGGGCCATTTCCCTACCTGTTGCTCCTGCACCACCCAACCACCTACTTTGGGAGCAACAGCAACACCCCACGCTCCCCCCCTCCCCCCCCCCCCCCCTCCAGAAACGTCCACCGCCACTTCTAATCTGGAGACTCATAAATCTTCTTTGACTTCTCTCGCTATGAAGGGGTCCCTTGTGTCACTACCTTCTCAGGTATCGTCTGGTGGGAAAGATGACACCTGCCAATGGCTTAAGAGCCCCAAAGCAGCTGGTCATAGGGCTTCACCCTCATCCTCAGTCCCAGAGACTGAGCCAGTGAAGTAATCTGAGCCAGGGAAACTCAAGCAACAGCGAGAGAAATCAAAAAAGAAATTGCCTAAGGCGAAGGAAATTGCAGTGGCACCCACACCACCGCTACCTACAAGTTCTGTGACTGAGGATGGGGTCAGCATTTTGGCATCCACTGAGGACCTAGAGATCGCCAGACACTCAGACACAATGGACATAGACTGTTCAGGCAATAAATCAGTGGTAGCAGGTGACTGAGATGTAAACTGCCTCATTGAATGCTCCATGCCTTCCCAGTCTCATGATGTCATCCTCCTGTGGAATTGCGGCAGTTTTCTCCATCGCCTGGCTGAGGTACAGCAACTGTTAAGCTTTCACCTGCTATCTGTATTGCCCTCCAAGAACTCTGGTTCTCAGAAATGCGGATCCCTGCCCGTCTCAGCTATAAGGGATATTACAGGAACCGTAGCGACTGTAATCGAGGGACAGGTGGAGTTTGCGTTTGTGTCCTAAATTCAGTGTGTATTGAACATGTGCTTCAAATAGCTCTTGAAGCTGTGACTGTCAGAATAAGGATGGTGCAGGAAATAACTTTCTGCAGTGTATATCTTACTTTAGATGGTGCAGTACCCCCGAATGTATTAGCTGGAATGCTTCGTCAACTCCCTAAACCTTTCCTACTTCTGGAGGATTTTAATGCTGATAACCCCTTGTGGAGTGTTACCATGCCTACTGGCCATGGCAGAGATGTTGAAACTTTACTGCCACAATTCGACCTCTGCCTCTTAAATACTGGGGCCGCAACACATTTCAGTGTGGCTCATTGTAGTTACTCGCCCACTCATTTATCAATTTGCAGCCCAGGACTTCTCCCATCTATCCACTGTGTAGTAGCGACCACTTCCCCATCTTCCTGTCACTGCCCCAGCATCAGGCACATGGATGCGTGCCCAGATGGGCTTTGAGCAGAGCGGACTGGGGAACTTTAACCTCTGCTTTCATCGCTGTATCTCCCCTACACCATAACATGGAATTGATGGTTAAGCAGGTGACTAGCACAAATGTTTCTGCAACAGAAAATGTGGTCCCTCACTCTTTAGGGTGCCTGAGGCATAAGGCAGTCCCTTGGAGGTCGACGGAAGTCGCTGAAACAATTAAGAAGCATCAGTGATCTCTACAGCTGCGGAAGTGGCACACTGCCCTGGAGCACCTCACAGCATTTAAATGGCTTTGTGCACATGTTTGCTACCTTATCAAACAATGGAAGAAGGAGTGTTGGGAGAGATATGTCTCCACCATTGTGAGTCACACGGCACCTTCACAAATAGGGGCAGAGATCAAACCTCTTTTCGGGTGACAGGCCCCACCAGCTGTCCCCGATGTTCCTATAAATTACTAGTTATGTACTGATGCAAGCGTGGTTCGCAGGTTCTGTGCCAAGCAACTATCATTCCAGCTTTTCACACATGCAAACATCAGCTGGAGGGGAACTTCCTCTCATTCACTACAGGCTGTAGTGAATCCTGTAACGCCCAATTTACAGAGTGTGAGCTCCTCAGTGAGTGCCCTTGCGCATTGTCTCAACAGAGCTTCTGGGCCTGATCGCATCCACAGCCAGATGATTAAACATCTCTCATCTGACTAAAAGCTTGTCATCTTCAATGGCCCTGGTGCAATGGCATCTTTCCATCGCATTGGCGGGAGAGCACCATTATTTCGGTCCTCATAGCCAGTAAAAACCCTCTTGATGTGGATAGCTATCGGCCCATCGGCCTCACCAACGTTGTTTGTGAGCTGCTGGAATTTATGGTTTGTCGGCAGTTGGGTTGGGTCCTGGTTGTTTCCTGGAGTCACGTGGCTTGCTGGCTCCATGTCAGGGTGGCTTCTGCCAGTGTCGCTCTAGCACGGATAATCTTGTTTTCATTGAATCTGCCATCCGAACAGCCTTTTCCAGACAGCAACACTTGATTACTGTCCTTATTGACTTCTGTAAAGCATACGACATGACTTGGCAATGTCATATCCTTGCCATGTCTGAGTGCGGTCTCTGGGGATCACTCCCGATTTTTATCCCAAACTTCCTATCGTTCCGTACTTTTGATGTCCAAGTTGGTGACTCCCATAGATCCATCCATATCCAGGAGAATGGAGTCCTGCAGGGCTCTGTATTGAGTGACTCTCTAGTTTTAGTGGTCATTAATGGTCTAGCAGCGGCTGTCAGCCCTCCATCTCACATTCTCGGTATGCGGATGACTTCTGCATTTCATATTGCTGCTCCACTAATGTTATTGCTGAGTGGCGCCTCCAGTGAACCACATAATGCACAGCCATGCGCTCTTGCTAATGGCTTCCAGTTTTCAGCAGCATAGTCATATGTCATGCACTTCTGTCGGTGTCATACCATACATCCAGAACCTGCACTTTACCTTAATGATGATCCACTCACTGTAGTGGAGACATATCAATTCCTAGGACTGGTTATTGGCGCTCGATTGACTTGGCTCCCTCATCTTCATCAGCTTAAGCAGAAGTGCTGGCATCACCTCAATGCCCTCCATTGCCTGAGCAACACAAATTGGGGTACAGATCGCTGTACATGGCTGCAGCTCTGCAGAGTCCTTATCCAATCCTGAATTCATAATAGGAGAGTGGTTTATGGTTCGACAGTGCCTTCAGCATTGCACTTACGTGGCCTTGTGCACCACTGTAGGGTTTGAATAGCGACGGGATCCCTTAGGACGACTCGGTGACTAGTGCACTGGTGGAGGCTGGTTTCCATCCACTGCAGATCACACGTGCAACTGCTCACCAGTTATGCAGAACACATTAATAATTCCCCTGAGCATCCAAATTACCGTCTCCTATTGCAGTCCATCTCCCGCATCAGTGGTCCAGATCAGGGTTTACGATAGCAGTTCGCATACGGTTTCTTCTCTTTGAACTGGAGTCCTTCCCTTTACCACCTCTACTTGCGGACTGTTCATGTATGCCTCCTTGGTGTATGTCTTGGCCGCAGCTTCGTGTGGACCTTTTGCGTGACCCTAAGTGTTCCATTAACCCCACCACTCTCTGCTGTCACTTCCTCTCGATTCTTGTCGTGTTTCGTGGCTGTGAAGTGGTTTTCACTGACGGCGCAGTGGCTGATGGACACGTATGCATTGCATCTGATGATGTAAGACATATTGAGCAGCACTCCTTGCCAGTTGGCTGCAGTGTTTTCACTGCAGGGCTGGTGGCCACATCTCATGCTCTTGAGTACATCCACTCATGCCCTGGCGAGTCAGTTCTCCTGTGTACTGACTCATTGAGCAGTCTACAGGCTATCGTCCAGTGCTACCCTCACCACCCTCTGGTAACATCCATTCAGCAGTCCATCTATGCCTTGGAACAGACCCGCTGTTCGATAGTGTTTGTGTAGACTGCAGTACATGTTGGAATCCTGGGCAACGAACTTGCTGACATGCTGGCAGGCAATGTAGAAACTTCTTCTGGAGATAGGCTTCTCCAAAGCTGAAATACTTTATGCCTTACATCACAGGGTTTTCCGGCATTTTGAGACGGAATGGCATAACAGCATGTACAACAAACTGCATGTCATTAAGGAGACTATAAATGTGTGGAAGTGTTCCATGCAAGCCTCTTGCAGGGAATCGGCTGTCTTCTGCCGGCTCAGCACTGGCCATATGTGGCTAACACATGGTCACCTACACCGTCTCGAGAACCCACCTCAGTGTTGCTGTTGCTCCCAAATGACAGTTGCCCACCTCTTGCTGTACTGCCCACTTTTAGCCCCTCTGTGACAGACTTTTAACTTTTCCAGTACCCTGCCTTTGTTGTTGGGCGAGAATGCCTCCACTGCAGTTTTTGTTTACGTTATATTTGTGAGAGTGTGTTTCATAATTCAGTGTAGGTTTGAGTGCATGTATTTTGTTGGTCTGTGTCCTCCACCCTAGTGCTTTTAGGGTGGAGGTTTTAATGTATTACAGAGTGGCTGGCTTTCCCTTTTTATTCTTGTGGTTGGTCAGCCACTGTAATCTGCTTTCATGTTTTACTGTCTTTTGTTTCTAGTGTATTTCTGTTTCTTTTCTGTACCCTTTTTTTTTCTCTTAGTATTCGTTGCCGCCTCTTCACTGTTTTGGCTTTTTCTTTCTTTCTGTTTTGTGTTATATGTTTCGTCCATTTTATCCTCACACTTGGGGCATTATTTTATTAGGACCAAGTGACCGATGACCTTGTAGTTTGGTTCCTTCTCCTGCTTCTAAACCAACCAACCAATCCTTTTTTCCACGAACAATATGAGACTGGAATAGAAGGCAGAACCGATAGAGGTACTCAAAGTACCCTCTGCCACACACCATCAGGTGGCTTGCCGAGTATGGATGTAGATGTAGATGTAGATCCAACTGACCATCTTTGCTGTCCCCATTAACACTTCCATGATCTGTTTTCCCACAGGCATATCCAACTTCCTTATTGGTCAATGACTTAGCTATCTTCAGCAGTTCTCCATGGACTTGTATCCTTGTGTGGCATCCTTGGTAATGTCTTGATCCTCTACTTGTGCAGGATCAAAAATTGTTTTTGCTTTTCTATTGAAAAAAACAGTTTGTATGAATTTCTAGTGTCACAGTGGGTTTCTTCAACTATCGTTACATCTTCCATTTATACCAATCCCATGTCCATTTGAAACTAGACTATATGGGTTTCATTTATTCATGGTCATAACACAGTCTACTGTTGTGGAGTATGTTGGGCCACTGGCAACCTTTACACTAGTCTGGTTGAGAGCTTCTATGCAGAAGCTGCCTAACTGGAACTGTCCTACGGGCATGATCTTCTCCTCAGTGGATATGATTGCCATTTGTTGTGTTGTGCCCAGCCACCCATCTTGTGCCCTTTATTTTGATGCCTCCTTCAACTGCCAGTACAGGCCACATTTTTCTCGTATTACCTTCCAGAGTTCGCTTTTGGCTACTGCTCCAACAGCTTAGCTTCGTGCAGTCTGCCACATTCCTGTTTGGTGTGAGCCCTTCACCACTTTCGCTTCATGTAGCTGCCTGTGTTTATCTTGGACTTCAAAGTATTTTCCTCGGGAGGCAAATGGATTTGATCTATTGCTGTTAGCTCCTCAACCTTTGCACCCAATTTAGTGGTAGCATATTCATGTAGACTGACGACTCGCAGTCCATGGTGTTTGGTGTGCCTTATCGTTGGCACTGACCATTTTTGGTACGATCTTCTTGCAAACTGCTAGATTTTTAAAGCAGAGCTCTTTGTGCTCTTTCGGACCACCTAGCACATCTCACAATATACACCTTTTAATTGTGTCATATGCTCCAATTCTCTCACAAGCCTTCAGATCCTCATTGTGCTGGAAGAGTCCAAGGAAGCTTACAGTTGTTGTTTTTGAGGGAGCCACTATGATTTTCTTGTGGGTTCCTCGTCACATTGTTCTCATGTGTGACAAGACTGCAGTCCTACCTCAACCTGCCAGCTCTTCCATTGATTCAGATGATCTTCTTGTTGCTGTCTGTTGGTAGATGGTGTCACTTTTGCATCACCACTGGTTTTCTCTTTACTGGAACAAGCTCCATTGACTTAACCTCTCCCAATGGTTCGGCTGGCCACCTCTTGGCTCTTTCACTGCAAGATGATCATTTTAACTAGGTTGTTTATTGGGCACTGTCTCTTTAGCCATCACCATTTGTTGAGTGGTGATCTCCCACCACTTTGCGTTGGTCATAATAATAACTTGATGGTTTGCTATTTTCTGATCCGATATCCTTTTCTGAACTGCTTATGTTTAATTGTATGTTTTCCACCTGAGTTACTGGTTATTTTGGCATGCAACGTGCAGATTGTTTATATAAATGATAGCAATTTTGCAAAGGACATTTAATGTTTGTTTAGGGATCTCTGCTGCCACTACGGCATATTTTATTGATGTTTCTTCAAGTAGTAGTTCTTGATTTTAGCTCTTTCCTTCTGTTGATTGAGCTTAACATACAGTTGCTCTTAACATCTTTCGCATAAAGGTGTTCTAAGGTTATGACATGGGTGCTTATGAACACAGTCAGGTCTGTGCCTTAACGCAAAAAAGGTAGGTACGGAAGTAAGTACTAGCTTCCGGCAAGGAAGATGTGTTATGATCCTCATTACATTATATGGTGATGACCAGACAATCAATATTAATAGATCTTCAGTCTTTTCACAAATGACAGTTGTCTGTTATGAAGTACTGCATAAACACATAAAGTGTTGATAAGTTTTTGAACCGATGCAATGATTGGCAAATTGCTTCAAATATGATATATTATAATATTATGTAACTTTTGTAAATTTGCTTATTTGTTGTTATAGAACCTAAACAGAACAAATTTATTTCAGGAAGAAGAAATAACACTGGTTGACTGGTTCCCTGTATTGGAGGCAGGCAACCTCCACTTCGAAGGACGCAGGTATAGCTGAAGCAATGTTACACCTGATTATGACCATTCTTCATTTATCACTTTTTTAAAATTAACTTTTCTCGTTACATACAAATGTGTATTTACAAACGCTTGCTGTTTTTCTTCTTCCCTCCAGCCCATTTTGCTTATTAGCTGCACTGTTAAGGAAGATCACAAGAAACTGTGATGTTCTGCAGACCAAAGTACAATTGACTTGATAACAATCTTAATCACAGCCTTAATCTCTCTTCAAAAGGAGCCTCACAGGATGCTATGGTTGCATAATGAAGAGAGATGCCAGCAGTTAAAATAATAATTTGGGTATTGGAATGAAAATGTTTGAATAATTAGTTACAGATTTTCAGGGTGGAAAGGAAAAGTAAAAATATTTCTAATTTTCCTGAGCATTGTGACTTTTTGAAAACTTCTTTTCATCAAGGGGAAGTTTCTGTTGATCTGGAATTCCACTGTACCCTCTAATCTGTTTGCATTTAAACCAATAATAAAAATAGAAGTCTGATTTTACAGATTTTGTAATATTATAGGTTTTACAATAACTGGCACTACTCAACTTCAAAAGTCAACAATCACTGGTTCATCACTGAAACAGAACAAATGGACCTGATGATGGCCATGCAAGTGCTCTCTTGCAACTGGAACTTTTCAAATCTACATTGTTTATGTGCAATGCCATTGCCTATTAATACAGTGCATAAATATAACACTCTTTCCATTTTGGAAGCTAACACAATAGTCACTGCATTACTGAAGAACATGTTTTTCTAGCAGAAGCATTTTTTTATCAACACGCACAGACATATATGGTATAATTCAGTACAAGCACATGAGCTATGTCTTTGTAAAATGATCAGTTTTAAACTCCTTTTTTATCTAAAGATCTAGATTACAAAATGCAGAATCAGCTTGAAAAATCAATAATCAGGAAAAAAAAGGTCACAATTACATGTTGGTTCAGGTTCAATTCACTGAACTGATATAATGGGTATATAATCCACCATTTGTCTCCATATCATAGCAAACAATGATGTAAAAATTTAACTGCATTAGAGGCACTTGAACAACATAGTTCCTAAACAAACTACCACCTAGCTTTCTGTATTATATTTTGCTCACTCTTATGATTTTTCGCCCCTGTGGGTCTGGGGATTGGAATAGGCCAGAGGTATTCCTGCCTTTATGTGATGGTCCCCTGTAAGATCTGACCTCCAATCTTCAAAATTTTCCTGAAGAGTGAGCCAACTTGGGAAGGGCGCCTTACAAAGTGCATGGTGTCCATTGTGCATTGACATCTTTAGCCCACTTTCTTGTCGTTGCATTGCAGTCATGCCCATTCTCCATCCCCTGGGCAAGGACACTATTCACTATGCAGTGTCGATTTCTGCATCGACAATGACCATGGACTTCTTTGCACCTGATATCCAACATGGTAGCCAATATGTTGTGCTGTGGTTGCCATGTACCCTGTTGGTAGTAGCCCCCTGACCACACAGGGATCACTCTGCTGATGCCTGCACCGTTAACTCCTCATGTATTCCAAGGAGTAGATGTCCATCCCCGTGGGGCATCGGGACTCCCGGCAATGTCCATCCTGTCAGGTGGCTTTTGCTGAGGGTGGGTGGTGGCTGTGGGTAGGGCCCCTGTCGGAGTGGGTGGCATCATGGCAGATGACACGCGATGAAGTGTAGTCCATCGTCTATTGCTGGTGGTGAAATACCAGCAGCCTCTAAGCGATCACTAGCTCAATTCAACGCACAGAAGTATGACAGAAAATTGTTCACCTCACTGGCCACACCATGGGAGGAATGTCAGGCTAAGGAAGGCAGAAGATCTTATTTGCCCCAGTACCTTGTATGTTTGAGAGCTGGTGGGAACCTTTCACGACGATGAAGCCTCAGTTTATTGTTGAGCATTTAGAGGACAAGTTCGGGGAGGTGGAGGGCTTGTCCAAAATGAGACCTGGGTCAGTCTTGATTAAAACATCATCCTCATGGGAATTACTCGCTTGTGACAAGCTGCGGGATATATCTGTAAATGTCACACCCAATAAGAGCTTAAATATGGTCCAGGGTATCATATTTCACAGAGACCTTCTTTTGCAGTCCGTCGATGAGCTGCGCGCCAATTTAGAGTGGTGAGTGTACATTTCATCCGGTGTGTCCACCGGGGTCTGAAGGATAATCAGGTTGCCAGTGGTGCCTTCATCTTGGCCTTTGATGGTAATACATTACCCGAGAAGGTGAAGGTGATGGTCTACAGGTGTGATGTAAACACTATATCCCTCCCCCAGTGTGGTGCTTTAAGTACTGGAAGATTGCCCATATGTCTTCCTGCGCCACATGCCAAGATTCCAGAAGTACATCACGTCCCAATACTCCATGCCCCCATTTCCCATCTGCATCAACTGTGGAGAGCACCATTTGCCTAGCTCACCTGACTGCTGGATTCTCCAGACAGAAAGGAAAATCGTGGAGTACAAGGCCCTGAACAGACTAACCATCATCTGAGGCTAAGATACAAATCGAGCACCTGCATTCTGTGTGTATGACAACATCTTACACTGCCGTTACAGTAGTTTTGGCACCATCAGCTCCGCAAACCCAGGTCATCTCTTAGAGCTGGAAGACTACACCTGCCCCCTTGATGGTAGGGGTCATTGCCCTCACTGTTGCTCATGTGCGAACTACTTAAGGACCAATACGTCCCCCCTCCCTCCCCAGCCATCGGCGACATATGTCCCCACTTCTAATCCAGAGAAGCGTAAGTCTTCTTTGGCTTCTAGCACTAGGAAGGGGTCCCTTGTGTTACTCCCTTCCGAGGTTTCTTCTAGTGGGAAAGATGACACCTGCAAGTCGCTGAAGATCCCAAAAGCAGCTGGTAGTACGGCTTCACGCTCATCCTCAGTCCCAGAGACTGAGCCAGTGAAGTCTTCCCAGCCAGGGAAACCCAAGGAGCAGCGAGAGAAATCCAAAAAGAAAATGCCTAAGACCAAGGAAATGGCAGGGGCACCAACACAACTGCTACCTACAAGCTCTGCAGCTGATGATGAAGTGGAGATTTTGACGTCCGCTGAGGCCCTTGATCTCACCAGGCCCACAGACACAAAGGATATAGACTAATCAGGCAATGAATCTGTGGCAGCATTGAATGTTCCATGCCTTCGCAGTCTCACAATGTCATCCTCCGGTGGAATTGCGGTGTTTTTTTCCAATGCCTGGCTTAGCTACAACTACTGTTAAGCTTTACACCTGCTATATACATTGCCCCCCAGGAAACCAGGTTCCCAGCAATGCGGATTCATGCCCTCCATGGTTATAAGGGATATTACAGGAACTGTAGCAACTATAATAGAGAGTTAGGTGGAGTTTGCGTATGTTTCCTAAATTCGGTGTGTATTGAATATGTGCTTCAAATAGCTCTTGAAGATGTGGCTGTCAGAATAAGGACGGCGCAGGAAATAACTTTCTGCAGTGTAAATCTTACTCCAGATTGCGCAGTACCCCTGAAAGTATTAGCTGGAATGCTTGATCAACTCCCTAAACCTTTCCTACTTCTGGAGGATTTTAATGCCCATAACCTCTTGTGGAGTGGTACCATGCCTACTGGCCATGGCAGAGATGTTGAAACTTTACTGCTGCAATTCGACCTCTGCCTCTTAAATACTGCGGCCGCTACACATTTCAGTGTGGCTTGTGGTAGTTACTCGGCCATTGATTTATCAATTTGCAGCGCAGGACTTCACCCATCTATCCACTGGAGAGCACATCATGACCTGTGTAGTAGCGACCACTTCCCCATCTTCCTGTCACTGCCCCAGCGTCAGGCACATTGATGCATGCCCAGATAGGCTTTGAGCAGAGCAGACTGGGGAACTTTAACCTCTGCTGTCATTGCTTTATCTCCCCCACACCGTAACATGGAACTGATGGTTAAGCAGGTGACTAGCATAAATGTTTCTGCGGCAGCAATGTTTCCCTTGGAGGTCGACGGAAGTCACTGAAACAATTAAGAAGCTTCAGTGATCTCTACAGCTGTGGAAGTGGCACACTTTCCTGGAGCACCTCATAGCCTTTAAATGGCTCTGTGCCCGTGTTCGCTGCCTTATCAAACAAAGGAAGAAGGAGTGTTGGGAGTGATTCGTCTCCACTGTTGGGTGCCACACGTCACCTTCCCAAGTCAGGTTAAAGATCAAACGTCTTTTCAGGTACCAGGCCCTAACAGCTATCCCTGTGGTTACCATAAATGGCGAGTTATGTACCAACGCAAATGCGATTTCCAAACACTTTGGTGATCACTTTGCTCGGGATTGTCAATCGGAAAATTTCCCGCCAGCCTTTTGCGCACTCAATCATCAGCTGGAAGGGAACGTCCTCTCATGCACTAAATGCTGCAGTGAATCTGATAACGCTCCATTTACAGAGTGGGAGCTCCCCAGTGCCCTTGCACATATCCCCGACATGGCTCCTAGGCCTGATCGCATCCACAGCCAGATGATTAAACATTTATCATCCAACCACAAACAACAAATCCTTGTAATCTTCAACCGTATGTGGTGTGACGGCATCTTTCCACCACAATGGCAGGAGAGTGCCATCATTCTAGTGCTCAAACCCTGTAAAAACCAGCTTAATGTGGATAGCCACCAACGTTCTTTGTAAGCTGCTGGAGCGTACGGTATGTCAGCAGTTGGGTTGGGTACTGGAATCATGTGGCTTGCTGCCTCCATGTCAGTGTGGCTTCCGCCATGTTCGCTCTACCACTGATAATCTCGTGTCCATCGAGTCTGCCATCTGAACAACCTTTTGCAGATGGAAACTTCTGCTTACTGTCTTTTTTGACTGACGTAAAGCTTATGATATGACTTGGTGACCTCATATCCTTGCCACATTGAATGAGTGGTATCTCTGGGGACCACTCTCAATTTTTATCCCACGCTTCCTTTCGCTCCGTACTTTCCATGTCCAAGTTGGTGACTCCCATTGTTTCACCCATATCCAGGAGAATTGAGTTCCACAGGGCTCTGTATTGAGTGTCTCTATTTTTAGTGCCCATTTATGATCTAGCAGCGGCTGTGGGAACCTCCGTCTAACCTTCTCTGTATGCAGATGACTTGTGCATTTCGTATTCCTGCTCCAGTACTGTTGTTGCTGAGTGGCACCTCCAGTTAGCCATCTACAAGGCGCCGTCATGGGCTCTATCACATGACTTCCAGTTTTCAGCTGCAAAGTTGTCTCTCGTGCAGTTCTGTCAGCATAGTACCATTCATCCGGAACCCACACTTTAGCTTAATGATGATCCACTCACCTTAGTGGAGACATATCAATTCCTAGGGCTGGTTTTCGACACTCGATTGACTTGGCTCCCTCATCTTCGTCAGCATAACCAGAAGTGCTGGCAGCACCTCAGTGCTCTCCGTTGCCTGAGCAACACCAATTGGGTTGCAGATCGCTGTACACTGCTGCAGCTCTACAGAGCCCTTTTCCCATCCCGAATTGACTATGGGAGTGTGGTTTATGGTTTGGTAGTGCCTTCAGCATTGCATTTACTCAACCCTGTGCACCACTGTGGGGTTTGATTAGTGACAGGGGCTTTTAGGACGGGTCTGGTGACCGGCGTACTGGTGGAGGCTGATTTCCCTCCACTGCAGATCAGACGTGTGAAACTGCTCGATGTAGCACAGATTCATTGTTTCTGCTGACAATCCAAATAACCATCTTCTTTTCCCACCGGTGGCATTCCATCTCCTGCATCGGCGGCCCATGTTAGGGCTAACAATAGCAGTTCGCGTGCAGTCCCTTCTCTCCAAACTGGAGTCCTTCCCTTTACCACCTCTACTTGCAGTCTGTTCACATATGCCTCCATGGTGTACACCTGGCCGCAGCTTCGTGTAGCCCTTTTGCATGGCCCTAAGGACTCCGTTAACCCTGCCACTCTCCGCAGTTACATCTCCTCGATTCTTGATGTGTTCCGGGCCTCTGAAGTGTTTCACACCGACGACTCAATGGCTGATGGTCATGTAGGCTTTGCATATGTTCATGGAGGACATGTTAAGCAGCATTCCTTGCCAGTTTGCTTTAGTGATTTCACTGCAGAGCTGGCGGCCATATCTCGTGCTCTTGAGCATTTCCGCTCATGCCCTGGCGAGTAATTTCTCCTGTGTACTGACTCATTGAGCAGCCTACAAGCTATCGACCAGTGCTACCTTCACCACCCTCTGGTAGCGTCCATTCGGGACTCCATCTATGTCCTGGAACAGTCCCGCCATTCCATGGTGTTAATGTGGACCCCTGGACACGTTGGGATCCCTGGCAATGTCAATGCCAAGAGGCTGGACAAACAGGCAATGCAGAAACCACTTCTGGGGATAGGCACCTCTGAAGCTGACCTGCGTTATTTCTTACACCACAGTGTTTTCCTCCTTTGGGAGATGGAATGGCATAACAGCATGCGAAACAAACTGCATGTCATTAAGGAGACTATGAATGTGTGGAAGTTTTTCATCCAGGCCTCTCACAGGGAAGCAGTTGTCCTCTGCCAGCTCCGTATTGGCCATACGTGGCAAAGGCATGGTTAATTACCCCATCGTGAAGACCCACCTCAGTGTCACTGTGGCTCCCAAGTGATAGTTGTCCACCTATTAGTGGGCTGCCCACTTTTAGCCCCTCTGTGGCAGACTTTTAACTTTCCCAGCACCCTGCCTTTGGTGTTGGGCGACAACGCCTCCACAGCAGCTTTAGTTTTATGTTTTATCCATGATAGTGTGTTTTATACTTGTCTGTAGGTTTCAGCACATGTCCTTTGTCGCTCCGTGTCCTCCACCCTAGTGCTTTTAGGGTGCTTCATGCTGAGTGGCTATTAGGAATGGTGTCCACAGGTTGTGGTGGTGGACTGCGGTGGTAAGAAAGGGGGGGGGGGATGATACTGTTTAGTATACCATGATGCAGTGCAGTGACAGTGTGGTGTAGAATGGAGCATCAAGGCTGGTCTTTCCTAATTGAGATTTGTGGCTATGAGATTTAGCCAGGACATTTCCAGCAGATAGAAACATGTACATAACATCACATGCAGTTGGAATGTGTTTCCTTGATAGCAGTGACCTCTGTTACCTGGTGTCAGCACTGCACAGACATTTTGCTGGCGCCCCCTGGTGGAACATGTAACTATTTGCGTATCAACAAACTGTTTGTATACTGTATCGTGTTCATAACATTGATGCCCTTGTGGTATTCGTAAGTACATAATGGTGGACACACATCTGTGGGCCAGGGGGGGGCACACCCTCAGGGTGAAATAATTGTGTTTTGAAGCGTAACATTCAGCTTGCAGTTGATATGCAATTATCATAAGGAAGGTGATGAAAAATACGATTCAAAATATTAAAAATTTTCCAGTTTCGAACCACCCAAAAATCTATACAAATGACTGAAGAGGATATAGTTACACAATTCTAAATAAATAGAATCTAATGTGTGGTTTACAACAAAATAGTAATTTCATATTTTATTTATCAAGGATACAGACGGTTTAATGCATTCTAAAATGAAACACATTTTAAAACTGTAGCAACGCCTATGCAAGAATTAAGTGTCATTGAATAGCATTATAAACTATTATTTGTGGCCAAAAGTGTAAAAAAAAAAAAATCCCCAAGGTTGAGCACTTCCATGTAATGTGTTTTTCATGTGATTCAATGATTTAACTCCACTAGTGGTGATCCTTATATAAATGAGTAGTATTACACATATTTAGTGAAATATTGTCAGGTACCTGTTTTTCATTGGATGTGAAGGATTGAGCCAACTTTCAAAACAGATTTGAGTATGTCTAGTAATCAATACATGGTTATAAGATAATTGGATAGAAGATAAAGAGAAGTAAAAAGCAAATAGTTTCTTCTGGAACAGACTTTCAAAAAGGGGTCTATCCTCTATAAAGTCTCCTTGGAATGGTGTTTCATTCACAGCGGTGTTGCACAGCATATTAACAGTGATTGTGAAAATATGCTAACTGGAAGAGACTTGCGGTATGTATCACACTTTGTCAAGGACATTTTATTTGAAACCTGACAGTGAATTACATGCCACATATGGGCAGATTCTTTCTGGTTTTGAAACTCACCACTGGGACACAATTTTTGTAGAGCTCAACAGGCCTCTGGTGACTTTAGTATTTTGCTGCTGTAATTTCCATAGTGGTTTGGCTGCTTCCATTATTAAAAAGAGTTTATTGAGTTCAATGAGCAATGATTTATGGACTTTTCTAGGGTGGTATAGTTATGTAAAGACTGGCCAGAACTGTGGAAAGATCTAGTCTCTTCATTTAACCATTTAGGAATCGTCACACACAAAAATCCTTAAGTGTGAAACTGTGATATGCGAGTCACTGCTAAAAGTAGTAGTGTATTGTTAGAGGTGGATATTCATTTAAGATAAGAAGTAAGGGAAGGAGAAAGGAATGAAAGAAGATGAGGGTTGAATATCCTAACCATCTGAAATTGAACTCTATCTTGGAATGAGAGAGGACGGGTAAGAAAGTCAGGGTTGTACTTGCCTAGAGTGATTTAGGGGAAGTTATAGAATACCTATGTCTGGATAGCTAGGGAGAGAGAGAACTGCTGTCATCTTGACTGAGTGTCTAGTCTAGTATGTTGATCACAGCACTGTATTACTGAGGTTGCAGGTACTTTGCTGATTGTATATTCTTACTGACATTGGTATTTGTATTCCTAGATATGAAAACATGTCTACAAGTAGATAATGATGTTTGCACGGCATTTCCAAATTCCTGTTTAATGCTTGTCTTCACAATGTTGTAATGTTACCTGAATGGCAGTTTGTGTGTTTTTTCTGCTACTCAAAAATTTTTTCTTTGTAAATGTAGTTATTGGTGTAATATACTCACCTCTTCAGTAAGACGTGTAATGATTATGGATCAGTTTGTGAGTTTTGTCACAAGTAATGATAAAGTACTTGATGATGCTCTCCCACGCAGCTGTGGGTTGAATTGGATAGGTTGATGAAGGAAAACATGATGAAAACTGGGAAAGGGTAAGAAGTAACAAGTAAAAGGAAATAAATACAGAAATCACAAAATGGTAGTTCAGGTTAACAAACAGTTTGGCTTGTTGCCTGAAATAAGTGGGTATGTGCCACAATGAACTTTGTTAAAATGAGATGCAGCAGACTCATTGGAATATCATTAGTGTTAGTCATAAACATTAACAAATAGAAAGGAAAGATTCTTACTGCTTGATAAAAGCCATGAAAGACATGATAAATATACAGTAGAGAAAAAAGTTAGGTGTAGAGTCCCATGTTTGTAATCATCATGAAACAAAGTCACACACAACCAGGTTTGTTGCCTTTGACTGTAGGTTAGACCAATATCTATGATGAATCTCTTTCTCCAATTATTAAATGAAGTTCCTTATAATTCTACTGGATGTAAGATGGATCAATCAGTGTAATCATAAATACATCCAGTGAGGTTGCTAGGCACAGCTGAGGAAGGCATGGATTGATAAATATGTATGTCAACATGATTTCAAGTGGCCTGAAAGCAACAGCAGATGAAAGTGCTGCAAAGGACCATCTCATCCGCACTCATATGAATTTGCTGAGTTGTGTTATGTAGTCTCTGGAGGACATATTTATGGTGACCTTAGAAAAACATATAGCTATTCATGAACACTGATTTGGACTTCTTTTCTCCGAGCCATTTGTGTTTGGCTTGCATGTGGACATGTCTGTTTTCCTAATGTGGGGCAGTCTTAGTCCTCTGTTGAACTGCATGTTGTGTGTACTTTGAGTACACTCTTAGCATTTGTGTGCACAGAATGTATGTTCCGTATTAGAGGATTCTTAGCCTGACAAAGTTAGTGTTCCAGTGTTGGAGATACTGGTAAATCTTGAGAGTGCCCTTATCCTCAGCATCACATGACAAAATTAGAGTACTTTCTATTAACCTTGTTTCACGTTTGTTGACTTTCATCTTTTACCCTCCTTTCAAGATTGTCCATCCCATTCAACTTCACTTTCAGTCCCTCACTCTCTCTGACAGAATTATATCACCATTATTTCTAATCCTGAAATAGAATTCCTACTCCAAATATCTGTGGGGTTTCCTTAACTGCTTGGTCAACATAAAGGCTCATTGTGCATAGGCTGCAAGTCATCAAGGATGGACAGGATGATGCAAGATGACTTGGACGTAATTTCTAATTGGTGCGATGAATGGCAGTTGATTCTAAAAATGTGAGTCACTGCAGATGACTAGGAAAAACAAACCTGTAATGTTTGGAAACAGCATTAGTAGTGTCCTGCTTGACACAGTCATATGACTTAAATATCTGAGCATAATGTTGGAAAGCAACATGAAATGAAAGAAACATGTGAGGATTGAGATAAGGAAGTCAAATGTTTGAGCTTATTATGAGAAGGAAAGTTGCCTCTCACCATATGGCAGACATGCAGACACACAGATAGGCACAACAAAAAGACTATCACAATTAAAGTTTTCGGCCATTAAGGTCTTTGTCAACACTAGACACACACACGTGTAGCGAAACAGGAGAGAAATGAAACGACTGGGTGTCGTGGTGGATTGACAGCTGTGTAGTTCTGGAATGGGAATATGGAAGGGATAGATGGATAAGGACTGTGACTAATGAAGTTTGGCGCAAGTAGTGTTGTAGGAACATAGGATGTATTGCGGTACAGAAAAGCTGGTGTTGGGGGGAGAGATCCCATCCCCACACCCACCCTGTTTCCCACTTTTCATAGTGGTTCTTCCATCAAAGATCAAAACAGGTTATGAAGTTATCACAGTCAGAACATAAATTCCAAACCCGATGTGATGCTACCAGTGTCCCAGCCAAATGTGCAACCTGTGGTAGGGATGCTCATGAGGATGATTGATAGCCTCCTCCCTGCTGCATCAGCTGCAATGTTGACCCTGCTGCTGTCTCCTGCATTTGTACCATGTATCTCAATGAGTAGGCTGTCCAGGAGATCCAGGTGAAGGAGAAAGGGCCTTACCCGGTCACTTGTAAGTTGTTGACTAGTCGGAAACCCCGTGTTCTACTTCCTGGTATCTACAGTACTGTTGTTGCGACATTTCACTCCATGAAGGACATGACCAAGCAGACATGCAACCTCAAAATTTACTACTGTGAAAGCACCCAGCTTCATGGTAGTTCTCCCTCTCTGGCTGTGCAAAACACCGCCAGACAATCTCCTCATGGGGCATAGTTACCAGCTACACAACCAGCAGGCCAGAAAGGACAGAAGGAATACTGCTGCAAAGACTTCCTACAACTCCCCAGCCAACCAACTCGAACCTTCATCTCCTAACTGAAAAGGTTAGAAGAAGTCAAACAAAGGCAAATGAGTTTTCTCCTTAAGTTGTCACCATGTGATATCCTCCCACAGCCAACCTCTGTGTTGCCAGTGCACAACACCAAGCATTATTCTGCCCTGGAGTCCACAGGCAGACAGTAGAAAAATGCTGATGGTTCTGTAGATGTCAAGGAGCAGGATGATCCTGCGTCTGTGCCCTGTAGTCTTCAAGGAATAGGGCTCAGCAGCCACTGATGTGGCATCCTGTTCATTTTTTTCCTTGTCATGAATCTCCTCCAATAGAATGTTGTGGTTTTCAATCTAACAGAATTTACAGCGAGCACCCACTTATCTGCCTTCAGGAAACAAAATTGCATCTTTATGACTGATTGGTTTGAGCTCTCATATTTATTCCCTATTTGTTTTAATGCCCCCTCCCCTCCCCTTCCCCTCCCCTTCCCCCTTCCCCCTCCCCTTCCCCCTTCCCCCTCCCCACCCCTTAACCCTGTCCCCTCCCCTCCCCTCCCCTTAACCCGCCCCCTCCCCTCCCCTCCCCTTAACCCACCCCCTCCCCTACCCACCCCTCCCCCCGCCCCACCCCTCCCCTTAAACCGCCCCCTCCCCTCCCCTTAAACCGCCCCCTCCCCTCCCCTTAAACAGCCCCCTCCCCTCCCCCCGCCCCCTCCCCTCCCCTCGCCCCGCCCCTCCCCTCCCCGCCCCGCGCCCCTCCCCTCCCCTTCCAGCGCCCCTCCCCTCCCCTCCCCTCCCCGCGCACCCTCCCCTCCCCTTCCCCCACCCCCTCTACTCCCCCTCGCCCACTCCCCTTCCCCTTCCCCCGCCCCCCACCACTTCCCCTTCCCCCGCCCCCCACCCCTTCCCCTTCCCCGCCCCCTCCCCTTCCCCTTCCCCCGCCTCCTCCCCCTCCCCCTCCCCTTCCCCCGCCTCCTCCCCCCGCCTCCTCCCCCCGCCTCCTCCCCCTCCCCTTCCCCCGCCTCCTCCCCCCTCCCCCTCCCCTTCCCACGCCTCCTCCCCCTCCCCCTCCCCTTCCCCCGCCTCCTCCCCCTCCCCTTCCCCCGCCTCCTCCCCCTCCCCCTCCCCTTCCCACGCCTCCTCCCCCTCCCCCTCCCCCTCCCTTCCCCCGCCTCCTCCCCCTCCCCCTCCCCCTCCCCTTCCCCCGCCCCCTCCCCCCTCCCCTTCCCCCGCCCCCTCCGCCTCCCTTCCCCCCGCCCCTACCCCACCCTTCCCCCTCCCCTCCCTTCCCCCTCCCCTCCCTTCCCCCTCCCCCTCCCTTCCCCCTCCCCCTCCCTTCCCCCACCCTTCCCCCGCCCCCTCCCCCTCCCCTTCCCCCGCTCCCTCCCCTTCCCCCGCTCCCTCCCCTTCCCCCGCTCCCTCCCCTTCCCCCGCTCCCTCCCCTTCCCCCGCTCCCTCCCCTTCCCCCGCTCCCTCCCCTTCCCCCGCTCCCTCCCCTTCCCCCGTTCCCTCCCCTTCCCCCGCTCCCTCCCCCTCCCCCGCTCCCTCCCCCTCCCCCGCTCCCTCCCCCTCCCCCACCCCCTCCCCCTCCCCACCCCCTCCCCCTCCCCAGCCCCTCCCCCTCCCCACCCCCGCACCCTCCCCACACCCGCCCCCTCCCCACACCCGCCCCCTCCCCATCCCCGCCCCCTCCCCACCCCGCCCCCTCCCCACCCCGCCCCCTCCCCACCCCCTCCCCCTCCTCACCCCCTCCCCCTCCTGAGCCCCTCCCCCCTCCCCACCCTCTCCCCCTCCCCACCCCCCTCCCCCTCCCCACCCCCTCCCCCTCCCCACCCCCTCCCCCTCCCCACCCCCTCCCCCTCACCACCCCCGCCCCTCCCTTCCCCCGCCCCGTCCCCCTCCCTTCCCCCGCCCCGTCCCCCTCCCTTATCGGTGTTTGCTGTTAGAGTTAACAGCCATTGACCATGTTGCACTTTTTATCCGTTGTAGCAATATGGCAAAGGCCATTTAATTTTTGGTTCTGGACCTCCAGTTCTCTGTCTGTGGTGTATTTTATAGACCTTTCTCCACATCCCTGTTTTTTAGCTGTCTTCTCTTGCATTGACTGAGACTAACGTGCAGTCATATTTAACTCCTCTCTTTGTCTTCATGTCCTAGTGTTTTGACATGGGCGCATATGACCCTAGTTGTTTTTGTACCACAAAACAAAAAGCTCATCAGTTAATGGTAATGCTGTGGCATTATATCCTTCAAATGTCACTCCTTCAGTTCCTGTTGCTATTTCTTTTAGTAGCTGATACATCTAGTTTGAAAAGTATGCGGAGAATATATATTTGTTTTCAACACAGTCCACCTGGTTGAGTTGATGAAGTCATTAAGGGATTCATTTTTGTACAGTCAGATGGCTATAATATGACTAACCATATATTATTAGGTAGAAAAGGACCATTTATATTCCAATTCCTTTTTGCAGTTCTGTCCAATGATCCGTCAGTCTGTGGAATGGATGCAAGATTAATTTGCATTTACGCATGATAGACACAATTAAGATATTCTTAGATTTGACACCACTCTGTTTTGTATTAATTAATTAATCAAGGAACATATACAGAGCCCTACAAAATTTCAAGTTAGTTACATGATAATTAAGATAACTGCACATGCCAGAGCTCCTACCCGGAAACCTTAGGTGCCAGAGTTTAGAAATAGCTTGTGACACTTTGGGCACTTATGCCGTTAGATTGCAAAGTACTACTTACAACAGTGGAGGTGAATTTCCTGGACATGAAAGTAGATAAGGCCAGAAGTGGAGGCCAATTGGCCAGATGTGAAAGCAGATCAGGCCAAAATGCCCAGGCACACTCCGCACTCCACTAGTGATACCTGCATCTGATTTCTTGCACATGCATTCACATCCAAGCCCTGCACATTCGGACTGGTGTGGCTGTCATGATATGAATGGGTTGTTTATTGTGAAGTACATAAATTTGTGCTGTCTGAGTTGTGCATGCTTTTTCATCCATCACGATGATAAGCCATCCATTCACAAGTTTCAAAAAGTTTCACAATTCTGTAAAACTGCATGGGAGTTCCAAATGGCATTAAGATGCAGTCAAAAAGACAAATAATTTCATTAATGTTATGAAAAACCACACAAACACTGTATAATAACTCATAAATCATAATATTGTGTAATTATTAGAAACTAATCACCTGCTTCTGGTGTATCATTTTTCAATGTCACAGGACTTGCCTTTAAGGGGAAAAACTAATTTCAATACTGTTTTTGATGTTTTATTTATTTATTTATTTTTCAGTTTCGAGTAGAGCAGTACACTTTAGGATTATTGCATTCACTTTGTGTATTGCAATCTTATTCTAAAATTACAAAAATTACTCCAGAGAAGTAAGATTGCCCCAAATTTGAAAAACTGTCCCAATGTGTCATGTGGTAATGTACTTAGGAACAAATATCCTATTAAAATTTAAAAGTGTTGTAATAGGGAAAATCTTCTCAATACTGTATTTAATAGCCTATATTACATTATTAATCTACTACACACAAACAATGGGTAAGTGATATCATTTTAGGGAATAGTACTGTCAAAAGTTGGTTAAAAGTTAAAAATATTTTGAAATAGAAGCTATTGGCAGCTAACACAAATTTCCATTTTCAAGACAGAGATAATTATTCAGACATCAAGTAAACTCTGTTTGTCTGCAAATTTCACCATAGTAAAAGACCACCTCCTGTTTTAAGGTAAAAGATACTGCACGACTGGTGATGTGTGAACAGATAGGTCCCATGTTATGTAATATATTTTAAAAATTTAGTAATTTTACTTGCAGTAGCTCTCTGTAACTGCAGAATGAATAATTTCTTCCAAACATCTATGAAGTATTATACATCATGTAAATATGTGGAACTCATAATATTCACACAGGCTGCACCCATTTTTCAAAAGCGCAAACCAATGAAAAGTGCCTGAAGCAGCCTATGGAAAATTCTGCAGTAGATTCATTTTTATGATTCTAAAATCAGTCACTGGTGTGAAAACCTGACCAGATTACAATATTAGTTACTAGGTAAACTACACTTGAGGTATTACAGTCTCTCCAACAGTCAGGTGATCAAACATTGTGAAACCATTTTGAAAGCAGCTCTAAAAATGCAAAATAACCCCAAAGTGACTTAGATTCTGAAATAAATTGTATAGTTTTGCTATGGATTACCCTACAATGTGAGATAGAGCAATAACACAATTTAGTTACCATGTAAATCAGTTTGAAAATTGATGTTCAAGGTTGTGGTAGTGGTTGAAAAGCGCAAAAATTTTAATGAAAGGGATAGAATAGGGTTTATGATGGTACCGATGGAAAATAATGTAAATATTGGGAAAATGCAGGATCTGGAAATCCAAAACAAAGTTGTACTGATATTTTACTGTTGGCTTGTTTACATTTATAACATTAACCACACATTATGCAGAGGTGTTCTAAAATTCCTATAATGGGCTCCCAAGAGTTGAGGAGGGGCTTCGCAGATAAAAGTTTGATAATGAATCCATATCTGAAGGTGTACCATTTGAGAGTATGACCTCCTCCATTCTGAAGGGAACATTGTATGTGCCTTGGGGTCCTTCTTGACCAATAGGTCAGAGGTAATTTTTTCTACTGTTTGTGTACCCTAAAGCAGGAGATTTGAAACTGCTGCAGTCATCAAACCAAATTTTGTAACTATTAAATTTTAGTGAAATTTTCTTAAATTATTTTCTTTTATTGCATGCAGTTTAATGTAAAGTAATTTACAGATCTAATTAATTTTCTGTGTTCATTAGGTATTTCCAAGGCACCATAACGAGATACACAACAGCAGCAGTGAAGGCTAGAGTCGGCCAGGGCCAGAGCGGCAGTCACGTCAGGCTCACCGATGGCAACACTTGCCATCTGCTCGGCTGTTTGCGTGATGATAATAATCGTAAGTATTTAAAAGGTTAATTATATCACCATGTAGCTGTCTTTTAAAATAAGAAATTGGGATTAATCCCATGAGGCAGGAGCGTACTGACTGCACAAGAGATGATCAAATAGTGATTGGAATTTTTTTAGTTTCACAGCAATTATATATTGGATTATCGATTTTTTATATTTTATGTACACATTCCTGATGTCCCCCCTGCGGGTCCGGGGATTAGAATAGGCCCGAGGTATTCCTGCCTGTCGTAAGAGGCGACTAAAAGAAGTCCATCCCCCTCACGGGGGTAGTTAGCGCCTGCGTCCGGAGACGGACGGTTCCACGACCTATAATTGTGGTCTTTTTGATTTTCACTTCTCGTTTCTTCCTTCCTGTTGTTGATTCCTTTCTTTGCTCTTCTCCACCTCACTGTCTTCATTACTCTTTCCCTTGACTTCTCCTTGCCTTCTCATTGCCTTCTTCTCCTTGCCTTCTCATTGCCTTCTTCTCCTTGCCTTCTCTGGTATCCGCCTCGGCTTTTGAGACAGTCTGTCCTCTTTCTCCCCGTCTGTCTTCTTTTTCCTCTTCTTCCTTCCTCCCTGTGCATGCCTGAAGGCCGACCCACGCGTTCGCACGCCTAGCCGGTGACGGGGTAACGCGTAAGTCCCCGCCCTGGGTAGACATGTAAGGCACGCGTGTACCACCTGGTAAAGGCCAGGCCCGGGGAGGGGTGATTGCCTGAGCTGATACCTTCTGACCATGCCGATTGGTCCCTCCGTCTGTTTCTCGGGAGGTGTGACCTGAGGTGTAAACATTCACCTAAGGCGGGAGTGCCCTCTGAGAGGGTCCCCACAAGGAAGGAGCACGCCATCGGAGACGCTGGCAATCATGGGGGATTCCTTCGCAATGGATTCTACTCCATCGCTTTCGACTTCTGCCCAAAAACGGAAACGTGACCAGCCACCAGTGACAAAAGTACTACCGCCTGCCCCACAGTTCCTCGTCGTTTCTCGATCTGAGGACGGAAAGGATTTTTCCTCTGTCAACCCTTTCGTTATCCAGAAGGGCGTAGATGCCATAGCCGGATCTGTCAAATCTTGTACCAGGTTGCGTAATGGTACCTTATTACTAGAAACTGAGAGCGCCTTTCAGGCACAAAAACTGCTTCGGGCCACACTCCTGTACACGTTCCCTGTCCGGGTGGAGGCCCACCGAACTTTGAATTCGTCTCGTGGTGTAGTCTATACTAGCTCCCTCGACGGATTGACTGACGAGGAGATTCAATCTTTCCTCGCTGAGCAGGGCGTGACGGCTGTCCATAGGGTCATGAAAAAGGTCAACAATGACCTTGTACCGACCCGGACACTTTTCTTGACCTTCGATAGTGTTAAGCTGCCATCGCGCATCAAGGCGGGCTACGAGGTTATTTCTGTTCGCCCCTATGTCCCGACACCTACGCGCTGCTACCAGTGTCAGCGTTTCAATCACACTCGACAGTCTTGTTCCAATGCGGCTAAATGTGTCACTTGAGGCAGGGATGCCCATGAGGGTGACTGTCCACCTCCGTCTCCTCGTTGTGTTAACTGTCAGGGTGACCATGCCACATCCTCCCGCGACTGTCCTGTCTATAAGGAAGAACGCTGTATCCAAGAAATTCGGGTCAAAGAGAAAGTGTCCACCTCGGCTGCTCACAAGCTATTGGCTAGTAGGAAGCCTGCGCTGCTCCCAGCGGGGAAATACAGTACTGTCCTCGCCTCTCCTCGGACTACCAGGGAGGTAGCAACCCAGACATCCGATCTGACCTTCAGCACCACGGTCGTCCGTTCGGCCAGTGCTAAGATCGCGCGGTTGACGCCTCCTCTTCCTCCCATCACCCCACAGACACCAGCCCCTTCATCAGCTTCTGCTAAGACGAAGACCCCGAAGTCAGATGCACGGGCCTTCAAGAAATAACCCTCCCATGCAGACTGTCTACGTACCTCGACCTCCCAGCCTTCGACCGGTACTTCCACCAAACGTCCTTCCAAAAAGGCTCATAGGAAGCACAGTTCTCCTTCTCCGCCACGGCGGATTTCTTCTCCTGCGCCACCCAGCGGTTGCCGCCCCAGGCCGTCATCCGTTTCGCCTGGCCACACCGCTGGTAGCCGAACATCTGGCCGTTCACCGGCGGAGGAAGCTCCCCCTCCCGGCCATCCTCCCGAGATGGCCGATGAACCTATCGACCCAATGGACGATGACTGTCCGCCTACTGATAGCGGCGGCAGTGCTTGCTCGAAGCCAGGCCCTCAGCGGCCTTCGAGGTGACCCCTTCTTTCATCTTCCTTTTCTTACGATGGCACTTATTCACTGGAATATTCGCAGCATTCGCTCCAACCGAGAGGACCTGAAGTTGCTGCTCCGCTTGCACCGTCCGCTCGTCGTAGCCCTCCAGGAAACGAAGCTACGCCAATGCGATCAAATTGCCTTGGCACACTACACCTCTGTGCGTTTTGACCTACCCCCTGTGGTAGGTATCCCAGCTCATGGAGGGGTTATGTTGCTGGCCCGGGATGATATTTACTACGATCCCATCACGTTGCACACCGGCCTGCAGGCAGTTGCCATCCGCATTACTCTCCCCACTTTTACGTTTTCCTTTTGTACCGTTTACACTCCATCGTCATCTGCCGTTACCAGGGCAGACATGATGCAACTTATTTCTCAGCTACCTGCACCATTTTTGTTAACTGGAGACTTCAATGCCCACCATCCCCTTTGGGGCTCTCCAGCATCCTGCCCGAGGGGCTCCTTGTTAGCAGACCTTTTCAATCAGCTCAATCTTGTCTGCCTCAATACTGGCGCCCCTACTTTTCTTTCGGACACATCTCACACCTATTCCCATTTAGACCTCTCTATATGTACTCCCCAACTTGCACGCCGGTTTGAGTGGTATGCACTTTCTGATACATATTCGAGCGACCACTTCCCGTGTGTTATCCATCTCCTGCAGCATACCCCCTCTCCGTGCTCCTCTAGTTGGACCATCTCCAAGGCAGACTGGGGGCTCTTCTCTTCCAGGGCGACCTTTCAGGATCAAACCTTCCCAAGCTGCGATCGTCAGGTTGCCCACCTCACGGAAGTCATTCTCGCTGCTGCTGAATATTCCATCCCTCACCCTACTTCTTCTCCACGTCGCGTACCGGTCCCCTGGTGGTCCGCAGCATGTAGAGACGCTTTACGTGCTCGTCGACGTGCTTTACGCACCTTTAAACGCCACCCTACAGTGGCGAATTGTATCAATTATAAACGATTACGTGCTCAGTGTTGTCGTATTATTACAGAAAGCAAGAAAGCCAGCTGGGCTGCTTTCACAAGCACCTTCAACAGTTTTACTCCTTCTTCTGTTGTCTGGGGTAGCCTGCGCCGGCTATCTGGCACTAAGGCCCACTCCCCAGTTTCTGGCTTGAAGGTCGCGAATGACGTCCTTGTGGCCCCGGAGGCTGTCTCCAATGCCTTCGGCCGCTTTTTCGCAGAGGTTTCGAGCTCCGCTCATTACCACCCTGCCTTCCTCCCCCGCAAACAGGCAGAGGAGGCTAGGCCACCTAACTTCCGCTCCTCGAATTGTGAAAGTTATAATGCCCCATTCACCATGTGGGAACTCGAAAATGCACTTGGCCGATCACGGTCCTCTGCTCCAGGGCCTGATTCTATTCATATTCAGATGCTGAAAAACCTTTCTCCTGCGGGTAAAGGTTTTCTTCTTCGTACATACAATCGCATCTGGATTGAGGGACATGTTCCCGCATGCTGGCGCGAGTCTATTGTTGTCCCGATTCCTAAGCCGGGGAAGGACAAGCACTTGCCTTCCAGTTATCGACCTATCTCGCTTACCAGCTGTGTCTGTAAAGTGATGGAGCGAATGGTTAACTCTCGATTGGTTTGGCTGCTCGAGTCTCGACGCCTACTTACCAATGTACAATGTGGATTTCGTAGGCGCCGCTCTGCTGTTGACCATCTGGTTACCTTGTCGACCTTCATTATGAATAACTTCTTGCGGAAGCGCCCGACCGCGGCTGTGTTCTTCGATTTGGAGAAGGCTTACGACACCTGTTGGAGGGCGGGCATTCTCCGCACCATGCGTACATGGGGCCTTCGCGGTCGCCTCCCTCTTTTTATTCGTTCCTTTTTAATGGATCGACAGTTCAGGGTACGTGTGGGTTCTGTACTGTGAGACACCTTTCGCCAGGAGAATGGGGTGCCACAGGGCTCAGTTTTGAGCGTTGCTCTCTTCGCCATCGCGATCAATCCAATAATGGATTGCCTCCCAGCTGATGTATCAGGCTCCCTTTTCGTGGACGATTTTACCATCTATTGCAGCGCGCAGTGTACACGTGTCCTGGAGCACTGTCTTCAGCATTCTCTTGACCGTCTTTACTCCTGGAGTGTTGCCAATGGCTTCCGTTTTTCTGCCGAGAAGACGGTCTGTATTAACTTCTGGCGCTACAAAGAGTTTCTCCCACCGTCCTTACGACTCGGTCCCGTTGCTCTCCCAATCGTGGAGACAACCAAATTTTTAGGCCTTACATTTGACAGGAAACTTAGCTGGTCTCCACATGTGTCATATTTGGCCGCCCGTTTTATCCGTTCTTTAAATGTCCTCCGTGTTCTCAGTGGTATGTCGTGGGGAGCGGATCGAACCGTCCTACTTCGTCTATATCGGTCGATCGTCCGCTCCAAGCTGGATTATGGGAGCTTCATATACTCCTCTGCACGGCCATCCATCTTACGCCGCCTCAACTCCATACAACATCGGGGTTTACGACTTGCGATCGGAGCATTTTATACTAGTCCCGTAGAGAGTCTTCATGCTGACGCTGGCGAATTGCCACTCACCTACCGGCGCGATATACTGCTTTGTCAGTATGCCTGTCGGCTACTGTCAATGCCCGACCATCCGTCTTATTGTTCCTTTTTTGACGACTCTCTCGACCGTCAATACGGGTTGTGTGTCTCTGCCCTGTTACCACCTGGAGTTCGCTTTCGTCGCCTCCTTCAACACCTTAATTTTTCACTCCCTGCAACCTTTCGAGTGGGCGAGAGCCACACGCCACCTTGGCTCCAGGCTCAGGTCCGCGTTCACCTTGACCTCAGCTCGCTCCCGAAAAAGGTTACCCCCGGTTCGGTCTACCACTCCCGTTTTTTGGAACTTCGTTCGAAGTTCATCAACATGACTTTCATTTATACAGATGGCTCTAAGACCAATGACGGGGTCGGGTGTTCCTTTACTGTCGGGGCACAAAGTTTCAAATACCGGCTCCATGGACATTGTTCGGTCTTCACAGCTGAGCTCTTTGCCCTCTACCAGGCTGTTCTTTACATCTGCCGCCACCGACATTCTGCTTATGTCATCTGCTCAGACTCCCTGAGCGCCATCCAGAGCCTCAGTGATCCGTACCCGGTTCACCGTTTTGTACACCGGATCCAATGCTCTCTTCAGCAGCTGGTGGACGTCGGTTCTCCGGTTAGCTTTATGTGGGTTCCTGGCCATGTCGGTATCCCCGGAAACGTAGCTGCAGATGCCGCGGCCAAGGCTGCGGTCCTCCAGCCTCGGACAGCTTCTTGTTGTGTCCCTTCGTCCGATTATAGCAGGGTCATTTGTCAGCGCATTTTATCGCTGTGGCATGCCGATTGGGCTGCACTTACAGACAACAAGCTTCGGGCCATAAAACCTCTTCCCGTGGCTTGGACGTCCTCCTCACGCCCTTCTCGGTGGGAGGAGGTAGTTTTGGCCCGGTTAAGAATTGGACACTGCCGGTTCAGCCATCGCCATCTGCTGACGGCTGCGCCGGCGCCGTTCTGCCCATGTGGGCACTTGCTGACGGTTCGACACATTTTAATGTCCTGTCCAGATTTTAACACACTGCGTCTAGATCTTAACCTGCCAAGTACTTTCGATGCCATTTTAGCGGATGACCCACGAGCAGTTGCTCGTGTTCTTCGTTTTATCAATTTGACCAACCTCTCTAAGGACATTTGATGATGCTGTTTTTTAATCCTATGCCTGTCAGTCTGTCTTTTATCATGTTTTCCCTTTTAGTTGTTGTTTTAAACTTGTGCCTCACGGTGCATTCTTAACGTTGTCAGGGCGCTAATGACCATTGAAATTGTGTGCCCTAAAACCACAAAAAAAAAAAAAAGCATTCCTGATGTATGTGTCTCACCATATAGCAGAGATGATAACTCGTGATAGGCACAACAAAAAGAGTCGCACAATTATAGCTTTCAGCCATTTAAGCCTTTGTCAGCAGTACACACACACACACACACACACACACACACACACACACACACGCGCAAATGCAACTTTCACACACATCTGCAGTCTCAGAGAACTGAAACCACACTGCGAGCAGCATCACCAGTACTTGATGGGAGTGACGACTGGGTGTGTAAGTAAGAAAGAGGCTGGGGTGGGGATAGTATGGTGGGGGTGATGGACAGTGAAGTGTTGCAGTTTGGGTGGAGGGCAAGAGAGAAGGTGTGAGGGGGGTAAGTAGTGGAAAGGAGAGAAATAAAAATAAATTAAAATACTGCGTGTGGTAGTGAAATGATGGCTCTGTAGTGCTGGAATGGGGAACAGGGAGGGGGTTGGATGGATGAGGACAGTGACTAGTGAAGGTTGAGGCCAGGAGGGTCATGGACACATAGGATATATTGCAGGGAAAGTTCCCACCTGTGCAATTGAGAAAAGCTGGCGTTGGTGGGAAGGATCCATATGGCACAGGCTGTGACGCAGTCATTGAGATGAGGGATATCATATTTGGCAGTGTTTAGCAACAGGGTGGTCCACTTACTTTTTGGCCACAGTTTTTTGGTGGTGATTCATGTGGACAGACAGCTTGTTGGTTGTCATGCCTACATAGAATGCAGCACAGTGGTTGCAGCTTAGCTTGTAAATCACATGACTGGTTTCACAGATAGTTCAGCCTTTGATGGCATAGTTGACGTTAATTACAGGACTGGAATAGGTGGTGGTAGGAGAATATATGGGACAGGTCTTACATCTACATCTATTACAGGGGTATGAGCCATGAGGGTAAGGGACTGGGAGCAGGGGTTGTGTGAGGATTGACAAGTATGTTGTGTAGGCTCAGTGGAAGGTGGAATTACACTGTAGGAGGGGTGGGAAGGATAGTGGGCAGTACATTTCTCATTTCAGGGCATGACAAGAGGTAATGAAAACCCTGGCAAAGAATGTAATTCAGTTGCTCTAGTCCCAGATTTTACTGCATTAAGAAGAGAATGCTCCTCTGTGGCTGGACTGTGGGACTTCGGGAGATGGTGGAAGACTGGAAAGATAAGACACGAGAAATTTGTTTTTGTACAAAGTTGGGAAGACAATTATGGCCAGTGACGGCTTCAGTGAGACCCTCGGTATATTTAGAGAGGGACTGCTCGTCACTGCAGATGCAATGACCACGGGTGGCTAGGCTGTATGGAAGGGACTTCTTGGTATGGAATGGGTGGCAGCTGTCGAAGTTCAGGTATTTCTGGTGGTTTGTAGGTTTGATATGGATGGAGGTGCTGATGCAGCCACCTCTGAGGTGGAGGTCAACATCTAGGAAGGTGGCTTGTTGTGTTGAGCAAGACCAGGTGAAGTAAATGGGGGAGAAGTTGTTGAGGTTCTGGAGGAATGTGAATAGTGTGTCCTCACCTTCAATCCAGATAGCATAGATGTCATCAATGAAACTGAACCAGGTGAGGGGTTTAGGAGTCTGGGTTTTTAGGAAAGATTCCTCAAGATGGCGCATGAAGAGGTTAGAATAGGATGATGCCAGTTACAGATGATGACAGATATCTCGGTTGTAGAAGCCTGCCTTTTGATTGTTCAGAAAGAGTTCCACATTAAAAATTTAAATTTCATTTGGAAAATGGCTGCCACCCAATGGATTCTTTGTCAGTGGAAAATATCACTGGATGGAGAATGTGTGTGGCAAGAATTTATAGGCGAAAGAAGCAGCATGTCTGTCCTGTACAGAATGAGCTGGGACACTGTCGTGGATCAAAAATATGCCTTCACACTGCCTCTTGTGACACTTCACGTTGACAGCCTCCTCTAATTATCTCACCTGGAGATTTCTCCAGTACATTGCTGTGGAGATTTTCCCCTTAACATTATAGTCTGTTGGTACAACAGATTGTTCCAAAGAAAACACAGCACCAAATTATCTGATGATGTTGGGATCTTTGCCTGCTTTAGTGGTGTTGTGTAAGTAGATGTATGTAAATGTGTGCTGTCTCATTAACTGTGATTAAATGGCTAAAGAAGCCATCTGAGTTAGCCAAACACAGAATCAATACATACACTGCTGCTTCAGTTTCAGTGGGTTTCTCAAGTGGGTGTGAGTAGTTGACACATCCTGTCGATGTCAGTTGTTGTCGTATTCATAACATCATGCAACATTTTGGAAACTGACCTCTTAGTGATTTCCATTTTTTCCACTATTGCCTCAATTGTTGAGCACCAGGTTACTTACTTTGTGGTCCTTCAGGCAGATGGGCTGCTACACCATTCTTCATCTTTGAACATGTTTTAGCAAGTTGAGAAACAAAATTGCTTCAGCTGTAAAAATATTAGGCACTACCAATTTCAGAGCACTTACAGCTGCATTTCAGGTACAAATCTGTATATAAGTGGACAATCAATCGTGTAGAAAACCAATATTCTGAAAGCTATGATGAAGCTGTAATGAAACATGTAGTCCCTGGAATCGAAACACGTAATCACTGGAAGAGTCATGACTCAGCTTGCAGTGTTAGTCCAATGAAATAATTACCCACAAAAGTGTGTCTGCTGTAAAAGTACTAAAACCTATGAAGAAAGATTAAGAAACAATGAGGATGAATTTATGTAATGTTATAATGGACAAGGGGAAATGTAAGAGGCACTCACTGAATATCAGTGTGTGGAGGTGAATGTTATCTGGGTGGCAGACTGTAGGCTAAAACATTTGACAGTTGTGTGTGTGTGTGTGTGTGTGTGTGTGTGTGTGTGTGTGTGTGTGGAGAGAGAGAGAGAGAGAGAGAGAGAGAGAGAGAGAGAGAGAGAGAGAATATTTCAATGTGTAGTGCTGGAATGAAAATAAGTAAACTAAATCATACCTCAAAACAGGAAAATAAGTTGCAAATATGTAGCATATTATCATGTTTCTGGGTACAGTTTAACTTTCACATTTGCAGCAAATAGCTCTGTTCCTGGGAATGATTTAGTTTACTTGATGTTGTTGTTGCATAAAAGTTAGTATTATCTCTTTCCATCATTCTAATTTTCATGGTGTGTGAAAGTCATCTGGGTTGCTTGCTCAACATTCAGGAGATGGAGTACACCTGCTTATTATAGTATCATGTTGTATTCTAGGTTTTAATGGGACCCCATACATAGCATACATTCCTTGACATACTAATATTATAGCAGTCAAAGTTTTTAGCCAATAGGTTGTTACCTAGGTGGCATATTAAAGTGTGTGAACATTCATGTGGTAACATCGGCGAGTGCCTCTTAAATATCCTTATCCACTATGGTGTTATGTAAATTCCTCCTTAATGTTTTTATCATCTTCGCTGCTATTATGCAAGTGTTTTCCACCATATTTTATTACTTCTAGGACATACGCATTTTTGGGAATAATCTATTTAATGGGACTGACAATGAATGCTACGTCTTCCTATAATAATTATTTAAATTGTGAATTGACGCCATCCTCAGTATATGCTTCATTACAGTTTGATCTTAGCTTTGGGATTATTTATTTTTCTACAGGATTCTTTTTCTGCTTATATACAATTTTGCACCCAAAGATGCAGCTGTAAGTGTTGCAAAATTGGTAGTTCCAAAGAATAGAAGGATTTTACAGCTGATATGGTTTCATTTCTCAATATGGTTTCTCATGGCTGTGGTTGCCCAGATAATTCTTTTGTTTAATGACGCAAAGTGTCAGAGGCATTTAACTATTGAGTGATGAATTGTTACCTTACACTTCCACTTCATTTTGGATTGTAGGGTAATTGTCCTCCTCTAAGTGCAGAAAATGCCACACTGTTCCTGTTTATCAGGAATGCAGAGGTTTGCCTACAAACAATCAAATAACTGTTACATAATTTTATTTTTTCAAGGTGGTGATGAAAATTTCAGGTCTCTTCTGTGCTGGTGTAAGACGGCTGCAGATATGGCTCCCCAGCAATTTTCGACTGATGTATCAACTGCGAATGACACATTGGGGTTTGATTTATATAGTTAGCTTATCCACTGTATGATTTTCTTACAGCATACTGTAGTATTAGTACTGCTAGTAATACCATACTCGAAAAACGTAGGGTTTGGAACTGTATGTTTCTTCTTCCTTGGGGAAGGAGAGATTGGCTAGGGAAGATTGCAAAAATGGGGCAACTCACACAGATCAGACTGAGAGGACCTGTGTGTTGTGAGGAGAAACTTGTGCAAAGCTCAGTTTGGTTATATTTGCTTATGTGGATCAGTTTTCTGAGAGCTTGCCATGATGTATGTGTCAGTAAATTTGAAATGAGATGCATTTTTGTTTTGGAATTGTGGCTACATGCTGGAATTTTTTAAATTATTAACAAAATGTCATAAATGTATCCCTACTGACCACCCCCCAGATACTATTACTTCAGAATTTCACCTATGGAATAGAAGTATTTGAGTAGAAATTATTTCACTTTGTTTTAAAACATTCATTTTTTACCAGTATCTTTAATTCATAAAAGAGATGATAAAACACTTTTATGGATGCATACTTTTTTCTTTCTGTGGTGGATTAAGGTTAAATTGTAGGTAGTGGAGGACATTCTTCTTACTAGCAAACTATTCATGAGTAGTAGTACTCTTCTAAAAATTGTACCTAACTCTGCACAACAGACTTCATAAGAATAAATGGGTTGTGAAGCTTTTGTTAGTCAACCAAATTTTTAAACAATGCCTGCCCAAAATTCATGGATTGCCATGAGATTTAAATGAGAATGTCATATTGCATTGTTGGCTGAGATATCTCATGGAGTGGATTCAGTTACCTGTATGAAAGGGTGTTTTTCCTCCATCATACTGGCATCTATCTTCATTGGTAGGTGGGATCTGTGTCAGTATTGGATTTATAGTATGTAGGTGAGTGTAATGAAAGCATGTATAGTGTCATGTTTGTGTTGCATGGTGGTGGTGCTAGTGGTGGCAGTGTTTGGAATTTAATGCAGGAATTTAGCACAAATATGGGTGTGCATAACATTCATGCCACCAGCTCTTCTGTCCTTGCTGGCCAGACACTAACATTGAAAATTTTCTCCACACTGAAGATTCAAACAAGTATACCTCAGAGTTGAGCTGTATGATTTTCCACAGGATGGTAGACATAGCTCTCTGTCACAGTTTGACAGTGGCCATTCATCTTGGTTGACAGCTAGTTGGTAATCTTAACAATATAAAAATCTGAGCAAAGATTGCATCAGAGCTGGTATGTAATATGGCTATTTGCACTTGGGGCTGCACTCCAATGGAGTGGGCAGGGGGGGGGAGGGGGGGGGGGGCGGCGGCTGGCGGGCGGGCAGGCATCATAAGCCGTCAGGACTGGAATCAGAAGTGCTTGGTGCTTGGATAGGGCAGGTTTGGCACCGGGACCTAGGCCTCCCGCAGGGTTATGATCGCTGTGGCAACGATTTCGGTTGGGGGGAAGGCATAGCGATGGTCTAAGATATTGCAGAGGTAGGGTGGGCAATGGAACACCATTTTAGGATGGGTGGGAAGTATATTTGGTAGGAAGTAAGAATATCTCATTTCAGGGCATCCTTTGATAGGGCTTTGACACTATATCATTGTGTCCTGAAACAAGGGACATCTTAACAGAGGTTCTTCCCATCCCTCCCAAAGTATTATTTCATGCCCACACAACATCCTAGTTCATCCCTTTGATACTTCCAATCCCTCAACTCTCCACATATTATCTCCATTGGAGACATATGTGCAAAACCTGTCCAATCCACCAAAACAGTGCTTCCAGTCCCAGTCTTGTCACAGGATTATTCCAACCTATCAGAGGATAGGCCACATGTGGAAACAGCTTTGTAATCAGAATCCGAATCTTATTGTCTCATAATGCACAAGTTAAATCATTGATTTTATGTTCAGGAGACTCATCAGCTGATGTTGTTGTTGTTGTTGTTGTTGTTGTTGTTGATGAAGTCTTCAGTCCTGGGACTGGTTTGATACAGCTCTCCATGCTACTCTATTCTGTGCAAGCTTCATCATCTCCCAGTACCTACTACAAACTACAACTAACATCCTTCTGAATCTGTTTAGTGCATTCATCTCTTGGTCTCCCTCTACGCTTTTTACCCTCCATGCTGCCCTCCAATACTAAATTGGTGATCCCTTGATGCCTCAGAACATGTCCTACCAACCGATCCCTTCTTCTACTTAAGTTGTGCTACAAACATCTCTTCTCCCCAGTCCTATTCAATACCTCCTCATTAGTTATATGATCTACCCATCTAATCTTCAGTATTCTTCTGCACCACCACATTTCGAAAGCTTCTGTTCTCTTCTTGTCTAAACTAGTTATCGTCCATGTTTCACTACCATACATGGCTATGCCCCATACAAATACTTTCAGAAACGACTTCCTGACACTTAAATCAATACTCGATGTTAACTTGCCATTGCCAGTCTACATTTGATATCCCCTCTACTTTGACCATCATCAGTTATTTTGCCCCCCAAATAGCAAAACTCCTTCACTACTTTAAGTGTCCCATTTCCTAATCTAATTCCCTCAGCATCTCCCGACTTAATTCGACTGCATTCCATTATCCTCATTTTGCTTCTGTTGATGTTCATCTTATACCCTCCTTTCATGACACTCTCCATTCCGTTCAACTGCTCTGCCAAGTCCTTTGCTGTCTCTGACAGAATTACAATGTCATCGGCGAACCTCAATGTTTTTGTTTCTTCTCCATGGATTTTAATACCTAATCGGAATTTTTTTAAGATAAGTCATAGGGTCAGTATTGCCTCACGTGTTCCAATATTTCAACAGAATCCAAACTGATCTTCCCCGAGATCAGCTTCTACCAGTTTTTCCATTCGTCTGTAGAGAATACGCGTTAGTATTTTGCATCCGTGATTTATTAAACTGATTGTTCAGTAATTTTCACATCTGTCAGCACCTGCTTCCTTTGGGATCAGAATTGTTATATTCTTCTTGAAGTCAGAGGGTATTTCGCCTGTCTCATACATCTTGCTCACCAGATGGTAGAGTTTTGTCATGACTGGCTCTCCCAAGGCCATCAGTAGTTCAAATGGAATGTTGTCTACTCCCGGGGCCTTGTTTCGACTCAGGTCTTTGAGTGCTCTGTCAAACTCTTCACGCTGTATCATATCTCCCATTTCATCTTCATCTACATTCTCTTCCATTTCTATAATATTGTCCTCAAGTACATTGCCCTTATATAGGCCCTCTATATACTCCCTCCACCTTTCTGCTTTCCCTTCTCTGCTTAGAACTGGGTTTCTATCTGAGCTCTTGATATTCATACAAGTGGTTCTCTTTTCTCCAATGGTCTTTTTAATTTTCCTGTAGGCAGTATCTATCTTACCCCTCATGAGATAAGCCTCTACATCCTTACATTTGTCCTCTAGCCATCCCTGCTTTGCCATATTGCACTTCCTGTTGATGTCGTTTTTGAGACGATTGTATTCCTTTTTGCTTGCTTCATTTACTGCATTTTTATATTTTCTCCTTTCATCAATTAAATTCAATATTTCTTCTGTTACCCAAGAATTTCTACTAGCCCTTGTCATTTTACCTACTAGGTCCTCTGCTGCCTTCACAACTTCATCCCTCAGAGCTACCCATTCTTCTTCTACTGTATTTCTTTCCCCCATTCCTGTCAATTGTTCCCTTATGCTCCCCTTCAAATTCTGTACATCCTCTGTTTTAGTCAGTTTATCGAGGTCCCATCTCCTTAAATTCCCACCTTTTTGCTGTTTATTCAGTTTTAATCTACAGTTCATAACCAATAGATTGTGATCAGAGTCCACAGCTGCCCCTGGAAATGTCTTACAATTTAAAACCTGGTTCCTAAATCTCTGTCTTACCATTATGTAATTTAGCTGAAACCTGTCAGTATCTCCAGGCTTCTTCCATGTATACAACCTTCTTTTATGATTCTTGAACCAAGTGTTAGCTACGATTAAGTTGTGCTCTGTGCAAAATTCTACCAGGCGCCTGCCTCTTTGATGTCTTAGCCCCAATCCATATTCACCTATTACATTTCCTTCTCTCCCTTTTCCTACCACCGAATTCCAGTCACCCATGACTATTAAATTTTCGTCACCCTTCACTATATGAATAATTTCTTTTATTTCATCATATATTTCTTCAATTTCTTCATCATCTGCAGAGTTAGTTGGCATATAAAATTGTACTACTGTAGTGGGCATGGGCTTCGTGTCTGTCTTGGCCACAAAACAATGCATTCACTATGCTGTTTGTTGTAGCTTACTCGCACTCCTGTTTTTCTATTCATTATTAAACTGACTCCTGCATTACCCCTATTTTGTATTTATAACCCTGTATTCACCAGACCAGAAGTCTTGTTCCTCCTGCCACCGAACTTCACTAATTCCCACTATATCTAACTTTAACCTGTGCAGATCCCTTTTTAAATCTTCTAACCTACCTGCCCAATTAAGGGATCTGGCTTTCCACGCTCCGATCCATAGAACGCCAGTTTTCTAGCTTCTGATAACGACGTTCTCTTGAGTAGTCCCCGCCCGGAGATCTAAATGGGGGACTGTCTTACGTCTGGAATATTTTACCCAAGAGGCTGATAACTATGATAAATTATGTGTGGAGTACAATATTTTTATATAATCACAATAAAATCTGAATTCTATGTATTATATCCTGCTCAGATGGTCAGATCATTAAAAAATTCATCAACAGAGTATTAACTTTCCTGCACCAGGGTGCTATTCTATTCTCTTTTTACTGCCTCAGTTTGGACATTTCTAAAATTTGTGCCTTTCCATTTATTGTATACTTTCATTCCCATGTATTGTGGAGTCTGTGCAGAAAGATTAAGCCTATATGCAGCAACATGAAGCTTTCTTTGGTTCTAGTTTCGTAACTATGCTGGAAATTGAAAAAAGAGCTTAGGGTTATTACTTGTGAAAATAATTATTCCATATAGATATAATGAGGGAATGCTTAGTATCTTAAGATCTCTTAATAATGGCCAACTAGATCCTTTGGCATTGCACAACATATGTTTCTGATAATTTTTTTCTGCAAAACTAATATTCTTGTCGTGTTGCTAGCATTCCCCCAGAAGACAATATCATATCTCACTACTGACTCAAAGTAACTATGGTATACTATTTTTTGTGTGTCTATACTAGTGACATTGACTAAGATTGTCATAGCAAATGCCGGGCTGTTTACTTTATTTTTTAGATAATCTATGTGTGAGGACCATGATATGTTTCTGTCTAATTGCATTCCTGCTTCATTTAGCTCCTAGCTTCTGCGCATAATGTGAATATCATTTATTTGAGACTGTTTTGTCTTAAATTGCATCAGCCCTGTTTTTGAAATATTATCTTTAAGCCATTTACATGGAACCAAACATCGAGGTTTCTATGACCTTTTCAGGAATCTTTTCTGTGTTTTTGTTTTCTACCAGTACTGATGTGTCATCAGCAAATAAAACTGAATTATATAACATGTTTCAGTTATATACCTGAATCATAACCTGGTCCATCTGGATCATCCTCTCCTCCACCAGCTTTCTTGAACAGTACAGATGGTAGTTATACTTTCAATACTTTCTCCAATTTCAAAATTATTGTGTCCTTTGTCTTCTATAACCTGTTGTTCCCATACAATCTACCCAACAGCTTCTGCTGCATCTGTCCCACATCACCTCCCTACTTATGTTCCCTCACCTTCACTCTGTGCTTCTCTCTTCCAATGAACCCACCGGTCTTTCTTCCCCTCTCTGCTCCTCTCCTTACCCATTCCCCTTTTCTCCCCAATTTATCCCCACTTGGTGCCCCACAGCTTTCAGATGCTGTGCCAGGCAGCATTGTCCTGCTGCCATCTAGACCCTGCGTGCTCTGTCAGACAGTGATGTTCCCTCACCACACCTGTACCCTGCTATACCTACCCCTTTTGTGCCCCATTAAGGATTGCTACTTTCAATCAGTGTGAGTGTTGCATTGTCGCTGGAGCAGTCCGAGACAGTGGTTATGTGTGGGTGATGTGTGCTTGCTTGTGTTGATGTGTGTTTTCTTTTCTGAAAAAAGACTTTGGCCAAACTGAAAATGAGTAACATTCTTCATTGTGCTTGTCTGCAACTCAATGTGTGATCTTTATGGTAGATAGAAAATGCAATACCTGCATTCTTCATTGTCTTGTCCTCTGGATAGGCCAGATTTACCCGTAAAAGTGTCACTGCTGTAAATTTTGCATTTTGTATCCTTCTGTGTATACTTAGTGATATGAGGTCCTCTGCTTAGAAACAGGAAACAGATTAAGAGGAAAAAGAAAATTGAGTAATACAGTTACGAAATGGAAGGGAAGGGGAGGAGGGGGGAGAGAAGATGAAAAAGATTTAGTTAGAGAAAGGGAGGGCATGCTGAAAATAAGAAGGTTAGAACAGTAAAGCAAATAATGAGATGCAATAGAGATGATGACGATGATAAAAGGGGAGGTGTTACTGGAAGCTAAGTTCATAAGGTTGTTGGGATGCAAAGATGTGTGTGAGGAAGAGTTCCCATCTCTGGATTCCATAAAAACCAGTACCTAACCAGATACCCAAACATCTAATGTGTTGTTGTTACCCCAGGGGGTCCACAACTCTGTTGTGGATACGTGCATAGTGAGCACGGGACCCCGAGCTAATGGGGCCATCCTTCCTTTCCGGGCTGCAACACTTCCCTTTCCGCATCCTTCCCCATCCCCCATCTTGCCCCCCCCCCCCCCCCCCCCTCACCCCTCTCCATCGCCTCTTTCATTCCCTTTCTCCCCCTCTGGGAGAATGTTTTGTGCCTATGTCCGGAGTCGGAAAGTCGAAACTGTAACAAATTCTTTGCTTTCTCCACTTGCAAGTATTTGTCCTTCCTTTATCCTTCTCTTTTCCTTGCCTCTTCTCTTTGCCCTTTTCTCCACTGCAGTGTTTGAGACCTCTCTTCTTTCCTTTCCCTTTCTCTTTTTCCCTCCCTGTGCATGTCTGAAGGCCAACCCATGCTTTTCCATACGTAGCCGGTGATGGGGTAACGGGTAATTCCCCGCCCCGGGTAGACAGGTAGGACACATACGTACCCCCTGGTAATGGCCAGGCCCAGGGAGGGGTGATTACCGAGCTGATACCTTCCAAAAGTGCTGATTGGTCCCTCCATCCGTTTGTCGGGAGGTGTGACCTGAGGTGTGAACAATCACATAAGGTGGGAGTGCCCTCAGAGAGGGCCCTCACAAAGAAGGAGCACTCCATCGGAGAAGCCGGTAATCATGGGGGATACTTTCACAATGGTTTCACCATCTTCTACTATGTCAGCTCACAAGCGTAAGTTCAATGAGTTTCAGCCACAGACAGTCCTTCCATCATTGCCAAAGTTCCTTGTTGTTTCTCGGTCTGACGATGGTCACAACTTCTCCACGGTCAACCCTTTCATTATTCAGAAAGGTGTCGATGCAATTGCAGCTCCTGTAAAGTTTTGTTCCAGATTACGAAATGCCACCTTGTTGTAATAAACAGTCAGTGCCCTCCAGGCACAAAAATTGCTGCTTACTTCACTGCTACACACCTTCCCTGTCTGGGTGGAACTGCACCGTACTTTAAATTCATCATGTGGGGTCATTTATACACGCTCCCTCACGCACCTGTCTGACCAGGGTGTAACGGCCGTTCATAGTCATGAAAAGGGTTGACATGAACCTCATTCCAACCTGCACTGTCTTCTTGACATTTGACAAAGTTCAACTCCCATCGAAAATCAAAGCAGGCTATGAGATAATTTCCGTTCGCCCTTACATCCCAAACCCTAAGCGTTGCTATCGATGTCAGCGGTTCAGTCATACCAGCCAGTACTGTTCCAATCTGGCCAAATGTGTTACGTGTGGCAAGGATGCCCACGAGGGTGCTTGTCCACCTCCATCCCCTCGTTGCATCAACTGTATGGGTGACCACGCTGCTTCCTCTTGAGATTGCCCCATTTTTAAAGATGAAAAGCTCATTCAGGAAATCAGGGCGAAGGAAAAGGCTTCAACCTTTGCTGCTCGAAAATTATTCGCCAGTCGACTGCCCACTGTGCCTCTGACAGGAAAATACAGTACTGTCCTTGCCTCTCCTCAGCCAACAAAGGAGGCAGCCATGCAGACTTGCGATCTCACCTTTAGTTCCACGGTTGTCAGATCGGCCAGTGCAGGGATCGCCCGTTCAACCTCCCCACTTTCGCCTGCTCACTCTATGGCTCACCCTTCATCGGGTTCTGCCAAATCACGAGCCCAAAAGTCAGACACCAAGACTTCAAAAAAAGAGCATACTCGTGAAGATTTTTTACGTACCCCAACTTCACAACCATCGGTTCCTCCTTCTTCTAAACATCATAATTCCAAGAAGGCAACAAAGAAACCCAGTTCATCTCCTTCTCTGCCAAGGCATGTCTCATCTACTGCGCCACCTGGTGGTAATCGCCCTCGGCCGTCTTCTGTGTCGCCGAGGCGCACTACTGGCGGCTGATCAACCGGCCGATTGCTGGAGGCAGGAGCTGCTCCTGAACAACCTATGGATCAGGATCTTCTGCCTTCGGGTGAATGCCATTCCATGTTGTTGGTCGCAAGCTCTGAGCAGTCGCTGAATTGATGGCAACCTTGGTCACATTCCTCCATTTTCTGTTCACCCTATGTGCATTATCCACTGGAATACCCGCAGCATTCGAGCCAATCAGGATGAATTGTCGATTCTCTTACGATCCTACTCGCCGGTCATCTTATGTCTTCAGGAAACAAAGCTACGTCCTCATGACCGCTTTGTTCTTCCCCTTTTTCATTCCATCCAAATTGATCTCCCCTCTGTTGAAGGCACTCCAGCCCATGGAGGACACGTGATTCTTCTCCATGATTCCATTATCAGTCAATCCCCTTAAACACTTCCTTCCAAGCTGTCGCTGTCCGTCTTTACCTTTCTGGATACACGTTCTCTCTTTGTACTGTATACATTCCATCGTCCACACCAATGGCACGATCTGATCTCCTTCATCTTCTTGGTCAGCTTCCACCACCCTATTCGCTGATTGGGGACTTCAATGCCCACCACCCGCTTTGGGTATCTCCACATCCTTGTCCGCGTGGCTCACTATTGCTAGACGTCTTCCTCCAAGCGGATCTAGTTTGCCTCAACACTGGGGACCCTACATTTTTTACTGCCTCCATGACAAATTTCTCTGATTTGGACCTTTCTGTCGGTACTGTTCCACTAGCTCGACGCTTCGAATGGTTCGCCCTTGATGATATGGACTAGAGTGACCACTTTCCATGTGTGCCTAGACTGCAGCCTCAACTGCCATATATGCGCCCACGGCGCTGGAAGTTTGGCGAAGCCGATTGGACACTTTTTTCGTCTCTAGCGACATTCGATGACCGTCACTTTCCTAGCGTCGATGATGAGGTCTCACACATTACAGATGTTATTCTTAAAGCTGCGTAACGTTCAATACCACGCACCTCAGAATTGCACCAGCGCCCCCCAGTTCCTTGGTGGAACGAGGAATGCCGTGACACAATACATGAGCGGCGACGTGCTCTTCGTGTTTTCCGCCACCATCCTACTTTGGCCAACTGTGTCCGCTATAAGCAGTTCCGTTCGCGATTCCGTCGCGTCATTCACGATAGCAAGAAGGCAAGCTGGAAATTCTTTATTAGCTCATTGAACACCTTCACTCCCTCCTCGGAAGTTTGGAGTCGGATTCGGTGGTTATCAGGCGCGCCCATTTTCTCACCGGTCTCTGGGCTCACAGTCGCGCATGATACATTAGTGGATCCCGTCACAATTTCTAACTCATTGGGTCAACACTATGCTGGGATTTCGAGCTCTTCAAATTACCCGCCAGCATTTCTCCCAAAGAAATGTGCAGCGGAAGTGCAACCTCTTGTTTTCTCCTCTCAAAATTGCGAAAGCTATAATACTGTTTTCTCCATGCAGGAACTGCAACATGCACTCCCTTCCTCTCGCTCCAGGACCAGATGGTATCCACGTCCAAATGTTGCTGCATAGTCTGCGTTACCTCCTTCACCTTTGTAATCGAATTTGGACCGACAATACTTTTCCCAGACGATGGCGGGGAGCTATCGTCGTTCCTGTTCTGAAACCTGGAAAGGACTAACATCTCCCCTCTAGCTATCGCCCCATTTCTCTCAAGAGTAGTGTATGTAAGGTTTTGGAGCGTATGGTAAATTGCCGTTTAGCTTGGTGGCTGGAGGCCCGCAGCCTTTAAACACCTGCCCAAATGCGGTTTCTGAAAGCATTTTTCTGCAGTTGACCATCTTGTTGCTCTCTCCACTTATATCAAGAACAATTTTCTCCAGAAACGCCAAACAGTAGCAATATTTTTTTATCTGGAAAGAGCATACGATACCTGTTGGAAGATAGGCATTCTCCGCACACTGTTCTCTTGGGGCTTTCGATGCCGTCTGCCCCTTTTTCTTCGCGAATTTATGGCAGAGCGCGTATTTAGAGTGCGGGTGAACACTACTCCCTCCCGTATTTTCTCCCAAGAAAACGGGGTACCCCAGGGCTCGGTGCTGATGGTTGTACTGTTTGCCATTGCCATAAATTGTATTATGGAATGTCTCCTTCCTGATGTCTCGGGTACCCGCTTTGTGGGCGATTTTGCGATCTACTACAGCTCTCAACAGACAAGCCTTCCTGATCGACATTTTGAAGGATGTCTCGAACGCCTGCACTCTTGGAGCATCTAAACAGGCTTTCGCTTTTCTCCCAGTAAGACCGTTTGTGTTAATTTTTGGCGTTGTATGGAGTTTCTTCTACCCTCCTTACATCTAGGACCTGTCAACCTTCCATTTTTGGACGTCGCTAAATTCTTGGGTCTTATGTTTGACAGAAAACTGTGCTGGTCCTCCCACGTTTTCTATCTTTCGGCTCCCTGTTGGCGATACCTCAACACCCTCCATGTCCTGAATGGTACCTCCTGGGGAGCGGACTGAGTGGTCTTTCTCTGCCTGTATCGCGCCTTAGTGGGCTTGAAATTGGACTATGGAAGAATAGTTTACTCCTCTGCACGGCCGTCTATTCTTCGTCGTCTCGACTCTATCCAGCACCGTGGATTACGTTTAGTGTCTGGAGCTTTTTACACCAGCCCCGTGGAAATCCTTTACGCTGAGACTGCTGAACCTCCGCTGTCCAATCGGCGAGCAGTCCTTCTGAGTCTTTATGCTAGCCATCTGTCTTCCATGCCTGCTAATCCAGCCCATGACATTTTTTTTTGACGCCTCCTTTGATGTAGGGTATGCAGACTGCCCCTCCTCCCTACTACCACCAGGAGTCCGCTTCCATCAACTGCTCCATTCTCTTTCCTTCCGCTTTCCTAAAACCTTCTTGACAAGTTGGGGTACAGCACCGCCTTGACTCCGTCCCCGGATTTACCTGCTCCGTGACATTTGTCAATATACCAAGGATGCTACCCCTTCACTTGTTTATCATTGGGTATTTGCTGCTCTATGTGCACAAATGAAGCCAGCCACATTCATTTACACTGATGGCTCGAAAACATCGTTAGGTGTAGGGAGTGCCTATGTTGTTGGCGACACCCCAAATCAATTTCGCCTTCCCGACCAGTGTTTGGTTTATACTGCGGAGCTCTACGCTGTTCTCCAGGCTGTCCACTATATCTGCCACCATCAGCGGATACAGTATGTTATCTGTTCAGATTCACTCAGCTCTCTCCTCAGTCTCCAAGCTCTCTAACCTGTCGACTCTCTGGTCCACTGGATTCAGGACTGTCTGCGTTTGCTCCACCTGGAGGGCGTCTCGGTGGCGTTCCTCTGGCTCCCGGGACATGTTGGTATCTGTGGAAATGAGGCGGCCAATATAGCAGCCAAGGCTGCAGTCTTTCTTCTTCGGCCAGCTATTTAATCGATTCCCTTCGCCGATCTACGGAGTGTTTTATGTCGTCGTGTTGTTCTTTTATGGCATGCACATTGGTCGACACTTCTCCCTAATAAATTGCAGAAGGTGAAAGCTCTTCCCTGTGCTTGGACCTCTTCCTCCCGAACGCATCGTTGGGTGGAGGTAATTTTAACTAGACTCCGGATAGGGCACTGTCTTCTTAGCCATCGACATCTTTTAAGCGGTAATCCTCCCCCACTCTGTCCCCACTGCTCTCAGCTGTGGACGGTAAGACACCTTTTAATTGAGTGCCCCTATTTTACTCTGTTATGTGCTTGTCTACAGCTGTCGCCTGATACATCGTCAATTTTAGCAGATGACACGTGCTTGGCCGATCACATTCTCGAGTTTATTAGTGCCAGTGAAATGACGTCAGTCATTTGAATCTTTTTTTGGGGACACCCAAGCCCTTTGTGTAGTGGATTTTTAAGCCTTCCTTCTGCTTTTAGTTTCTCCAATTTTTTGGGTTTCGTTCCCATTGCTGCTGGTTTCGATTTTCGGTTTTTACTGTTTCCTAAGTCACAGACCGGGCGCTAATGACCATAGCAGTTTTGCGCCCTAAAACCAAAACAAAAAAAAAACAAAAAAATCTAATGTGTAGTCACTGGCACTGAGGTCTTTTGAGTACAGAGATCATCCCACCTGATAAGTTTCCCTGGTTGCTGGAGGTGGGAACTTATCCTCCAACACATGTCCACATACCAATATCTTAAAAAGCTTAACCTCTGTTAACATAATTGAGCCATCATTTGCATTATCATCTTTTAATTATATTTGACACATTTTTAAAATTTATTATTGCTCATTATATTCTGTATTGTTCTTCTCCCTCCCCACTCTCTGTATCTCTTTCTCTCCTCATTTGTGTAAGCACTACTCTGTCTCTCCATATCCATTACTACTTCTTACTCTGTCATCATCTCTGTAGTGAACCAGGCATATTGGTTACTAATGTACTACCTATGATGCACTTTCCCTGGCAATGTCCCCCTTGCTTTTCTTACCCTCTTTTTGTTTCCTCATTCTCACAAAAGATTATCCCCATTTGATTAACCCACATTTCCAAGTTTCCCAACCTGCGCAAGTCCCATACTTGAGGAAAGGTGTAACAGTTCTGAAAGCTACGATAGTAATATGTGTCTATTTCCAGTAGTAATAATTCCACTCCTTAATTTAAGAACTAGTCAGCTATTTTCTCATATTTTTGTAATAGTCGTGTGCACTGTACTTTCAGTGAAATGTATTACGTAGGAAAAGGGAGGTCATGCTGATGGATGGCTAAATTTAGAACGGTAGTGGGATGAGACTACGTGCTGAAGAGCAGGTTATCTAAAAAGGGCTTGGTCTGAGGCATCCAGATGACCCATAGGTGCCACTAAACTCCTCCAGCAACTGCATGCCAGATGTCCCTGAGGTGGGTAGTTCTTGGGGTCAGTTTCTGAATTTGGCCTATGTGATGGTTCTCATCCACGTACAGGGTGCAGAAAAATTGTATCACGAATTTTAACCCTGGATAGCTGATGCCAGTAGGAATGAAAATTACTAATGCTGTGTAGGGCAACAAAACACAACTTTAAAAACTATGAAAACTTGGCGTCATGTGCTCCAATTGACTGCGGGATTGCCCTGTTGCCAGATACTCTGGACAATGCATGACCTTGCATGCTTTGCCTGCCAGAATTTGTGATGTATCCAGGGCAGCCTACACACTCAGTGGTAGCGCCAGCCTTCCACTCTGGGGGCTGGAGGTGAACCAACCAACCCAACACATCCATTGTTGTTTCATGATAAGACGTACTGGAAACAAACCCTTCAACAGCTGTTAGTTAGCATACAGAAAGTCTTTTACAAATCGTGACAGCCCTGAAAAGGGCCTTTTTTGTGACTAGGACATTGTTTACTTAAAGCAGGTGCTGGACCTGGTGACCCTGCATGCAACACAAGGTTGGTAGTGTCGAAAGGTGTTTTGCTGAACTCTTTCAAAGTTTACTGGCATTGCCTTAATGTGATTTGCGGCATGTTGAATGACATGCATTAATTCATCTTTGTCTCTAGGTGATTTGCACCTGGGTGGGTGAACTGCAACCTTGAAGAATTCCCACAGGAAACTACCGGTGGTGTGAGGTCTGGGACTACGGGGACCATGTCCTATGAGCATGTCTGCCAGTTACCTGGTCATTGAAGAGTTCATCTAAATATCCACACACAGCATGACTGTTAGGTGCATGCGACTCATGCTGCAACCACATGCATAGCCGAATTTCCAGGGGAACACCTTCCAGCAGGCCGGGTAGCGTTTTGTGCAAAAAGTGAAGGTAATTTGCGATGGCAAGTTGAGGAGGTTGGTGGACCGGCCCAATAAGATGGTCAACCACAATGCCTGCCCAAATGTTGAGCAAAAATTGTTCCTGGTGTGTGTGGACGTACATGTCGTGAGGATTTCCCCTTGCCCAGTAATGAACGTTTTGAGTGTTGCAAAGGCCATCCCAATGGAAGGTGCATTCATACAGTAAACAACACGACAACAGGGAAGTCAGGATCTCGTGCAACACATCGCAGAAAACACCAGCGAAACCCTAGCCTGTGCTCATAGTCTGTGACAGGATTTAGGTCTTCAGCAAGGTGTAAAGTAAATAGATGCTGGCCATCATTCCTCAAAAACTCCCAGACTGATGAGTGACCACAATGTTATGTCCGGTTGCTCGAGTACAGGTCATAGGTGTTTCCTCAATGCACTTGAGAACAGTCTCTTCAAATGCTGCATCCCCTAATGTTCGAGGTCTTCCAGCATCACCATGATATCCTGCTAACAAACCTGTTTCACCAAGTCATGGGTGAATTGCTGTAAATGTTTGCAGGTGTGGCTGATGTCTTGCTGGGTACTGTTCATCATACAACCATTGAGCTTCATGTGCATTATCGTCAGCTAGTTCATAAACAAAAACCATATCTTGCCATTCTTCAAACAAATACTGTGCCACCATACTTACTGTATGACTAAATCCTAGGTGACGTGTGTGTGCTCTGAAGTGAAGCTTACATGTGAATGCCTCTTACATGAGGTAGAGACAAACAGCAAGACCTATTCGACACGTATGCATATCGCATTCGAGCAGTGATGGGCGAGGGACATTTGTGTGTGTGAACCGACTGTCATAGCATTGCCAGACAAATAACAAATGGCAACATGGCAATCTCATTGCCAAATGGAACAAGTGGCACCAAGTTTCCATAGTTTTAAAATGGTATTTTTTTGACCTGTGTGACATCAGTAATTTTGGTTCCTTCTGGCATCAGCTATCCTGGGATAAAATTTGGCAACACAATTTTTCTCCACCCTGTATAAAGGAGCATTGTTGGGAGCATCTCAGTTATTAAACACTGTCCTGTTTGATGTTGTGTAGCTCATCTCCCTCTCCCACTGATGTACCTTCAGATACTTAAATTCAGGAATTTATTGCCACCAGATGAGAAGTAGTAGAAGCTGTTGGGTTTAAGGTCCAGCTTATCACTATCTAACTGAACATAGTGTAGTTAAGTTTAGGTAGGGCAGGAGCCGGATATGTTTGGAGATTTATAGCTGTTACCTGAGTTGCCTCACTCTGTTCTTTCCCATGGGTGAAAGACTTACACCAGAGGAGTTGTCGCAGGACGGTAGGGACACTGGTAACTCTGTGTGTAATACACTAGTCTGCAGTGACATACGATATTTAGCGAGTATGTGAGCAGTGCTGAGCCTCAATTGAGTCTTCTTAGAAGGACTCTCAGTCCAGATAGCAGTGCTTCTAAATCTCAGCCCCAAAGGTCAACATGACCAGTCAACATGCTGATCAAGAGCTGGCAAAACTTTCAAGTCAGTGTTGTCATGTGAAGGCCTGCCTGCCAGCCTGCTTGTCTTTGTGTTGGCTGTACCACATTTAAGTGCAGAGGTATACAGACAATGGCTCCTCATACAGATGAGGGTTCCTCACTTTGCTTCAGTAGTGCAGGTTGTCAAGCAGTCGATCTTAATTGTTTCCCATGAAGTTCCCTTAGAGCCCCAGAGACAGTTATTCTATGGTCAGCTCCATGGTACTGAAACCATTCACATTTTATCAATTATGTATCCAGTATAGCTCCTCTGACAACACAGATGAATCACTGCCAATCATAATTTCAAATACAACACACAGAATAATATATTCTAAAGTGACGCTTCAGTAGCAACAATAGGATGTTGGTGCTGACCCTAATGTGCTCTCTTTGTACTAATTAGTAGTCAAGTTTTGTAGAACAGTGACAGAGAACGATAGCTTAACCAGCAGTACTACATCTGAAACCTGTTTAAAAGACTTGTCAACCTTACGTGTGTTGATGAGGTGAACTTCAGAGTTAAAGCAGTTGATTGTGAGCTATCTTAATCTGCAGTACACATGTTGTATTAGTCTCGCTCAGGTATTTGAGGCCCCTTTTGATTGTTTTAATGTTTGCCATTCTGTAAGTAGATAGGAGATCTTTCTTTATTTTATCATTAAAAAAGCTGAAACCGCAAAAAGAAAAGGAGATAAAACCCCTCTTAGTGCACAGCATGAACTAGTGGTGACTATTGACATACAAAGAGTATCTTCTTCTGGCAAAACAAAAATTGTCTAAATGTATTGTGCCTACTCGCACAAGTTCTGACAAGTCTTTTTAGACATTCAGATAACTTGCAGTGTTACTCAGAGAGAGATATTTGAAGCTAATACCACAAATAGGTTTTTATGAGTATTATACAGAATCTTTTGGCTGTCAATATCTTTTCATAAAATACTTTTCAGACAATTTTGTCCAGAAAAATTGTGCCCACATGGGTAGTGGATCTAGTGTGGCACCAATTGCTTTTGTAGTAAACAGGATTCATGCACATAAAGGTGTCCAAACTATTGCTTGGAATTTGTTGGTAACTTCTCAGTTTTTGGCATGTCCTCCAAACTGGTATCTACAGAATGTCACTTGCAGTTGTATGTTATGGGATCTGAGGAATGTGCACAAGCATTGGTTTCCAAATCCTTGAAATTAAAGGCAACACATGTCACAGCTCTAAATGATACTTTAAGTTTAGCCAGAAACAAGCATGGCTTCAAGTGAAGACTGTGCAGTAGGTTCCCCCTTAGTATGCCATGTGGGATGGACAGGTCCTCAATGTTTCACTTTTGATATTATTAACCATGGACCCACTGAGACTGCAGCTGTTTTTCTTCTTCTTCTTCTTCTTCTTCTTCTTCTTGTTCTTGTTCTTCTTCTTCTTCTTCTACTACTACTACTACTTCTTCTTCTACTTCTTCTTCTTCTTCTTCTTCTTTTTATATGATTTGGTGTGATTCATGTACCTGAAGATACTGTCCATTATAAGAGCTTAATGGTGACAGTTGAAGCTCAGAGAATGGCATTCATTCTTGGCCTGTTTGGTGGAAGTCTTCTCAAAATAATGGAAGCAGTCTGTGTTGAAATATAAACCAAACTCAGTGTGTTTGCAGATCATGTGTATCATAATACACTCTGGTCATAGGGGCTCACTTCAAAGCAGTACTCATCACTGAAGAAAATTCTTCTCCAGTCAATGAGATTCTAGGTTGAAGACATGTCAGGAGACAGTGCAGGCAGCAATGAGATACCAACCTGACTTTCACTAGCCATATAGCCCAACAACCAGTAGTGGTCTGATGTGCTATTTATATTCATAGCAGGACCCACTTTGGTTATCATCCATGGCATCCTCTCAGCACAGTGGTAGACAACTATATTCTATGCCCCATTTTGTTGCCATTCATTGCATTCTGGGCTTACATTGAATCAAAATAATATCCACTCTTACATGGCAAGGCGTTCTACTGCTTGTCTTCATGCTTGGCAAATGTTACCTTGGCCAGCAATATCAGTGGATCTCTTCTGACGAAGAATGTTTGGAGCATTATGGACACAGCACTTGAACTGTCTTGGGATTTTGATGAGAAAGCACACCATTTGGCCATAATTTGGCATGGTATCCCTCAGGAGGATATTAAACATCTCTGTCAGCCAAGCTGGATATGGTGGCCGAATGGTTCTAGGCACTTCAGTCTGGAACCGAGCGACCAGTATGGTCACAGGTTCAAATCCTGCCTGTGGCATGGATGTGTGTGATGTCCTTAGATTAGTTAGGTACAAGTAGTTCTTAGTTCTAGCGGACTGATGACCTCCAATGTTAAGTCCCATAGTGCTCAGAGCCATTTGACCCATTTGAATCTGTCAGCCAAAAACCCCCCCCCATGAACCATGAACCTTGCCGTTGGTGGGAAGGCTTGCATGCCTCAGCGATACAGATGGCTGTATCGTAGGTGCAACCACAACGGAGGGGTATCTGTTGAGAGGCCAGACAAACATGTGGTTCCTGAAGAGGGGCAGCAGCCATTTTAGTAGTTGCAGGGGCAACAGTCTGGATGATTGACTGATCTGGCCTTGTAACATTAACCAAAACGGCCTTGCTGTGCTGGTACTGCAAACGGCTGAAAGCAAGGGGAAACTACAGCCGTAATTTTTCCGGAGGACATGCAGCTCTACAGTATGATTAAATGATGATGGCGTCCTCTTGGGTAAAATATTCCGGAGGTAAAATAGTCCCCCATTCGGATCTCCGGGCGGGGACTACTCATGAGGACGTCATTATCAGGAGAAAGAAAACTGGCGTTCTACAGATCGGAGTGTGGAATGTCAGATCCCTTAATCGGGCAGGTAGGTTAGAAAACTTAAAGAGGGAAATGGATAGGTTAAAGTTAGATATAGTGGGAATTAGTGAAGTTCGGTGGCAGGAGGAACAAGACTTTTGGTCAGGTGATTACAGGGTTATAAATTCAAAATCAAATAGGGGTAATGCAGGAGTAGGTTTAATAATGAGTAAAAAAATAGGAGTGCGGGTTAGCTACTACAAACAGCATAGTGAACGCAATATTGTGGCCAAGATAGACACAAAGCCCATGCCTACTACAGTAGTACAAATTTATATGCCAACTACCTCTGCAGATGATGAAGAATTAGATGAAATGTATGACGAGATAAAAGAAATTATTCAGGTAGTGAAAGGAGACGAAAATTTAATAGTCATGGGTGACTGGAATTCGTCAGTAGGAAAAGGGAGAGAAGGAAACATAGTAGGTGAATATGGATTGGGGGGAAGGAATGAAAGAGGAAGCCGCCTTGTAGAATTTTGCACAGAGCATAACTTAATCATAGCCAACGCTTGGTTCAAGAATCATAAAAGAAGGTTGTATACCTGGAAGAATCCTGGAGGTACTAAAAGGTATCAGATAGATTATATAATGGTAAGACAGAGATTTAGGAACCAGGTTTTAAATTAAGACATTTCCTGGGGCAGATGTGGATTCTGACCACAATCTATTGGTTATGAACTGCAGATTGAAACTGAAGAAACTGCAAAAAGGCGGGAATTTAAGGAGATAGGACCTGGATAAACTGAAAGAACCAGAGGTTGTAGAGAGTTTCAGGGAGAGCATAAGGGAACAATTGACAGGAATGGGGGAAAGAAATACAGTAGAAGAATAATGGGTAGCTCTGAGGGATGAAGTAGTGAAGGCAGCAGAGGATCAAGTAGGTAAAAAGATGAGGGCTAATAGAAATCCTTGGGTAACAGAAGAAATATTGAATTTAATTGATGAAAGGAGAAAATATAAAAATGCAGTAAATGAAGCAGGCAAAATGGAATACAAACATATCAAAAACGAGATCGACAGGAAGTGCAAAATGGCTAAGCAGGGATGGCTAGAGGACAAATGTAAGGATGTAGAGGCTTGTCTCACTAGGGGTAAGATAGATACTGCCTACAGGAAAATTAAAGAGACCTTTGGAGAGAAGAGAACCACTTGTATGAATATCAAGACCTCAGATGGAAACCCAGTTCTAAGCAAAGAAGGGAAGGCAGAAAGGTGGAAGGAGTATATAGAGGGTTTATACAAGGGCGATGTACTTGAGGACAATATTATGGAAATGGAAGAGGATGTAGATGAAGACAAAATGGGAGATACGACACTGCGTGAAGAGTTTGACAGAGCACTGAAAGACCTGAGTCAAAACAAGGCCCCGGGAGTAGACAACATTCCATTTGAACTACTGATGGCCTCAGGAGAGCCAGTCATGACAAAACTCTACCATCTGGTGAGCACGATGTACGAGACAGGGGAAATACCCTCTGACTTCAAGAAGAATATAATAATTCCAATCCCAAAGAAAGCAGGTGTTGACAGGTGTGAAAATTACCGAACTATCAGTTTAATAAGTCACAGCTGCAAAATACTAACGCGAATTCTTTACAGACGAATGGAAAAACTGTTAGAAGCCGACCTCGGGGAGGATCAGTTTGGATTCTGTAGAAATGTTGGAACACTTGAGGCGATACTGACCTTACGACTTATCTTAGAAGAAAGATTAAGAAAAGGCAAACCTACGTTGTAGCCTCTCCCCGATGTTATTCAATCTGTATATTGAGCAAGCAGTAAATGAAACAAAAGAAAAATTCGGAGTAGGTATTAAAATTCATGGAGAAGAAGTAAAAACTTTGAGGTTTGCCGATGACATTGTAATTCTGTCAGAGACAGCAAAGGACTTGGAAGAGCAGTTGAACGGAATGGACAGTGTCTTGAAAGGAGGATATAAGATGAACATCAACAAAAGCAAAACGAGGATAATGGAATGTAGTCGAATTAAATCGGGTGATGCTGAGGGAATTAGATTAGGAAATGAGACACTTAAAGTAGTAAAGGAGTTTTGCTATTTAGGGAGTAAAATAACTGATGATGGTCGAAGTAGAGAGGATATAAAATGTAGACTGGCAATGACAAGGAAAGCGTTTCTCAAGAAGAGGAATTTGTTAACATCGAGTATAGATTTAAGTGTCAGGAAATCGTTTCTGAAAGTATTTGTATGGAGTGTAGCCATGTATGGAAGTGAAACATGGACGATAACTAGTTTGGACAAGAAGAGAATAGAAGCTTTCGAAATGTGGTGCTGCAGAAGAATGCTGAAGATTAGGTGGGTAGATCACGTAACTAATGAGGAGGTATTGAATAGGATTGGGGAGAAGAGACGTTTGAGGCAGAACTTGACTAGAAGAAGGGATCGGTTGGTAGGACATGTTTTGAGGCATCAAGGGATCACAAATTTAGCATTGGAGGACAGTGTGGAGGGTAAAAATCGTAGAGGGAGACCAAGAGATGAATACACTAAGCAGATTCAGAAGGATGTAGGTTGCAGTAGATACTGGGAGATGAAGAAGCTTGCACAGGATAGAGTAGCATGGAGAGCTGCATCAAACCAGTCTCAGGACTGAAGACCACAACAACAACAACAGCCAAAAACAGGCTGAAAATTGCTTGCATAAGGGCCAGAATTGGACCAAATCATTACGGACTTGATGAATTTGTGAAGCTCTTTTTCTGGGAAAAATCATCCAATTTTTTCTAAAATTGTTGTTTATCTGTATATTTACATCAGATCCATGAATTTCTGTCCCATTTAGATAATTACTTTGTAGTGCTTCATTTTATTTGCCTCGGGTTGTAAATGTCAGAAGCAACTATTATAGAGGGGCAGTATTCATTAGGTTCTCTTCAGAGGTGGGAATGTTTTGTGTAACCTGACAGCTAGTCAAACCTCCCTTCATCATTGACTACTATTGTGCTGTGTGGTGCTACTCAGTTCAGAGGTATGCCTGCTTGAAACCTGGTGGTGTATGAAATTTTCAATGCCATTATTTGACCATCATGGAGAGTAGAAATGGTAGCATAAATATCCTGATCATCAGCTTTTCAATCACTGTCCCAGATTAAATTCCAAACATTTTTTCGGTGTGTTACAATGTGGTGACTGTCTACATTGTTGATAGTGATCTGTCTATCAGATGGGGACTTGAAGCTTGGTGGCCCTGTCGGTGCTAATTGAGAAGAGTAGGCTATGAATCGGTATTATGTTTCACCCCCTTTTTCTTCTCTCCTCATTATCAAATCACACACTCACACAGAAAAAAAATCAGACACACACACACACACACACACACACACACACACACACACTCTCACTCACTCACTCACTCACTCACTCACTCACTCACTCACTCTATCTATCTATCTATCTCTCTCTCTCTCTCTCTCTATATATATATATATATATATATATATATATATATATATATATATATATATATATATATATAATGGACAAAAGAGCAAAAAGTAAATCTTCAAAAATTTCATTGTTATAAAGTGGATGGTGGTGATGGTATGGTGATGGTGAAGAGGGTTGTAATATAAAAAATGGGTTCATTGCTGCCCTTCTAGTGTCAATGGTGTTAAAGGATTGATCTACATTCCCCATGAGGCATGTGAGACTATAGTTTTGTTGTTTCAGGTGACGAGTAATTTCAGAGAGTAACTTTGTAAATAAAGTGATTTGACACGAGATGAGTTATTACTTTTTATTTATTCTTTACAGGTTACTCACACTTGTATTGCTATTAGCAAAAGATGCATAACTGGTGGATGAGCTGACTAGAAAGTCCTTCTCTGCTTTCTTTGCATGAATTTCTCGTAGACTTAATTGATGTGTAATCTTCTCTGCAACTCGTATCTTTGTTTTTCTAAATGAAGGGAACTCTGTACCTTAAGCATTTGTCACTTTTTGTTCCTTATTTGTCTCTGTTGGCTGTAATGCAGAACTTCTTTTTACAATCTAGATAAGATTTGAGTGTTGATGATAATTATTAATATGCCTTTATTTATATTTTCAGGAGTGCCCGATGAGATAAAGAGGAGGTTTTTGAAGGGTGTACCTCGATGTTGGAGACACTACTGTTCAGAGTGGAGAAAGAATGAAGGTTCTTAATTTATTTATTTATTTATTTATTTATTTTTTGCCGAAGCTTAATTATTTACAGTTCACAATGAACTCACAATTGGCAAAACATTTTGGATTAGTCTCTCATTTCAACCTGCCAATGGGAAGGGCTTTTTGATCAAATGATACCTATACAAAGATTACTAAACTACTGCATATTGACATTTCAACACACCTCTCAAGTGTATATGAAACAAATGGCAATAGTTGTAATGGAATATTGACCTCTATTATACAGTTCATCACACTAATCATCAGTGTCAGGAATTATTCAATATGATCCATGTTGGCCCTTGTGGCACATGTTGATAACACATGAAGAACTATCTGCCATTACACACCCAAGATGGTAATGAAGATTTGCTTCATTTGTAGAATGTGTGTACACATCTTCCATGCACTATTGAAATCCACAAATTGTCCAAGGCTTATAAGCCCATTGGTTTCTCCCTGGGAGCAGGACACTTTCAGGCATGGCAGAGAAGACCTTTGTTGCCATTAGCATTCCAATTTATCAGTGGCATTGAATACATCTTCAGGAAGAAACCTGGTCATAAGAATTCTGGTGTATGTGTAGCAGTGCCCTTTTACATCTTACCTATGGAGGTGGAATGTGACACAAGATAGGTAACTAATGTGTGAAAATAGACTGTACACACCTACTGACAATGGGCATGGATTGGTTAAGTTGTACATATATCTTTTTCGCATATGAACTATTGTGCTAGATGGACACACTGTAGACGTACTCTGCTGTTGAGTGAAGAGACTGATGCTGCCCAACTAGACCACAGAGCTTTGGCAGAATATTGTTGGTGCTTTTGAGCTTTCCAGGTGTTGGTGTTAACTGCTGCTTAAAAGGCAGTGTCAGGCCCCAAGGAATTTTGGATGCATGTTATGATAGTCTGTCTCCCTCAAAATGGACATCAAGGGCTGTGTGTGCCAATCAGAGATGTCAAAACATGCAACTTCAGTTGTTCTTGTAGTAGCTTGTAACCTCCATTTATGGAAGCATTGGCTGAAGATGTCTAAATCAGAAGCTGTTGCAAATTTCTGTGTTGCATAGATGTTGACCAATCATCTGCATAGCCAAGAAGAAGAAAAGAAGAGAAAAAGAAAAGAAAAAAAAGGTAATGGTTCAGGTATATGTGCCAATGTTACAATCTGATGATGAAGAGAGTGAAAGTATATGACAAAATGTGCATGCAAGGAGCATGGAAATCTAATGAGTGAGTGAGTGGAATGCTATATTAAGGCAATGTAATAGAAGGCAGAGTTGAAGAGTGTGAGCTTGACAATAGGAGTGATGAAGTAAAAAACACAAATTCAATTGTTCTGTAAGTTTTATTTATTAATTATTACTATGCTATTTGAAAATTACTGGAGAAGGAGGTATATTGGGAAAGCCCTAGAGGCCTGAGAATATTCTAGCTGGATTATATCATTTTGAGACATTTTGCAAAATCAGATATTGGATTGCAAGGTGTAATCAGGTGCAGATACAGTCTTTTCACAATTTAGTAATGATAGACTGAAGTTTCAGAGAATTGTCCAGAACTATTAGTGGTGAAGGAAGTGGGGTTCATTGGAAGTAATGATGCATATGTGAAGTTCTGAGAGGCAGTAAATAGTGTGATAATGAATACTGCAATAGGCAGGTCAGTTGAAGAGAATGGGATTATCCGAAAAGGACAATCACAGAACTTGGATTTAGACAAACTTAAGTATGCACAAGATAACTGTAAAGAAACATTGTGTTGCAGAAGTTATACTGGAACCGATTCATAAAGTAAGTAACTACAAAAATGTGCAGTAAGAGACAGGAATACATCAATATAAGTCACCTAAGTAAAATAAACAGGAAAGCAGTCAAGCTGAAGTGAAATGACTGCAAAAAAAGTCTGAAGAAATCATAAATGAAATAGTCATGGGGTTGGACTATTCAGCATAAATAAAAGTCAATGCAACCTTTGGTGAAAATAGAAGCCAAAGGAGCAAACAGTAAAGAGTGTGCAAAAGTAATTCCACTGTTCAACTTAGAGGAGTGAGATGATAGGTGGAAAGAGTAGATTAAAGCCCCATGTGGGGTAGGATTTGTCTGAAGGCATGAAACAAGAAGGGTTAGAAGACATAGCCGATTCAATGAAGATTAAGAGTTAAACAAGTATTGGGAGACATGCAATCAAATAATACTAGAGGCACAGTTAACATTTCCGTAAGTCGTAAAGGAAAGGGGAGGGGGGGATGTCAGGGTGGTTGGGAGGTGGGAGGGAGGGAGGATTGTAAATTTGGAAGGAGCACAGAACTGTATAGAAGTCAATTAAGTATTGTGGAAAACAAGAAAAGGAGAGGATCAAAATGTTTGTGATGTGGTTCTACATAGGAATGTTGTGAATTCAGTGAATTTATATGACAAAAAAAAATGTAGAGTTTCACCACAGAAACAATGACAAAAAGGGACAAAATGATAGGTTATGTGCTGACAGAGCAACAAGTAACTTCCATCATACTTGAGGGAGCTATAAAAGTAAGAACTTCAGGGCAAAGCAGAGACTGGAATATGTCCAGAAAATAATTGCGTGTTTTACACTGTGAGGTGAAGTAGTTGGGATAGGATAAGAGTTCAACTTCTTTTTTAAACTGCTTGTTCAGTGTACAGACTGAATGACATTGTGGATAAGCTCCAGTCCTCCATCTCACTCCTTTCCAAAACATTATTCCCATTATGTGCCTTTCAACACTTGGTTTGCAGTGTGGCATCAGCACAAATTCCAAATAACGTCTCTCTCCATGTAAAGAATGTCAAACTAAATACTTTTTATCCATCTAAATTTCCAGATTGTTATTTTATTGAGAAAACAGTTTTGGTGGTACATTATGACATATTTAGGCACCATTCCCACCTCTGGTCTGATCAGAATAGGGGCCTGTATTCAATGACTGGCATCTGTAGATTTGTGATCAATGATCACTTCAAACATCATCTGCTGACTGTTAAATTGTACAGTTTAGACAGTCTGTACTGAGAAGACAAGGTCCCTCAACCATCTGTGAGAAGATGGATGTGTAGTCTTCCTCTCCATGTGTTATTATAGAGTTCAAATGCTCCATCTTGTGGGTTGTGTGTATGACATTCTGTATGTGTCTGGCTTTTGTGCATTAGAACTGAAGGCCTACTCATTGTTCTTCACTACTCAACATTTGTCCTAGTCTCAGGGTAGTGAGTCATGTTTCTTTGTCAGTAAATATATCCATTTGAAATTGGACCTTTCCCTATCACCTATAGCTCAGTAAAATATTCTGCAGGTCTCCATTATTGTGGTCAAGGCTGAGAGATGGATATCTTAAACTAGACTGACTTCTTTAGTCTTCATGCAGTACTTCTATCATATTCTAAAGCTGCTCTCAGTCTGGTCAACATTTTACAGTATGTGCTTCTGAGTGTTAAAAGTATTCATCTCATCTTTTCCTCATTTCTTTGATTAACCTAGTGTCTAACTAGTCCCATATAGAAAACTGAAGATTTACATGAATGACACTGATAATTGTTTCCTAAGGAGTTAATGTATCTCATTACTTTTACCTACCTCCACTTTGCAAATAATCATCATCATCAATGTTCTGCCAAAAGCCAGGTTTTCATATGGTAGTTCTCCAGGCTGTCCAGTCTTTTGCAATCTCTTCAGATCTGCATAATTTTCTCTTCCTTTTATGTCATTTGTCATCTATTATCTTCTATCTCCTTCTTCCTCTCAGTCTTCTCCCACAAACCCATCTACATCTACATCAACATCAACATCTACATCTACAACCATACTCCGCAAGCCACCTGACAGTGTGTGGTGGAGGATACCTTGAGTACCTCTATCAGTTCTCCCTTCTATTCCAGTCTCATATTGTTCGTGGAAAGAAGGACTGTCGGTATGCCTCTCTGTGGGCTCTAATCTCTCTGATTTTATCCTCATGCTCTCTTCGTGAGATATACGTAGGAGGGAGAAATATATTCCTTGACTCCTCCGTGAATGTATGTTCTTGAAACTTCAACAAAAGCCCGTACCGAGCTACTGAGCGTCTCTCCTACAGAGTCTTCCACTGGAGTTTATCTATCATCTCCATAACGCTTTTACAATTACTAAATGATCCTGTAATGAAGCGCGCTGCTCTCAGTTGGATCTTCTCTCTCTCTTCTATCAACCCTATCTGGTATGGATCCCACACTGGTGAGCAGTATTAAAGCAGTGGACAAACAATTGTACTGTAACTACTTCCTTTGTTTTTGGATTGCATTTACTTAGGATTCTTCCAATGAATCTCAGTCTGGCATCTGCTTTTCAGACGATCATCTTTATATGATCATTCTATTTTAAATCACTCCTTATGCCTATTCCCAGATAATTTATTGAATTAACTACTTCCATTTGCTGACCTGCTATATTATAGCTAAATAATAAGGGATATTTCTTTCTATGTATTCACAGCACATTACACTTGTCTACATTGAGATTCAATTGCCATTCCCTGCACCATGCGTCCATTCGCCACAGATCCTCCCGCATTTCAGTACAATTTTCCATTGTTACAAACTTTCAATATACCACAGCATCATCCAGAAAAAGCCTCAGTGAACTTCTGATGTCATCCAAAAAGTCATTTATGTATATTGTGAATAGCAACGGTCATACGACACTCCCCTGTGGCACACCTGAAATCACTCTTACTTTGGAAGACTTCTCTCCATTGAGAATGACATGCTGCATTCTGTTATCTAGGAACTCTTCCATCCAATCACACAATTGGTCTGATAGTCCATATGCTCTTACTTTGTTCATTAAGCGACAGTGGGGAACTGTATCGAATGCCTTGCGGAAGTCAAGAAACACTGCATCTACCTGCGAACCCATGTGTATGGCCCTCTGAGTCTCATGGACATACAGTGTGAGCTGGGTTTCACACGATCGTCTCTTTCGAAACCCATGCTGATTCTTACAGAGTAGATTTCTCGTCTCCAGAAAAGTCATTATACTCGAACATAATACGTGTTCCAAAATTCTACAACTGATAGATGTTAAAGATATAGGTCTATAGTTCTGCACATCTGTTCGATGTCCCTTCTTGAAAATGTGGATGACCTGTGCCCTTATCCAATCCTTTGGAATTCTATGCTCTTCTAGAGACCTACTGTACACCACTGCAAGAAGGGGGGGCAAGTTCCTTCGCATATTCTGTGTAAAATGAAACTGGTATCCCATCAGGTCCAGCGGCCTTTCCTCTTCTGAGCGATTTTAATTGTTTCTCTATTCCTCTGTCTTCTATTTCAATACCTACCATTTTATCGTCTGTGTGGCAATCTAGAGAAGGAACTACAGTGCAGTCTTCCTCTGTGAAACAGCTTTGGAAAAAGGCATTTAGTATTTCAGCAATTAGTCTGTCATCCTGTGTTTCAGTACCATTTTGGTCACAGAGTAACTGGACATTCTGTTTTGATCCACCTACCGCTTTGACATAAAACCAACATTTCTTAGGATTTTCTGCCAAGTCAGTACATAGAACTTTACTTTCGAATTCATTGAATGCCTCTCGCATAGCCCTCCTCACACTACATTTGGCTTCGTGTAATTTTTGTTTGTCTGCAAGGCTTTGGCTATGTTTATGTTTGCTATGAAGTTCCCTTTGCTTTCGCAGCAGTTTTCTAACTTGGTTGTTGTACCATGGTGGCTCTTTTCTGTCTCTTACGATCTTGCTTGTCACATACTCATCTAACACATATTGTACGACGGTTTTGAACTTTGTCCACCGATCCTCAACACTATGTGTACTTGAGACAAAACTTTGTGTTGAGCCATCAAGTACTCTGAAATCTGCTTTTAGTCACTTTTGCTAAGCAGAAAAATCTTCCTACATCTTTTAATATTTGTATTTACAGCTGAAATCATTGATGTAGTAACCACTTCATGATCGCCGATTCCCTGTTCTGTGTTAACTGTTTCAAATAGTTTGGGTCTGTTTGTCACCAGAAGGTCTAATATTTTATCAACATGAGTCGGTTCTCTGTTTAACTTCTCAAGGTAGTTTTCAGATAAAGCACTTTAAAAAATTTCACTGGATTCTTTGTTCCTGCCATCCGTTATGAACATTCGAGTCTCCCAGTCTGTATCTGGTAAATTAAAATCTGCACCCAAAACTATAACATGTCCTTCAGGTGCTCAGCCACAACAGCTCCTGAGCCAGGGGGCCTATAGAGACATCCAATTACCATGTCTGAGCCTGCTTTATCCATGACCTTCACCCAAATTATTTCACATTACGGAACTCCGTCAATCTCCTTCGATACTATTGGACTTCTCATCATGCCTCCCCCTTCACTGTCTAGCCTGTCTTTGCGGTATACAGTCCAATCTGAGTTTAGAATTTCATTACTGTTTACGTCTGGTTTCAGCCAACTTTCTGTCCCTAGTACTATGTGGGCATTGTGACCGTTTATTAATGACAGCAGTTCTGGGACCCTTCTATAGACACTGCTGCAGTTTACTATTAGCAGATTAATATTGTTATTCCCTGTTGCATTTTGCCTACTCCTACGTTGCCACATGTCAGGAGGCATCTTGTCGGGCCTAGGGAAGGAATTCTCTAACCTAAATACCCCACATGTGCACTCCACCCGTAGTCCGCTACCCTTGTGGCTGCTTCCTGCATGTAGTGCATGCCTGACCAATTCTCCACCCGATATCGGACGTCAAGAAATTTGCACCCCAGATCTCCGCAGAATCCTCTGAATCTTTGGTTTTAGCCTTGCACTCAGCTCCAAACCAGAGGACAGCGATCAGTTCTGGGACCGACACTACAAATAGTTAGCTCAGATTCCACCCCGTGAGCGAGGCTTTCCACCTTCACGATCTCCGCCAACTGCCTGTATGAACTGAGGATGATCTCTGCACCCAGACGGCAGGAGTCATTGGTGCCAACATGAGCAACAATTTGCAGTCAGGTGCACCCACTGCTCTCTATCACCGCCAGCAGAGCCTCCTCCACATCTCAGATGAGGCCCCCCCGGCAAGCAGACAGAGTGAACACTGGCCTTCTTCCCTGACCTTTCCGCTATTTCCCTAAGGGGCTCCATCACCTGCCTAACGTTGGAGCTCCCAATCACTAATAAACCCCTCCCCCCGTGTGCCTGCTCAGACCTTGCTGAAGGAGCGGCCACATGTCCACTCACAGGCAGAGCGGGTGATGCCACACGGCCAGCCTGCACATTGACCCTCCGCCTCGTGCACCATGAACGCCGCTGAACCTGCCACTCCCCTTGGGGAGAGGATGGCCCAACCGTGCCCGGTACCCGTGAAGATGTCTTGACAGCAGTGACAATGGGTGAAGCATGTAACACCTGTGGTGTACCATGCAATGCACCAGACTCCCCACTGCTGCTACACTCTGAGGCAGCAGCCTGAAGATGGCTGACCGTTGCTATCAACACATTCAGCTGTTTGCGAACAGTGGCCAGCTACTCCTGCGTCCGTACACAGCAGTCGCACATCCTATCCATCATAAGAAATCAATTTACTGTAGAGAGTTAATCAACTTTTAACTAGACTGCTAATTCACTAAAGGTGGCTGATATTTGACTAAACTGTTGTTACTATACACTTCTTGTAGAAAACAATGAAACTAGCACTACCTGTCTCTGGACTGTATTGTAAACAAACACTAGCACTACTGGCACTGTGGCTGACTAAAGGGACTCTCTCTGACTGTATTCAAAACAAACATGAAATCGTTGGGACACTATTAGTAGCACTCGTCAATTAAAGCTTCGTAAAAGCAAAAACACACAGAAGAAGTGACAAGTAAGAAAAATACAGTTAATACTTAAATTAATGTAGCTCACTGCACAGCAGGCATGACACAGACGGCTGTTATGACAACACCAATCCGTCCAAATCATCTATTAGCAAGCACTCCCTTCTCATTGAATGTCCCAACCAGTTCTATTTCCTTTCTCTTAAAACCTTCAGCAGACATGTTCTCTCGCCAACCCTTTCCAGTACTCCTTCATTACTGACTCTTTCCATCCAGCTTATTCTCTCCATTCTCATCCACATCCGCATCTCAAATGCTTCTAACGTTTTTTCATTCTCTCATCACAGTGTCCATGTTTCTGTCCTATATAGTGCCACACTCCAGACAAAACATTTGCCAAGCCTTTACATTAGACCTTTATCTCATTTGCCAAATTTTCATTCCCAATTCTACATAACTAGCTCTGGAATCCCAGCTTTATTATGTACTGTGTACTTCCTGTATCTCCTAGAACCCCATATCATAATACATTTTATACTACACACAAGAATAGAATCAAATGGCCCATGAAAGAACATAATTTTATATGGAAAATATTGAGGAGTGAACTACGCATCAAACAAATTTATTCAAGATAAGAACTCCATAACCAAGTCAGATACTATCTGAAGATAGGCTCATCCTGTCTATTAATGTCTGGAGACAAAAAATAACTTTTCTTTGCTAATCTTCTCAATTCACCAGGCAGACCCAATGCCTGTTTGTGTCCTTCAAATGGATCTGGTAGCTCATATCTCACTCCAGCTGACTTACAACCGATGTTCAGCTTTTTGTGGATGCACAGTGACCACTAAACTTCAGATTTAAATGAGTGTCTGGTGCATGTAGTGGGGGATTGGAATGTGTACAACATCTAAGAACCACAATTGTAAAAAACTTTCTCTACATCATGAGATGTGTCACCTAAATCCCTTCTTGGTTTCCTCCACTCCCATGAGATTCCCACTGAGTGACATCCTTCAGACACCCCCCACCTCCCACCTTCCACTTATCCGTATTTCTGATGTCTGGCAAATTCTTTTCTAGTCCTGTGTTATGATTATGGACTTCCCCTTTGCTATCTTGTTCTATCTTTTTCCTGATGACTGCTGGCCATTTTCTGTATATCCACAAGATACTCTCCCTGCAAGGCACGTTTTACACAATTTGCACACCAATAAGTTCATTAGTGAGGCATAGTGGACTACTCAGGTTTTTTTCTTTTTTTTCTCTTCTGTATTATTTGATTGTGAGCTGCTGAATCAGGAAGTATTTGAAGCTGGTGCTTTTGGTCTCCTCTTGAGCGACTAAGGAGAGATGACATTGTAAACTTCTATCGGCATGTCTGTTGTGACTAAAGTCTGACAGTGGTCTTTGCATTTTCACAAGGCTCCCTCCCCCCATCCCACCCATGCATTTTCCTTTTCCTCTTATTTACCCCTCATTGACCACACACAAGCACACACTAGAACAGAATGTCCTAGTAATTATTAAGACAAGAACTTTATAAAATTAAAACCATCAACAGCGGCATATTGTGTCACACAACATATTCATCTCCAGTGTAATTGTAAGATTTTATTATTTAAACTATGAATACATTTGAATCACATTTCAGACACACATTTGATTTTTAACCCATCGGCTGTATTACAGGTGCTCTACTTTTATTTTTCAGAATTATTTGTTAAAAATATGAAATTATGTACATGTTTTATTTTTATCACAAATAAAATCATAACTAAGAAACAGTACACTGCTAAAAAGTACCATTACATAGCATGTGTTTTTGTGTTGTAGCAAATACCAGCAGCATCTTGGACCAAGAAACACTAAGAGAAGCTGGCATTAAAACAAGCAGAAGTGGTCGTCCACTGCTCCGGTGTATGAAACACTGGCTAGG